>NW_026712445.1:2230221-2640376 GCF_030504385.1 Musca domestica | reverse complement strand
AGCTATATTTGTGATCACTTTTTTAAGTGTGCATTAATCCAAATTTTAAAATGGCCATAACTCTTAAATATTGACTTAGAGCGTTTTTAGCTATTATTTTGATCACTTTTTTAAGTGTGAATTATCAATATTTTAAAATGGCCATAACTCCTTAAATATTGACTTTAGAAGCGTTTTTAGCTATTATTTGTGATCACTTTTTTAAGTGTGAATTAATTCATATTTTAAAATGGCCATAACTCCTTAAATATTGACTTTAGAGCGTTTTTAGCTATTATTTGTGATCACTTTTTTAAGTGTGAATTAATCCATATTTTAAAATGGCCATAACTCCTTAAATATTGACTTTAGAGCGTTTTAGCTATTATTTGTGATCACTTTTTAAGTGTGAATTAATCCATATTTTAAAATGGCCATAACTCCTTAATATTGACTTTAGAGCGTTTTTAGCTATTATTTGTGATCACTTTTTTAAGTGTGAATAATCCAATTTTAAAATGGCCATAACTCCTTAAATATTGACTTTAGAGCGTTTTTAGCTATTATTTGTGATCACTTTTTTAAGTGTGAATTAATCCAATTTTAAATGGCCATAACTCCTTAAATATGACTTTAGAGCGTTTTTAACTATTATTTTTGATCACTTTTTTAAGTTGATTAATCAATATTTTAAAATGGTCATAACTCCTTAAATATTGACTTTAGAGCGTTTTTAGCTATTATTTGTGATCACTTTTTAAGTGTGAATTAATCCAATATTTAAAATGCCATAACTCCTTAAATATTGACCTTAGACGTTTTTTAGCTATTATTTGTGATCACTTTTTAAGTGTGAATTATCATATTTTAAAATGGCCATAACTCCTTAAATATTGACTTTAAGCGCGGTTTTTAGCTATTATTGTGATCACTTTTTTAAGTGTGAATTAATCATATATTTTAAAAGGCCATAACTCCTTAAATATTGACTTTAGAGCGTTTTAGCTATTATTAGTGATCCTTTTTTAAGTGTGATTAATCATATATTTAAAATGGCCATAACTCCTTAAATATTGAGTTTCAGCGGTTTTTAGCTATTATTGTGATCACTTTTTTAAGTGTGAATTAATCTATATTTTAAAATGGCCATAACTCCTTCATTGCGTTTTCAGCGTTTTAGCTATTATGTGTGATCACTTTTTTAAAGTGTGAAGTAATTCAATATTTTAAAATGGCCATAACTCCTTAAATATTGACTTAGAGTGTTTTTAGCTATATTTGTGATCACTTTTTAAGTGTGAATTATCCAAATTTTAAAATGGGGCATAAATATTGACTCGTTTAGAGCGTTTTTACTATTATTTGTGATCACTTTTTTAAGTGTGAATTAATCCAAATTTTAAAATGGCCATAACTCCTTAAATTGACTTGAAGTTAGAGCGTTTTTAGCTATTATTTGATGATCACTTTTTAAGTGTGATTAATCTATATTTTAAAATGGCATAACTCCTTAACATATTGAATTTTCAGCGTTTTAGCTATTATTTGTGATCACGGTTTTTTAAGTGTGAATTAATCAATATTTAAAAATGGCCATCACTCCTTAAATATGAGTTGTCAACGGTTTTAGCTATTATTGTGATCACTTTTCAAGTGTGAATTAATCAATATTTTAAAATTTCCATAATTCCTTAAATATGACTTTAGAGGCGTTTTTAGCTATATTGGAATCACTCTTTAAAGTGTGGAATTATCAATCTTTTAAAAATGCCCCATAACTCCTAAATATTTGACTTTAGGAGCGTTTTTAGCTATTATTGTGATCACTTTTAAGGTGAATGAATCCAATTTTAAAATGGCCATAACTCCTAAAATATTGACTTTAGAGCGTTTTTAGCTATTATGTTGTGATCACTTTTTCAAGTGTGAATTAATCCAAATTTTAAAATGGCCATAACTCCTTAAATATTGACTTTAGAGCGTTTTAGCTATTATTGTGATCACTTTTTTAAGCGTGAATTAATCAAATTTTAAAATGGCCATAACTCCTTAAATATTGACTTTAGAGCGTTTTTAGCTATATTTGTGATCACTTTTTTCAAGTGTGAATTAATCAATATTGTAAATGGCCATAACTCCTTAATATTGACTTTAGAGCATTTTTAGCTATTATTGTGATCACTTTTTATTTGTGATCACTTTTTTAAGTGTGATTAATCAATATTTTAAAATGGCCATAACTCCTTAATATTGACTTTAGAGCGTTTTGTAGCTATTATTTGTGATCACTTTTTAAGTGTGAATTAATGAAAATTTTAAAATGGCCATAACTCCTAAAATATTGACTTTAGAGCGTTTTTAGCTATAATTGTGATCACTTTTTCAAGTGTGAATTAATCAATATTTTAAAATGGCCATAACTACTCCTAAATATTGAGTTTTCAGCGTTTTTAGCTATTATTTGTGATCACTTTTTAAGTGTGAATTAATCAATATTTTAAAATGGCCATAACTCCTTAAATATTGACTTTAGAGCGTTTTTAGCTATTATTTGTGATCACTTTTTTAAGTGTGAATTAATCAACATTTTAAGATGGCCATAACTCCTTAAATATTGACTTTAGAGCGTTTTTAGCTATTATTTGTGATCACTTTTTTAAGTGTGAATTAATCACTATTTTAAAATGGCCATAACTCCTTAAATATTGACTTTAGAGCGTTTTTAGCTATTATTTGTGATCACTTTTTAAGTGTGAATTAATGAAAATTTTAAAATGGCCATAACTCCTAAAATATTGACTTTAGAGCGTTTTTAGCTATTATTTGTGATCACTTTTTTAAGTGTGAATTAATCCAAATTTTAAAATGGCCATAACTCCAAATATATTAACTTTAGAGCGTTTTTAGCTATTATTTGTGATCACTTTTTTAAGTGTGAATTAATCAATATTTTTAAAATGGCCATAACTCCTTAAATATTGACTTTAGAGCGTTTTTAGCTATTATTTGTGATCACTTTTTTAAGTGTGAATTAATCAATATTTTAAAATGGCCATAACTCCTTAAATATTGACTTTAGAGCGTTTTTTAGCTATTATTTGTGATCACTTTTTTAAGTGTGAATTAATCCAATTTTAAAATGGTCATAATTCTTAAATATTGACTTTAGAGCGTTTTTAGCTATTATTTGTGATCACTTTTTTAAGTGTGAATTAATCCAAATTTTAAAATGGCCATAACTCCTTAAATATTGACTTTAGAGCGTTTTTAGCTATTATTTGTGATCACTTTTTTAAGTGTGAATTAATCTATATTTTAAAATGGCCATAACTCCTAAATATTGACTTTAGAGAGTTTTTAGCTATTATTTGTGATCACTTTTTTAAGTGTGAATTAATCCAAATTTTAAAATGGCCATAACTCCTAAAATATTGACTTTAGAGCGTTTTTAGCTATTATTTGTGATCACTTTTTCAAGTGTGAATTAATCCAAATTTAAAATGGCCATAACTCCTTAAATATTGACTTTAGAGCGTTTTTAGCTATTATTTGTGATCACTTTTTTAAGCGTGAATTAATCCAAATTTTAAAATGGCCATAACTCCTTAAATATTGACTTTAGAGCGTTTTTAGCTATTATTTGTGATCACTTTTTCAAGTGTGAATTAATCAATATTTTAAAATGGCCATAACTCCTTAAATATTGACTTTAGAGCATTTTTAGCTATTATTTGTGATCACTTTTTATTTGTGATCACTTTTTTAAGTGTGAATTAATCAATATTTTAAAATGGCCATAACTCCTTAAATATTGACTTTAGAGCGTTTTTAGCTATTATTTGTGATCACTTTTTAAGTGTGAATTAATGAAAATTTTAAAATGGCCATAACTCCTAAAATATTGACTTTAGAGCGTTTTAGCTATTATTTGTGATCACTTTTCAAAGTGTGAATTAATCAATATTTTAAAATGGCCATAACTCCTTAAATATTGAGTTTTCAGCGTTTTTAGCTATTATTTGTGATCACTTTTTTAAGTGTGAATTAATCAATATTTTAAAATGGCCATAACTCCTTAAATATTGACTTTAGAGCGTTTTTAGCTATTATTTGTGATCACTTTTTTAAGTGTGAATTAATCTATATTTTAAAATGGCCATAACTCCTTAAATATTGAGTTTTCAGCGTTTTTAGCTATTATTTGTGATCACTTTTTTAAGTGTGAATTAATCAATATTTTAAAATGGCCATAACTCCTTAAATATGACTTTAGAGCGTTTTTAGCTATTATTTGTGATCACTTTTTTAAGTGTGAATTAATCCAAATTTTAAATGGCCATAACTCCTTAAATATTGACTTTAGAGCGTTTTTAGCTATTATTTGTGATCACTTTTTTAAGTGTGAATTAATCCAAATTTTAAAATGGCCATAACTCTTTAAATATTGACTTTAGAGCGTTTTTTAGCTATTATTTGTGATCACTTTTTTAAGTGTGAATTAATCAATATTTTAAAATGGCCATAACTCCTTAAATATTGAGTTTTCAGCGTTTTTAGCTATTATTTGTGATCACTTTTTTAAGTGTGAATTAATCTATATTTTAAAATGGCCATAACTCCTTAAATATTGACTTTAGAGCGTTTTTAGCTATTATTTGTGATCACTTTTTTAAGTGTGAATTAATCTATATTTTAAAATGGCCATAACTCCTAAATATTGACTTTAGAGAGTTTTTAGCTATTATTTGTGATCACTTTTTTAAGTGTGAATTAATCCAAATTTTAAAATGGCCATAACTCCTAAAATATTGACTTTAGAGCGTTTTTAGCTATTATTTGTGATCACTTTTTCAAGTGTGAATTAATCCAAATTTTAAAATGGCCATAACTCCTTAAATATTGACTTTAGAGCGTTTTTAGCTATTATTTGTGATCACTTTTTAAGCGTGAATTAATCCAAATTTTAAAATGGCCATAACTCCTTAAATATTGACTTTAGAGCGTTTTTAGCTATTATTTGTGATCACTTTTTCAAGTGTGAATTAATCAATATTTTAAAATGGCCATAACTCCTTAAATATTGACTTTAGAGCATTTTTAGCTATTATTTGTGATCACTTTTTATTTGTGATCACTTTTTTAAGTGTGAATTAATCAATATTTTAAAATGGCCATAACTCCTTAAATATTGACTTTAGAGCGTTTTTAGCTATTATTTGTGATCACTTTTTAAGTGTGAATTAATGAAAATTTTTAAAATGGCCATAACTCCTAAAATATTGACTTTAGAGCGTTTTTAGCTATTATTTGTGATCACTTTTTCAAGTGTGAATTAATCAATATTTTAAAATGGCCATAACTCCTTAAATATTGAGTTTTCAGCGTTTTTAGCTATTATTTGTGATCACTTTTTTAAGTGTGAATTAATCTATATTTTAAAATGGCCATAACTCCTTAAATATTGAGTTTTCAGCGTTTTTAGCTATTATTTGTGATCACTTTTTTAAGTGTGAATTAATCAATATTTTAAAATGGCCATAACTCCTTAAATATTGACTTTAGAGCGTTTTTAGCTATTATTTGTGATCACTTTTTTAAGTGTGAATTAATCCAAATTTTAAAATGGCCATAACTCCTTAAATATTGACTTTAGAGCGTTTTAGCTATTATTTGTGATCACTTTTTTAAGTGTGAATTAATCCAAATTTTAAAATGGCCATAACTCTTTAAATATTGACTTTAGAGCGTTTTTAGCTATTATTTGTGATCACTTTTTTAAGTGTGAATTAATCAATATTTTAAAATGGCCATAACTCCTTAAATATTGAGTTTTCAGCGTTTTTAGCTATTATTTGTGATCACTTTTTTAAGTGTGAATTAATCTATATTTTAAAATGGCCATAACTCCTTAAATATTGACTTTAGAGCGTTTTTAGCTATTATTTGTGATCACTTTTTTAAGTGTGAATTAATCTATATTTTAAAATGGCCATAACTCCTTAAATATTGACTTTAGAGCGTTTTTAGCTATTATTTGTGATCACTTTTTTAAGTGTGAATTAATCCAAATTTTAAAATGGCCATAACTCCTTAAATATTGACTTTAGAGCGTTTTTAGCTATTATTTGTGATCACTTTTTTAAGTGTGAATTAATCAATATTTTAAATGGCCATAACTCCTTAAATATTGACTTTAGAGCGTTTTTAGCTATTATTTGTGATCACTTTTTTAAGTGTGAATTAATCCAAATTTTAAAATGGCCATAACTCCTTAAATATTGACTTTAGAGCGTTTTTAGCTATTATTTGTGATCACTTTTTTAAGTGTGAATTAATCAATATTTTAAAATGGCCATAACTCCTTAAATATTGACTTTAGAGCGTTTTTAGCTATTATTTGTGATCACTTTTTCAAGTGTGAATTAATCAATATTTTAAAATGGCCATAACTCCTTAAATATTGACCTTACAGCGTTTTTAGCTATTATTTGTGATCACTTTTTAAGTGTGAATTAATCAATATTTTAAAATGGCCATAACTCCTTAAATATTGACTTTAGCGCGTTTTTAGCTATTATTTGTGATCAATTTTTTAAGTGTGAATTAATCAATATTTTAAAATGGCCATAACTCCTTAAATATTGACTTTAGAGCGTTTTTAGCTATTATTAGTGATCACTTTTTTAAGTGTGAATTAATCTATATTTTAAAATGGCCATAACTCCTTAAATATTGAGTTTTCAGCGGTTTTAGCTATTATTTGTGATCACTTTTTTAAGTGTGAATTAATCTATATTTTAAAATGGCCATAACTCCTTAAATATTGCGTTTTCAGCGTTTTTAGCTATTATTTGTGATCACTTTTTTAAGTGTGAATTAATCAATATTTTAAAATGGCCATAACTCCTTAAATATTGACTTTAGAGTGTTTTTAGCTATTATTTGTGATCACTTTTTTAAGTGTGAATTAATCCAAATTTTAAAATGGCCATAAATATTGACTTTAGAGCGTTTTTAGCTATTATTTGTGATCACTTTTTTAAGTGTGAATTAATCCAAATTTTAAAATGGCCATAACTCCTTAAATATTGACTTTAGAGCGTTTTTAGCTATTATTTGTGATCACTTTTTTAAGTGTGAATTAATCTATATTTTAAAATGGCCATAACTCCTTAAATATTGAATTTTCAGCGTTTTTAGCTATTATTTGTGATCACTTTTTTAAGTGTGAATTAATCAATATTTTAAAATGGCCATAACTCCTTAAATATTGAGTTTTCAACGGTTTTAGCTATTATTTGTGATCACTTTTTCAAGTGTGAATTAATCAATATTTTAAAATTGCCATAATTCCTTAAATATTGACTTTAGAGCGTTTTTAGCTATTATTTGTGATCACTCTTTTAAGTGTGAATTAATCAATATTTTAAAATGGCCATAAATCCTTAAATATTGACTTTAGAGCGTTTTTAGCTATTATTTGTGATCACTTTTTTAAGTGTGAATTAATCCAAATTTTAAAATGGCCATAACTCCTAAAATATTGACTTTAGAGCGTTTTTAGCTATTATTTGTGATCACTTTTTCAAGTGTGAATTAATCCAAATTTTAAAATGGCCATAACTCCTTAAATATTGACTTTAGAGCGTTTTTAGCTATTATTTGTGATCACTTTTTTAAGCGTGAATTAATCCAAATTTTAAAATGGCCATAACTCCTTAAATATTGACTTTAGAGCGTTTTTAGCTATTATTTGTGATCACTTTTTCAAGTGTGAATTAATCAATATTTTAAAATGGCCATAACTCCTTAAATATTGACTTTAGAGCATTTTTAGCTATTATTTGTGATCACTTTTTATTTGTGATCACTTTTTTAAGTGTGAATTAATCAATATTTTAAAATGGCCATAACTCCTTAAATATTGACTTTAGAGCGTTTTTAGCTATTATTTGTGATCACTTTTTAAGTGTGAATTAATGAAAATTTTAAAATGGCCATAACTCCTAAAATATTGACTTTAGAGCGTTTTTAGCTATTATTTGTGATCACTTTTTCAAGTGTGAATTAATCAATATTTTAAAATGGCCATAACTCCTTAAATATTGAGTTTTCAGCGTTTTTAGCTATTATTTGTGATCACTTTTTTAAGTGTGAATTAATCAATATTTTAAAATGGCCATAACTCCTTAAATATTGACTTTAGAGCGTTTTTAGCTATTATTTGTGATCACTTTTTTAAGTGTGAATTAATCAACATTTTAAGATGGCCATAACTCCTTAAATATTGACTTTAGAGCGTTTTTAGCTATTATTTGTGATCACTTTTTTAAGTGTGAATTAATCAATATTTTAAAATGGCCATAACTCCTTAAATATTGACTTTAGAGCGTTTTTAGCTATTATTTGTGATCACTTTTTAAGTGTGAATTAATGAAAATTTTAAAATGGCCATAACTCCTAAAATATTGACTTTAGAGCGTTTTTAGCTATTATTTGTGATCACTTTTTTAAGTGTGAATTAATCCAAATTTTAAAATGGCCATAACTCCAAATATATTAACTTTAGAGCGTTTTTAGCTATTATTTGTGATCACTTTTTTAAGTGTGAATTAATCAATATTTTAAAATGGCCATAACTCCTTAAATATTGACTTTAGAGCGTTTTTAGCTATTATTTGTGATCACTTTTTTAAGTGTGAATTAATCCAAATTTTAAAATGGTCATAATTCCTTAAATATTGACTTTAGAGCGTTTTTAGCTATTATTTGTGATCACTTTTTTAAGTGTGAATTAATCCAAATTTTAAAATGGCCATAACTCCTTAAATATTGACTTTAGAGCGTTTTTAGCTAATATTTGTGATCATTTTTTTAAGTGTGAATTAATCCAAATTTTAAAATGGCCATAACTCCTTAAATATTGACTTTAGAGCGTTTTTAGCTATTATTTGTGATCACTTTTTTAAGTGTGAATTAATCCAAATTTTAAAATGGCCATAACTCCTTAAATATTGACTTTAGAGCGTTTTTAGCTATTATTTGTGATCACTTTTTAAGTGTGAATTAATGAATATTTTAAAATGGCCATAACTCCTTAAATATTGACTTTAGAGCTTTTTTAGCTATTATTTGTGATCACTTTTTCAAGTGTGAATTAATCAATATTTTAAAATGGCCATAACTCCTTAAATATTGACTTTAGAGCGTTTTTAGCTATTATTTGTGATCACTTTTTAAGTGTGAATTAATCCAAATTTTAAAATGGTCATAATTCCTTAAATATTGACTTTAGAGCGTTTTTAGCTATTATTTGTGATCACTTTTTTAAGTGTGAATTAATCCAAATTTTAAAATGGCCATAACTCCTTAAATATTGACTTTAGAGCGTTTTTAGCTAATATTTGTGATCATTTTTTTAAGTGTGAATTAATCCAAATTTTAAAATGGCCATAACTCCTTAAATATTGACTTTAGAGCGTTTTTAGCTATTATTTGTGATCACTTTTTTAAGTGTGAATTAATCCAAATTTTAAGATGGCCATAACTCCTAAAATATTGACTTTAGAGCGTTTTTAGCTATTATTTGTGATCACTTTTTTAAGTGTGAATTACTCCAAATTTTAAAATGGCCATAACTCCTTAAATATTGACTTTAGAGCATTTTTAGCTATTATTTGTGATCACTTTTTTAAGTGTGAATTAATCAATATTTTAAAATGGCCATAACTCCTTAAATATTGACTTTAGAGCGTTTTTAGCTATTATTTGTGATCGCTTTTTTAAGTGTGAATTAATCAATATTTTAAAATGGCCATAACTCCTTAAATATTGACTTTAGAGCGTTTTTAGCTATTATTAGTGATCACTTTTTTAAGTGTGAATTAATCAATATTTGAAAATGGCCATAGCTCCTTAAATATTGACTTTAGAGCGTTTTTAGCTATTATTTGTGATCACTTTTTTAAGTGTGAATTAATCAATATTTTAAAATGGCCATAAATCCTTAAATGTTGACTTTAGAGCGTTTTTAGCTATTATTTGTGATCACTTTTTTAAGTGTGAATTAATCTATATTTTAAAATGGCCATAACTCCTTAAATATTGAGTTTTCAGCGTTTTTAGCTATTATTTGTGATCACTTTTTTAAGTGTGAATTAATCAATATTTTAAAATGGCCATAACTCCTTAAATATTGACTTTAGAGCGTTTTTTAGCTATTATTTGTGATCACTTTTTTAAGTGTGAATTAATCCAAATTTTAAAATGGCCATAACTCCTTAAATATTGACTTTAGAGCGTTTTTAGCTATTATTTGTGATCACTTTAAGTGTGAATTAATCAATATTTTAAAATGGCCATAACTCCTTAAATATTGAGTTTTCAGCGTTTTTTAGCTATTATTTGTGATCACTTTTTTAAGTGTGAATTAATCAATATTTTAAAATGGCCATAACTCCTAAAATATTGACTTTAGAGCGTTTTTAGCTATTATTTGTGATCACTTTTTTAAGTGTGAATTAATCCAAATTTTAAAATGGCCATAACTCCTTAAATATTGACTTTAGAGCGTTTTTAGCTATTATTTGTGATCACTTTTTTAAGTGTGAATTAATCAATATTTTAAAATGGCCATAACTCCTTAAATATTGACTTTTCAGCGTTTTTAGCTATTATTTGTGATCACTTTTTTAAGTGTGAATTAATCCAAATTTTAAAATGGCCATAACTCCTTAAATATTGACTTTAGAGCGTTTTTAGCTATTATTTGTGATCACTTTTTTAAGTGTGAATTAATCCAAATTTTAAAATGGCCATAACTCCTTAAATATTGACTTTAGAGCGTTTTTAGCTATTATTTGTGATCACTTTTTTAAGTGTGAATTAATCCAAATTTTAAAATGGCCATAACTCCTTAAATATTGACTTTAGAGCGTTTTTAGCTATTATTTGTGATCACTTTTTTAAGTGTGAATTAATCCAAATTTTAAAATGGCCATAACTCCTTAAATATTGAGTTTTCAGCGTTTTTAGCTATTATTTGTGATCACTTTTTTAAGTGTGAATTAATCCAAATTTTAAAATGGCCATAACTCCTTAAATATTGACTTTAGAGCGTTTTTAGCTATTATTTGTGATCACTTTTTTAAGTGTGAATTAATCAATATTTTAAAATGGCCATAACTCCTTAAATATTGACTTTAGAGCGTTTTTAGCTATTATTTGTGATCACTTTTTTAAGTGTGAATTAATCCAAATTTTAAAATGGCCATAAATATTGACTTTAGAGCGTTTTTAGCTATTATTTGTGATCACTTTTTTAAGTGTGAATTAATCCAAATTTTAAAATGGCCATAACTCCTTAAATATTGACTTTAGAGCGTTTTTAGCTATTATTTGTGAT
This sequence comes from Musca domestica, assembly GCF_030504385.1. NCBI lineage: Eukaryota > Metazoa > Arthropoda > Insecta > Diptera > Muscidae > Musca > Musca domestica. The sequence continues at coordinate 2,628,993 of NW_026712445.1, read as the reverse complement.
CACTTTTTTAAGTGTGAATTAATCAATATTTTAAATGGCCATAACTCCTTAAATATTGAGTTTTCAGCGTTTTTTAGCTATTATTTGTGATCACTTTTTTAAGTGTGAATTAATCAATATTTTAAAATGGCCATAACTCCTTAAATATTGACTTTAGAGCGTTTTTAGCTATTATTTGTGATCACTTTTTTAAGTGTGAATTAATCCAAATTTTAAAATGGCCATAACTCCTTAAATATTGACTTTAGAGCGTTTTTAGCTATTATTTGTGATCACTTTAAGTGTGAATTAATCAATATTTTAAAATGGCCATAACTCCTTAAATATTGAGTTTTCAGCGTTTTTAGCTATTATTTGTGATCACTTTTTTAAGTGTGAATTAATCAATATTTTAAAATGGCCATAACTCCTTAAATATTGACTTTAGAGCGTTTTTAGCTATTATTTGTGATCACTTTTTTAAGTGTGAATTAATCCAAATTTTAAAATGGCCATAACTCCTTAAATATTGACTTTAGAGCGTTTTTAGCTATTATTTGTGATCACTTTAAGTGTGAATTAATCAATATTTTAAAATGGCCATAACTCCTTAAATATTGAGTTTTCAGCGTTTTTAGCTATTATTTGTGATCACTTTTTTAAGTGTGAATTAATCAATATTTTAAAATGGCCATAACTCCTAAAATATTGACTTTAGAGCGTTTTTAGCTATTATTTGTGATCACTTTTTTAAGTGTGAATTAATCCAAATTTTAAAATGGCCATAACTCCTTAAATATTGACTTTAGAGCGTTTTTAGCTATTATTTGTGATCACTTTTTTAAGTGTGAATTAATCAATATTTTAAAATGGACATAACTCCTTAAATATTGAGTTTTCAGCGTTTTTAGCTATTATTTGTGATCACTTTTTTAAGTGTGAATTAATCCAAATTTTAAAATGGCCATAACTCCTTAAATATGACTTTAGAGCGTTTTTAGCTATTATTTGTGATCACTTTTTAAGTGTGAATTAATCCAAATTTTAAAATGGCCATAACTCCTTAAATATTGACTTTAGAGCGTTTTTAGCTATTATTTGTGATCACTTTTTTAAGTGTGAATTAATCCAAATTTTAAAATGGCCATAACTCCTTAAATATTGACTTTAGAGCGTTTTTAGCTATTATTTGTGATCACTTTTTTAAGTGTGAATTAATCCAAATTTTAAAATGGCCATAACTCCTTAAATATTGAGTTTTCAGCGTTTTTAGCTATTATTTGTGATCACTTTTTTAAGTGTGAATTAATCCAAATTTTAAAATGGCCATAACTCCTTAAATATTGACTTTAGAGCGTTTTTAGCTATTATTTGTGATCACTTTTTTAAGTGTGAATTAATCAATATTTTAAAATGGCCATAACTCCTTAAATATTGACTTTAGAGCGTTTTTAGCTATTATTTGTGATCACTTTTTTAAGTGTGAATTAATCCAAATTTTAAAATGGCCATAAATATTGACTTTAGAGCGTTTTTAGCTATTATTTGTGATCACTTTTTTAAGTGTGAATTAATCCAAATTTTAAAATGGCCATAACTCCTTAAATATTGACTTTAGAGCGTTTTTAGCTATTATTTGTGATCACTTTTTTAAGTGTGAATTAATCAATATTTTAAAATGGCCATAACTCCTTAAATATTGAGTTTTCAGCGTTTTTAGCTATTATTTGTGATCACTTTTTTAAGTGTGAATTAATCAATATTTTAAAATGGCCATAACTCCTTAAATATTGACTTTAGAGCGTTTTTAGCTATTATTTGTGATCACTTTTTTAAGTGTGAATTAATGAAAATTTTAAAATGGCCATAACTCCTAAAATATTGACTTTAGAGCGTTTTTAGCTATTATTTGTGATCACTTTTTAAGTGTGAATTAATCCAAATTTTAAAATGGCCATAACTCCTAAAATATTGACTTTAGAGCGTTTTTAGCTATTATTTGTGATCACTTTTTTAAGTGTGAATTACTCCAAATTTTAAAATGGCCATAACTCCTTAAATATTGACTTTAGAGCATTTTTAGCTATTATTTGTGATCACTTTTTTAAGTGTGAATTAATCAATATTTTAAAATGGCCATAACTCCTTAAATATTGACTTTAGAGCGTTTTTAGCTATTATTTGTGATCACTTTTTTAAGTGTGAATTAATCAATATTTTAAAATGGCCATAGCTCCTTAAATATTGACTTTAGAGCGTTTTTAGCTATTATTTGTGATCACTTTTTTAAGTGTGAATTAATCAATATTTTAAAATGGCCATAACTCCTTAAATATTGACTTTAGAGCGTTTTTAGCTATTATTTGTGATCACTTTTTTAAGTGTGAATTAATCAATATTTTAAAATGGCCATAACTCCTTAAATATTGACTGTAGAGCGTTTTTAGCTATTATTTGTGATCACTTTTTTAAGTGTGAATTAATCAATATTTTAAAATGGCCATAACTCCTTAAATATTGACTTTAGAGCGTTTTTAGCTATTATTTGTGATCACTTTTTTAAGTGTGAATTAATCAATATTTTAAAATGGCCATAGCTCCTTAAATATTGACTTTAGAGCGTTTTTAGCTATTATTTGTGATCACTTTTTTAAGTGTGAATTAATCAATATTTTAAAATGGCCATAACTCCTTAAATATTGACTTTAGAGCGTTTTTAGCTATTATTTGTGATCACTTTTTTAAGTGTGAATTAATCAATATTTTAAAATGGCCATAGCTCCTTAAATATTGACTTTAGAGCGTTTTTAGCTATTATTTGTGATCACTTTTTTAAGTGTGAATTAATTAATATTTTAAAATGGCCATAACTCCTTAAATATTGACTTTAGAGCGTTTTTAGCTATTATTTGTGATCACTTTTTTAAGTGTGAATTAATCAATATTTCACGATCACTTTTTTAAGTGTGAATTAATCAATATTTTAAAATGGCCATAACTCCTTAAATATTGAGTTTTCAGCGTTTTTAGCTATTATTTGTGATCACTTTTTTAAGTGTGAATTAATAAATATTTTAAAATGGCCATAACTCCTTAAGTATTGACTTTAGAGCGTTTTTAGCTATTATTTGTGATCACTTTTTTAAGTGTGAAATAATCAATATTTTAAAATGGCCATAACTCCTTAAATATTGAGTTTTCAGCGTTTTTAGCTATTATTTGTGATCACTTTTTTAAGTGTGAATTAATCAATATTTTAAAATGGCCATAACTCCTTAAATATTGACTTTAGAGCGTTTTTTAGCTATTATTTGTGATCACTTTTTTAAGTGTGAATTAATCCAAATTTTAAAATGGCCATAACTCCTTAAATATTGACTTTAGAGCGTTTTTAGCTATTATTTGTGATCACTTTAAGTGTGAATTAATCAATATTTTAAAATGGCCATAACTCCTTAAATATTGAGTTTTCAGCGTTTTTAGCTATTATTTGTGATCACTTTTTTAAGTGTGAATTAATCCAAATTTTAAAATGGCCATAACTCCTTAAATATTGACTTTAGAGCGTTTTTAGCTATTATTTGTGATCACTTTAAGTGTGAATTAATCAATATATTAAAATGGCCATAACTCCTTAAATATTGAGTTTTCAGCGTTTTTAGCTATTATTTGTGATCACTTTTTTAAGTGTGAATTACTCCAAATTTTAAAATGGCCATAACTCCTTAAATATTGACTTTAGAGCGTTTTTAGCTATTATTTGTGATCACTTTTTAAGTGTGAATTAATCAATATTTTAAAATGGCCATAACTCCTTAAATATTGACTTTAGAGCGTTTTTAGCTATTATTTGTGATCACTTTTTTAAGTGTGAATTAATCAATATTTTAAAATGGCCATAACTCCTTAAATATTGACTTTAGAGCGTTTTTAGCTATTATTTGTGATCACTTTTTTAAGTGTGAATTAATCAATATTTTAAAATGGCCATAACTCCTTAAATATTGAGTTTTCAGCGTTTTTAGCTATTATTTGTGATCACTTTTTTAAGTGTGAATTAATCAATATTTTAAAATGGCCATAACTCCTTAAATATTGAGTTTTCAGCGTTTTTAGCTATTATTTGTGATCACTTTTTTAAGTGTGAATTAATCAATATTTTAAAATGGCCATAACTCCTTAAATATTGACTTTAGAGCGTTTTTAGCTATTATTTGTGATCACTTTTTTGAGTGTGAATTAATCCAAAATTTAAAATGGCCATAACTCCTTAAATATTGATTTTAGAGCGTTTTTAGCTATTATTTGTGATCACTTTTTTAAGTGTGAATTAATCAATATTTTAAAATGGCCATAACTCCTTAAATATTGAGTTTAGAGCGTTTTTAGCTATTATTTGTGATCACTTTTTTAAGTGTGAATTAATCCAAATTTTAAAATGGCCATAACTCCTTAAATATTGACTTTAGAGCGTTTTTAGCTATTATTTGTGATCACTTTTTTAAGTGTGAATCAATCAATATTTTAAAATGGCCTTAAATGACTCCTTAAATATTGAGTTTAGAGCGTTTTTAGCTATTATTTGTGATCACTTTTTTAAGTGTGAATTAATCAATATTTTAAAATGGTCATAACTCCTTAAATATTGACTTTAGAGCGTTTTTAGCTATTATTTGTGATCACTTTTTTAAGTGTGAATTAATCCAAATTTTAAAATGGCCATAACTCCTTAAATATTGACTTTAGAGCGTTTTTAGCTATTATTTGTGATCACTTTTTTAAGTGTAAATGAATCAATATTTTAAAATGGCTATAACTCCTTAAATATTGAGTTTTCAGCGTTTTTAGCTATTATTTGTGATTACTTTTTTAAGTGTGAATTAATCAATATTTTAAAATGGCCATAACTCCTTAAATATTGAATTTAGATCGTTTTTGGCTATTATTTGTGCTCACTTTTTTAAGTGTGAATTAATCAATATTTTAATATGGCCATAACTCCTTAAATATTGACTTTAGAGCGTTTTTAGCTATTATTTGTGATCACTTTTTTAAGAGTAAATTAATCAATATTTTAAATTGGCCATAACTCCTTAAATATTGACTTAAGAGCGTTTTTAGCTATTATTTGTGATCACTTTTTTAAGTGTGAATTAATCAATATTTTAATATTGCCATAACTCCTTAAATATTGAGTTTTCAGCGTTTCTAGCTATTATTTTGATCACTTTTTTAAGTGTGAATTAATCAATATTTTAAAATGGCCATAACTACTTAAATATTGAGTTTTCAGCGTTTTTAGCTATTATTTGTGATCACTTTTTTAAGTGTGAATTAATCAATATTTTAAAATGGCCATAACTGGAGTTTTCGGCGTTTTTAGCTATTATTTGTGATCAGTTTTAAGGCTTGAATTATGAAAACAGCACGTGTCTGTCATATTTGCCAAGATTTAACTTAACCCTTGGTATAGCACTTAATAGCAATGCATACAAAGCATAAGAATGCCTTAACAGTATTTATTTCCCTTTCGTGGCAACTCTTTATGGGAAAATTAAGTGTAGACTTCAAATCGTATTAAGAGTAGATTTGTCAAAGCAGAGGTATGGCCATAACATTTTATCTTAGTCGAGAACCATGTACAGCTGCAAGTAGCAATGACACGCACCATACGGTAAATGTACAGTGGTGGACAAAAGAATTGGTACATCTTACTTTAGCCAATTTAACAATCATTATATATTTAGATCTTGGTGTTAATCTATGATTGCAGGATGCCAATAACAAAAGGACATCCATTATAATATAAGACAACAACGTTACGCTCATGTTAATGCCTTTAAAAATTTTAAATGTCATCTCAGAAATATTTTAAGCGCCTTTATCGACCCTTTTAAAATTCCATTCTAATATGTACTTGTATAGCTCAACATGTACAAAACGTATTAAATGAACTGTTATGCCTGTTGGTATTCGAGAAATATTTCTACCCCCAAATTTAAAGGACAATATAGTGTCGGTAAATTCTTGTCATGCGTTATGGTTAAAACAACCACTGTACGCAAACTGTTTTATCGACACTAAACGTATCCTTGTGGAAAGTAAAAAAGATAAATGTGTATTTCTTAAATAGAGATTGTCGTCGAAAAAACAATCACCCATTCCATAGCGTCCCTCCGTCTGTCTATTGTAGTCACACTTTCTTTCGAACGAATTGAGATGGAAGGCTAAAATTTTGCACACATGTGTATTCTACCAGTAGACGTAAATGGAAGATGTCGGTCCACGTTTTCGTACAACCCCAAAATTTAAAGGGTATTTTCTGAATTTTTTGAAAATTTTCAAGTTCCTTTCAAATGGAGAATCATATTAAAAGTTCGACCAGGTCGCTTATTTCCCCGTTTTTTTAATAAGGTTTAAATTTTTTTCTAAGGTAGCAGCGAACAATGGTAGTAGTCTCAAATATTTTTCATAACTATTATAACAGTTTTAAAAACTGACAATGATACATAATCATACAGACATAACGTATAACACAGTTGTTCTAAAACATTATTGCCACGTTTGCTAATTTACTAACATTTAGAGATTTGGAATAAAATTTATAGAAAACAAGGTATGTACATCAAAACCATCATCTATAAAAACGTATAATTTTATATAATTTAAAAATATTAACAATGAATCTATTACAATTTTACCCATAAAAATTTTCTACAATTTTGCTGAATCAAACTTATTTTAACATAACATTATTCTGTGTACAGTTTGGAAATCATATTAAATAAAACGGTTGTTGACCGTACTTTGGCAGAACAAAAGTACAAAGTCTTAAAGCTTTTTCCCCCTTCATGAAAAACTAACCAGCAAAGTTAAAACACAATGCTGAAAGCTTCAGGTAAAATCCACCATGGAATTAAGGGGAATTTTATACAGATTCCACAGAAGGAGAGAAAAGCTTTTCAAAATTTAGCTGATAGAAAATAAATTTAATTTAATATTAAATTGAATATTACCATACTATAGTATTGAATTTTGCTACTTCTAATATGTTTCATTGGTATAAATTCTGAAGAAATAAACGTAGGATTATTTTTATACCCTCCACCATACTATGGAGGGTATATTAACTTTGTCATTCCGTTTGTAACTCCTCGAAATACTCATGTCAGACCCAATAAAGTGTATATATTCTTGATCAGCGTAAAATTCAAAGTCGATTTAGCGATGTCCGCCTGTTGTTATCACGCTATCTTTCGAACGAATCGAGATAGAAGGCTACACATTTTTTTAAGTTCGCAAATGGGCCATGTAGGTTTTCATAGAGCCCTCATATAACGGTACCTCCCGATATTCGGTATATATATTTTGGCGACATTATTCATCGGAATTCGGTATTTTGATGATTTTGGCGAATTCGGAATTGTTTGGCGATTTCGGAATTGTGTTAAATTTGGTATTTGAAATTCGTAATAGATACTACAGCCTATGACAAAAAATTGTCTGTGCAGATCCATGTCTTCATATAGCCCCCATATAACAGTACCTCCCAATATTCGGCATTTTGATGATTTTAGCGTCATTATTTACCGGAGTAGTTTCAAATTACGTATTTAGAGTTCAAAATGGGAAGTACGGTCTGTGACAGAAAATTGTCTATACAGGTATAGGTCCCATATATCAGTACCTCCCTATATTCGATGTTTTGACGATTTTAGGTACAATACTCACCGAAATTGTTTGAGATGTCGTACTTAAAGTTCGTAATTTATGCTACAGCCTGTGAAATTGTCTATGAAGGTCCAGGTCTCCGTATAGCTCCATATATACAGTATTCTGATGATTTTAGCTACATTATTCACCATTTTCTTCAAGTTTCGAATTTAAATATGGTAATGGCTTACGACAAACAAAGCCTATGTATTATCACGTCGTAGAGACCCCAATATAACGGCTATATTCTGTATTTTTAAGATTTTAACAGAATTTTTAACGGATTTTGTTGTTGCCAAATAGTAAAGAATAAAACATAGAACATTTATTTTCAATTTTATGCGAACAATTGTTTGTCAAAATGTTAAACTTTTGCGGGGAAGATACCAGAAAGAATGGCCAGATAAATTCCATATTCACATAAAATCTCTGGTTGAGAAAAATATTTCGATGTAAAAAGGTTCAAATGAATCGCTGACTTATTTCGCAAGTTGGAAGAGATATAAGTATTGAAAAATGTACCACGTAGAGGGGGATGTACCAGAAGGTGTGGACCGATATCTATCATATTACACCAGATCTTCCATTAGATAAAATATTGGGATATGTGAAATTTGCAGAGAATAGGAAGATTTTTTCGCATTTTATGATCGTTTTTTTATCCGAAATTTTGACTTTTTGTGGGGAGGTATTGGAAGGAGTGGATCGATGTACTTCATCTTCGTACCAGATATTCTGTTGGTAGAAATATTGGGATGTACCAAATTTCTATTTTGAGTTATAATCATTCAAAATTTTGACACTTGTTGGGGAGGTACTTGAGCGAGTGAGCCGATATAGTCTATCTTCCCAGCTGACCTAGCACTGATACAAATATTATGATTTGCAATGTGTAAACAAATGTGGAGATCCTTTCCTGTTCTATCAGATAAATTATTTTCTATAAAAATGTTGACCTTTTGCGGGGTAGGTACCAGAAGAAGTGGACCGATACTGCCCATCTCTGAACTCGATCTAAGTTTGATAATAATATTCCGATGTATCATCAAATCAAAATCAGAATTTTCAAAACACTTCAAATATTCTTATACAGATTATGGAGCATTACATCCTTGGCTTGTGTGTAAAAATCATTTGTCTTTTAAAATCTGAATTTATTGACCAACATTCTTTATACTTATCTTGTTTCAATATTAGCATCAATAAATAGATCAAGAGCGAAGATGAGGTCCTTTTGTTACTTAATCCACAAATCGACGAGATTTTTGATATTTGTATCAGACTTAGGTCAAGTGCGAAAATCGGAAATATCAACCTACTCCTCCTGCTGTCACAAGTTCTAAGCCCTTATAAACTACGAACTATACACAAAATTATAATTTTACCGCAGCAAATTTAATAGCACCAAGGTATCTCATCCTCCACCACAAAAAAAGCAAAAACAAGTTAAAAAGCAGAAAATTCGGCCGGGCCGAACTTTTAATATCCTCCACCATTTGAAACGAATTTGGAAATTAAAAAAAATTCTATTAAAAATCTTAAAAATACCGAATATATCCGTTATATTGGGGTCTATACGACGTGGACCTACATAGGCATTGTTTGTCATAAGCCACTACCATATTAAAATATCGTATACAGGGAGGTACCGTTACATCGGAGCTGTGCAAAGACCTGGACCAGCATAGACAATTTTCTGTCACAGGCTGTAACATCCATTACGAACTTCAAATACGACATCTCAAACTATTTCGGTGGATATTGTACCTAAAATCGTCAAAATACCCAATATAGGGAAATACTCATAAATGGGGCCTATACGAAGACGTGAACCTGCACAGACAATTTTCTGTCTTAGACTGAAGTATCCCTTTTGAACTTCAAATATCAAATTTGAAACAATTCCGTTGAATAGCGTCGCTAAAATCATCAAAATACCGAATATCGGGAGGTGCCGTTATATGGAGTCTATATGAAAACGTGGACCTGCACATACAATTTCTGTCAAAGGCTGTAGTATCCATTTCGAACTTCAAATACCAAATTTTAAACAATTCCGGTTAATAATGTCGCTAAAATCATCGAAATACCGAATATAGGGACGTACCGTTATATGAGGGCTATATGAAGACGTGGATCTGCATAGACAATTTTCTGTCTTAGGCGGTAGTATCCATTACGAACTTCAAATACCAAATTTGAAACAATTCCGGTGAATAATGTCGCTAAAATCATCAAAATATCGAATATAGGGACGTACAGTTATATGAGGGCTATATGTAGACGTGGATCTGCACAGACAATTTTCTGTCTTAGGCGGTAGTTTCGAACTTCGAAAAATTTGAAACAATTCCAGTAAATAATGCCGGTAAAATTATCAAAATACCGAATATCGGGAGTTAATATGAAAACAATTTACGAACTTAACCTGCCTACCGGAAAAATAAACATATGTGCAAAATTTTAGCCTTGTGTCTCAATTCGTTCGAAAGATAGCGTGATTGCAGCACACAGACAGACATCTCTAAATCGATTTAGAATTTTACGCTGATAAAAAATATATATACTTTTTTGGGTCTGAGATTAGTTTTTCGATGAGTTACTAACGGAGTGACAAAGTTAATATACCCTCCATAGTATGGTGGAGGGTATAAAAACAATATCTTATCTAGCATTCCATTCGAGAATGTTCGACAAATTTTTATACAGCAGTCGTGCACTTCGTTGATGTTTAAAGAGAATTACATGTTACATTAAAATAAACATTGCTATTATAGTCTCTTAACTTTGTTCTTTTTCGCAAATGTCTTCATTGTGGCTCTTTTTTTATTAAAATATTTTCTTTTTTTGGTTAAATATTCAAAAAAGGCATTTTTTTCATAGCGTTTTGCAAAATATGAAAACAAATGAACTTTGATGACCCATAATAATGAGGTGATCCAAATAATTGGCACTTACACACACATTCATAACTACATATGCCTCTAGCATCAACATTATATTGTGACACAGAATTTATAATAATTTTCATGTTCATCGCAAAAATTGAGACATATAAAAAAAAAAAAATGCAGATATTTTTTAAATGAGAAATATGGTTTTTATGGAATCAATATGCTTTGTATTGAATTCCAAACTCATTTAGAGCTAACAATTATCGTAATAACCCTCATTTGTGTGAATGTGTTAGTTATATGTTCTTTTCTAACATAGATGAGGTTAATGAGGATGAGGATGTTAATTTGGTCATTCCACTATAAGTTTAAAAATGTGAATATCCAATTAAACTAATTTGTAACGGATATAAGCCAAAAATAATAAGATTGCGCAAGGTGCAGGCAAAGCTGTAAACTTTTCTTAAAAGCAGGGAATATAATGTATCGCATATAAAATTTAATGGATTCAACGTCGAATATATAGAGGGTGAGATAAAAGAAAAACTGCAACAAAGTCAAACGCCATAATTTTTACATATTTTTTTTAAAAAGCACAAAAAGTCGGAAATAGCAGCAAATATTAGAATAAGTTTAGATTCGAATTGGTAACCTTTGGCACGAATTATGGCCTTCAAACGGTCAATGAAACCGTCACACGCTGATATGATATAAATATTGCGACGTGCCAGGTTTGGACAACAGGGCAGAGGGAAAACTGAAACAAAGTCCAACTTCATAATTTTAAATTTTTTTTAATTTTATTGAATGAAAGAAAAAAATGTCGGAAATAGCATTTAATTTTAGGATTTTTTAGGTTTGTTAGAATTGGTCACAAATTATGGCCTTCAAACGGCCAATGAAACCGTCACACGCTGCCCGAATGTTGCTCTGCGGTAGTTTGGCCCATTTCCGGTGAAGCGCTTACTTGAGGTGTCGAAACTTTGGTATATTTTAGTGCCAACATTGTTTTCCAAAATACTCCAAACACAATAGTCCAACGGATTAATATCCGGAGATTTTGGTGGCCATTGTGCGCTGAAAATGAAGCGAGGAACCCCATTTTGTAACCATTATTGGGTGGCGCGTGCTGAGTGCGATGGTGCTGTTGGAATGTCCAAAGCCTGCGGCCAAATTATTTGCGTGCTCAAGGCTTTAATACACCCTACAGAATATTTTCGCGATAATATTCCGCATTTATTCTGATGCCACAGTCGATTAATACGAGCGGAAAGCGACCATCGACTGTTATGGCAGCCCACCATGGCTGGCTCTTAAGCTCTGCTGGCCAACCGACACATCTGGTACACATTTTCAGCTGACCCATTTGGCAAGTAAACCCGAATATTTTGTTTGTTTACAAACTGCTGGACAACGAATGTTTTCCCATCGAAGAAAACCAAATTCGAAAGTTCACAACTTTCAACCAAGCGAAGCAACTCTTTAGCTTATTTGAGTCTATTTTCTTCCTGTTGCGGTGTAAGTTTTTGCATTTTTTGGAATTTCAATGGCTTTACCCCGAGCTCATTTTTTAATATTTGCCGAACGGAATTTTGTGAAATGTTCAGCTCACGAGCCATTTTTCGGTCACTGCGACGCAGGTTTCGATCAAGTCGCTTCTTTACTTTTCGAACCATTTCTGCTGATGTTCCTGTCGGTCCACTTCCTTGACGTCGGGCTACACTACCAGTAACGGTAATGACCGATAGTACGAGACACAAAAGATTTATTCACATTTAAATGCTGGAGTGCTCTAACGACAGCCACTTTCGTTTTCCAGGCAAATATAAAGAAATCACACTATCACGCTTAAATTCCATCACGAATAACTTTTTTTCTGGAAAATTCTCACCAAAATTCTTTTGTACGCTTGTAAACAATATAATGAGCTGTCACTGAAATAATATTAACAGCTGTCGGACAAGTAGCTTATAAATGACAGCAGTCTGAAGTTGGTGGTAGTTTTTTCATTTCACCCTGTATATACACAATAGTGTGCCACCGGAGCGAGAGCCCAATATTTAGAAAAATCTGTGAAAAAAATTTGGCTAAAACCATTAAAATACCGAATATCGGAAGGTACTACCCTTATATGGGGGCTATTCCAAAACGTGGACCGATATATCTCATTTTCAATACCAACCAATACAATACAAACTACTGTGTCAAATACGAATATTTAGAATTCTTACAAACGGAACGACAAAGTTAATATACCCTCCACTTCAAGGTGGAGGGTACAAAAATTTTGACTAGGACTGATATTATTCTTAAAGGCAAAATAATGCGTTAACATCCTTATTGCAGTTCGCCTTAACACCCAACATGTACCCATGTTCTGCATTTATATTGAAGTATTTCCTCATAATTTTTGAGACACCTCAACATTGACAATTTGAAGTAGTTTATAATTTTTCGGGAATTAATTTTTTATTTTACACTTTTTTAAAAAATGAACCCAATTGGGTTCATTGAGCTCACTGTAAACCGTAGGGTTAAAAGTCATAGTTTAATTTTTTGTAAAACAATTATGTCAACTCTTTAATAAGTTGACATAGGCCAGCTAACAATTAATATTCAATCAAAGAAGCTGTGGCCGAACACAACGGAGCACTGCATCAAAATGCTATAAATCATCTGCATGAGTGGTCATATAGTATAGCATAGCGACACACATAGAGACAGATACACACACATACATATATTTAACAGAACCATTTTATTCTTCCGTTTTTTTTTTTTTTTTCATTTTTTTTTAAATTTTAACATTATCATAATCCTGCTAAGGTTATTTCGTTGTTGGTGTTCTTGTTTTTTTTTTTTTTTTCATTTCCATTTCCATTTATTTTGCTTCCATTCATTTCTCATCTCTTCGCTGACTGTGCATGCAATTTCAAGTTCATTACATTTTGAGTGCGTGTCTGAGCGAGTCACGAGCTGTTGCTGTTGTTGTTGCTGCTGCTCAACCCAACCCGACCGTCTTTCAGTTACATCACAATTAACTTGAAGAGCGTTAGAGCTAACCGTTCACCTTTATGTTGTGCAATTTTGTTGTTGTTGCTGTTGTTGCTATATGATTTCTATTTTGTCAAGGTCGCATTAGGAATCGTCAAAGAAAATTACAGTTTCCTGCCAAGGGCAGGCGACAGTGTTCGAGGGATTTTGCGTAAATATCATAACATAAAAATAAATTAATTTGCCCAGACTCGCGTCTGGAGAAAGTGAGAAGAAAATGCCATGATTTGAAGCGGGAGAGAGAAAAACATAAACGAGAAAAAAACAAACATAAAGAAAAACAAATCGGGACAATGGACTCGTGGATGAGAAAAGAAAATAATACAGGCCACCAGAAAACACACTGCACGCTTCCGACGATAACACGTGGTTTGCAGACACCGAACCAGCAGCAGTAGCATTGTGCAAAAGCATTGGATTTTGTTTACATTTTTTCCTCTCCGCTCTCACCTAGAAGTAGTGGCGTTGCGTGCACGGTCAACGAACAACAACAATATATGTGAAGGAGATGGGGAAAAATATTTAGTTTCTTATATAGAGCAGAACTTTTGATAGGCAATGTGACAGATTGGTAGCTAACATTATACAAACATAAATATGAAGCTCGCCCAATCTTCCATCCACACCCACTTCAGTATTAGAGTTGCCAGGTGATAATTATTTAACAATATTTCGAAAATATATAGATACTAGCATGTGCCCGTTGCTTCGTCCTCCAACATTTTAAATTCGTTCCAACAAATTCTCAAAACTACCTCCATACCTCAATCATACAGCCCCATAGAAATTGTATTTCCAATTTTAAAATTGCAGCTGATCAGTTTACCACAATTCCAATTTGTACCAAATTTAGTACCATTTAGTACACATAATTACAAATTTCACTTAACTATCTACACCATACAATCCAATAAAAATCTCCTTTTCAAATTTCAAGAGTTCAAATCTACTGGTTCTTCGAAAATTTAAATTGTACCATATTTTGTACAGTTTAGTACACATAAGTTCGAATTTCCAAAGCTTCCAACATATCAAAAACGTGCACTCCCACAGTAATTCCAATTCTAAATTTTAGGATTACACTCCAATTGGTTCGCCTAAATATAAATTGTACCACGAAGTATCTCATTCTATCTTATATCTCCATAGATCCATAAGTACAAATTTACAACATTTTCTACAGTCCAATCATAATTCCAAATTTAAGGATCCCAGCTCTATTGGTTAACCCAAATCCATATTGTACTAAATTGAGTACCATTTAGTACACATAAATACAAGTTTCCATAACTACCTACAGCATACAATCCAATGAAAATATTATACCTGAATTTGAGGATTCCAACTCTACCTGTTCTCAAAAACTTAAATTGTATATCTACGAATTTCAGCAACTTTCAACATATCTTAATCCTACAATGCAATAATAATCCTATTTTCAAACTTCAGGATTCCAACGTTATCCTTTCACCCAATACCCAATTTTCTACCACTTAGTATTTTCCGAACAATTAATGGTACACACTTTCAAAACCACCTCCACCTTAACCACAGACACGACAGTCCCTTAATACCAAATTTCCAGCTCTTCACATGTGTTCAAATTGTACCAAATTCCGTATATTTTAGTATTTATAAGTACACATTTTCAAAATTACCTTCATGTCCCAATCCTTTTCTCTGCCAGTAATGTTAATTTCATGTTTCACCATTTCAGCTCCATCCGTTCCTCCAAACTCATAATATAATTAAGTACTGTTTAGTACTCTTCGCAACATCGACTCTACTTCTCAACCTTGATTCACATTCCATATTTAAAGTTTTTAGCTCTCAGCATTTACACTATTCAAATTCATTATATCGCTCAACTCTTTCTTCTCCAAAACCTCATCACTGCATCAATAAATACAACCTCAAAACAAACTTTGTAATCCTTTTCCCATCTGAATCCACATGACACACAAAAATTATTTCTGACAATTCAAAGTCATCTGGCAACCCTATTTAAATTTCAATTCAAAAGGAAGCCCAGCGAAATAAAACACCACAACTAAACCCGGAAGCAGAGACTTTAACATTGAATGTTGAGCTCTGACATACTTGAAATGTGAGAGAATGCACATAAATGTTATTCAGTTAAAAGCAAATGTTAAATATATGCGAGAGAGATAGAGAGAGAAATTCCAAATGAGAGTGTTTTCTTGACACGGTGATTATGTTATGATGCATAATACATTTCAAGTTAACCCTTATCAGAAAGGGAAGTAACATAATATGCGATACAGTGTGGGAATGATAAATTAGAAAGGATCGCAATACTGAAAATAGTGTTCGTGCAGACTTAAGATTCAAAAACCCTAGTTGTTTTTTGTTTTGTCAGATCCAGTTTCGATTTTGTGAACCTATCCAAACTATCCTAAGACTTTCTTTTTCGGAATATTAGAAAATTTATCTCAAAAAGTCCAAAAATATTAGTGTTCGATTTTTAAAATATATTTTGACTTCAGTTTTGATTATTCAAATTGATGGTCCTCTATGGAATTGATGGAAGGCATGTGTCAATATAGTCCATTTCTTATCGGATCTAAATACATGTGATATAAGATGGTAAGGGCAAAATTGCAAGAAAATCGAATCGGACATAAATGTCCAATTTTATGTGAAATCATAAATTTTATGTTCATCCCAGGTTTCTGGTTGAGAGAAATATTCGTTTCGCAAGTTATGACAGAAAAAAATATGGAAAATTGTTACCCTTTGTGAGTGAGGTACCAGAAGGGGTTCGCAGATATATAATTTTCACACCAGATCTTGTGTTAATAAAAGTGTTTGTATGTGTGAAAGATGTGGGGAGGGAGGGTATCAGAAGGAATGGTCCGACCTCTATCAACTTTATAACAAATCCTGTGTTTATGGAAATATTGAGATGCATCAAGGGTGATTGAAATCGGACGTTAATTTCGCATTTTATGTGCTTCATGGATATTCAACATTATGACGATTTATGGGGGAAGTACCAGAAGGAGTGAACGGATAAATTCCACCTTCACATCAGATCTTGTGTCAGTAGAAATAACGGGGTGAGTGAAATATGAAGAAAATCGGATGCTTATTACGGATTTTATGATCGTTTTGCTTATTAAAAACTTTGAACTTTTGTGTGGAAGGTACCGGAAGGAATGGTCCGATCTCTACCATCTTCTATAAGAGATCATGAGTTGATAGAAATGTTGCGATGAGCCAAGTCTGAATGGGCTCAGATGGAAAATTTTGAGTTTTATGAGCTTCAAAATATTGACGCTTAGTGGGATATATTCCATCATCACACCAGAATTTTCGTCAATAAAAATATTACGATTCGTGTAATTTTAGACAATCGGACATTTACAACACATATTCTAAATGTTAGAATTATTCAAAATTTTGACCAGCAATGTCTATTCTCGCACTTGACCCAGAACTGATGCTAATATTTGGGTTTTAAAAGTTGGATAAGCCTTTCCCTTTTTGTGTAGGATTTTTTTTTTTTTTTTGAAAATTTCGACCTTTTGTGAGGTGGTAGCAGAAGAAGTGGACCGATATTATCCGTCTGCGAACATGATCTAAATTTTATTATCCATCTGCGAACTCGATCTAAGTTTGACAATAATATTGTGATGTACCATGTTTAGACCAAATCGGATACACTCTTGGAGAGTTATCGTGGGCACCAGCTAGCCAGACAGGCAGTCGAATGGACGGACGGACATCGTTAAATCGACTGCAAATATCCCGAAACTGATTTGGTCCGAAGAGACTTAGAGACTTAGTCTAAAACCATTATTTCGATGCGGCACGTTTTGGCCGTATCAATTGATATATACCCTCTCTAGCCATATGGGGAGGGTATAGCTAGAATCGAAACTACATCCAAAGAATAAGTTGGTTCTTTCTTTTCTTATTTTACAAGTATCTTGATGATTTGAAAAAAAAAAAAAACAATATTTCTTAACGAAACATTGCGGATTGTTTTAAATATATCTTCCGGAACTTACTGGCAAGAATCCAAGAATCGTGGACAATCAAAAAAATTTTAAAAATACTTTTCGCGGATTTCAAACCCCAAAATCTTAAATTTTTCAGAAATATTGTTCATGGATTTCAGAACCTCAAAACTTGGATTTTTAGGACTATATGGTTTTTAGTTTTTTCCCCCGTTTTTTTTTTTACTACTTTCCAAGGTTTTTTGAACTTGAATCGTAAATTTAAAAATTATTTACCTCATCACCAAAAATGTATGGTGAAAGTCAATGCTTTCATAATAAGTAATATAAATATTGGTCGTAGACCACATAAACTATATATATATTAATAATCAGCATAAAATTCGATTTAACGATGTCCGTCTGCGTGTCTGTCTGTAAAAATCACAATACAGCTCACATATTTCACAGAACAATTTGTATTGTATCTACGATGTTTGGTATTGAATATTATATACATCGGTCCACGTTTTGATGTAGCCGAATATATAACGGTACCTCCTGATATTCGGTATTTTCATGATTTTTGCCACATTTTTTCACGGATTTGTCTAGAAATTGGTATTTGTAATTCGCAATTCGGTATAGCCCCCCATACAATGGTACCTTCCGATATTCGGTATTTTGATGATTTTTGCCACATTTTTGGTGGATTCTGGTTCCGGTGGCAGAACATTTAATATTTAGGTCCACGTTTGCCTATAGTGCACATATAACGATATCCACGGATTTTCTGTATTTTGTTAATCCTAGTCACATTTACTTACGAAATTGTTTTAAATTTGGTATTTAAGAAGATTTGTTAAATGACAATCCTTGAATTATAAAATTGTCTCTAAAGGTTCCCGTTTTGGTATTGCCCCCATATAACGGCCTGATTTTTTGAAAAGTTTAATAGTATTATCCAAACGTTCTTACTGGTATTTGTAATTTAAATTGGAACACTTATGTATTCAGATATTTTACATAAAAAGGGTATTCAAATTCGTCCCGGTCGAACTTAATGTTTTTTTACTTGTTTGACTTATTATAATAAAACAATTCAATAGATTTTGGATTATATCATTATTTGAAAAAAAGTTATGTTTTTACTAGGGCTAAGAAATAGACAATTTGGGAATTGATAAGATACTTTTCTCTATTTATATCAAACTTCGAGTAAAAATGCTTCAGCTTCTTCAATTTCTACAGATATTAACACTAAGATTATTTAAAAGAGTAAAATAAAATAAAAACACACTCTTTGTATAAATTATATCATATCAGTCGCAAAATAATGTAGAGAATGCTAACTTTTTAATATAAATATTTACAAAAATTGTGCATTCATAACTAATTAATTTCGTATCTAACGTCATAACAAAGTGTCCACATACTGTATAAAGCATAATACATCACATGGCCCCCACGAAATTTGGGCTCAAACAAAACACACACAACAGCTAACTACCGGTTTGTTTACAAAATTTAACATAACACGAGAAAGACTTCAAAATAGCAAGAGAGACAGAGAGAGTGAGAGCGACACCAACAAACCCCCTAAACAATGAGAGAATGAAAATGTGAGATAATAGTACAAATAACAAAGCATAACATACAAAGAGAGCACATTAAAATTCCGAGGCTATGGATTCGAACATCCAGCCAGCATCCTTTTCAAGGTATCGGTGTTGGATGTTTGTGAGAGTGTGTGTGTGTGCGTGTGTTTGAATTCGTTTCGAATTCGAAGAGCACGAGTGTAAATACGAGATGAATATTTTCGCCAAGAATGTAAGGAAATAACAAAAACAAACAAATTCGTTGTCGTATCTGCTGTTAAAGTGAATGGGAGGCTATTACATTGTTGCTTGTGTGTGTGTGTGTATGGGTGGCTGTGTGTGTTCGTTGCGCACGTGAGATGTTGGCTGCTGCTGCTGCTTCCACTACTAACACACAAAAGACGATGCCTGATGCCTGGCTGTCAGCCCTGTACTCTGTTGTGTGGTGTAAAGATATGCTGCAGTTTAGTTTAGTGTTTGTTTTTGGCATCGCATGGCCATGTCTGACGGTGGATACTCAGCCATTGTAACTTCAGTTTAGAACGTGGGCTTGAACGAGACGGTTCGCTTTTAGTCTAATAACACATACCGAACAAACGATTTAACGATTCAAATAAGCAAGAAAAAAATTTTTTCAACCTAAACACACATATATTACAAGCAGGCAAACTAAAAGATAAATCATATTAAAGCCAATTCGGAAGAAAAAAGTTTGCTACCAAACTGGGATTCTCTGTCTCTTGAAATTGAAAATTAAACGAAAATAAAGCCAGCCAGACGACAAAAGAGGAGGAAAAGGAAAATAAATCTCTGTGAATTAATTTTCCTTCTTTGTTTGGCCAGCTTTGAAACCAGTGCCAGGTTCTGGTGTTTAATGCAAAAAGAAAACAAACTAAATTTCATCTTTTGGGCTGGTCGAAATCTGAAAAAAAATTGAAACGGGAAAGAAAAAGGCCAACTAACACAACATTAGCTGTGTCAGCAACATACGCCAGGCCATAGCCAGCCATTCACCGAAAAAGAGAGAGAGGTCTGAAAAAGGAAAACAAAAATTGGCAAATAAGAAAATTTGTAATGGCCTTATGCAGTGAAGTGTAAAATGAATTTATCTTGAAAAAAATATAACAGATATATATGTGTGGAAAAAAAGTGTCTCATTTCGAAATTTCCAAGTGAAAGTCGTGCCGAAGGGAAATAATTAAAGTTTGAACAGTGAGTGTGGAAAAAAAGTTGAGCGGAAATTGTCTTCAGAAAACCAAAAAGAAAATTCATTCTTCAGCCCAACTTAAGAAAAACGTGGTGAAGTGCTGCACATAACAAGTTTTTCCCTAATCATTGCACCCGAAGAAACGAAATAAAATAAAGCCAAAGAATCTCTTCTTTACAAATAAAAGAAAGAAATATAAATAAAGTTTTGTAAACAAATCCCAACAAAAGAAGCTCAAGAGCAACAAAATTCCACGTATATAGTATTTCTTTGAAAAGAGGTTAACAAGCACGCAAGAAAACCAAGAAAAAAAAAACGAAAAAAATACAGACGTGGAAAGGAAAACTTTTGTTCGAGCAAGGAAACGTGTTGCAAACGTTTTGGGTTTCCAAAACGAAAATATATAGCAGTTGTTGCTAGCGTTTCTTCAAATTCTATAATAACATCGAGCAGCAGTCGTATTCTCATCTTCTTCATCATCCTCAGTGTTTAGTGCAGTGCGGCAAATACAAAACAAAGCATCAAACAAACAAATAAACCACAAAAAAGTGCGTATAAATTCTACTAAATAAACAAACACAAACAAAATGGAAAGAAAGAAAAAATCAATTTTCCGTGTTCTGCTGAGGCTCTCTAGTCACATTGGTCATTTTATTTTGGCATGTTTTCCTAAAAATGTTTTGTTGTTATTCCCCTTCTTTAGCTTTCCATAAATCTTTTCAAGGGTCAGCTTAAAATTGTAGACAAAACTTGAGAACAAAAATCAATTATTTGGATTTAAGTGCAGTAAGGCGTATGAGTGTTAACGAATGTTATACGCCTTCCAGTAATAGAAATGGGAATTTTACATATACTTTCGAAATACTTTGGGTTTAATTTATGACATTTGTAATTCAAAAAAATATTCCATTTTATATTCGAGAATTTCATTTGAAATTTTTAAGATTCCAACTGAATTTTGAATTATTTCATTTGTATTCCGAATTTTTCCACTTTTAATTCTCTTTTTTTCATTTAAAATTTTTTATCGTTTTATTGGTAGTTTAAAAAAGCCTGCTTAAATATTTGTTTGTTTTGGGTATTTTTTAATATTTAAAAATGTAGACAAAACTTAAGGAGAAAATCGATGGAATTCGGACTTAAGTGCAGTGCGGCGTATGAGTGTTGACGAATGTTATACGCCTCGCAGTAATAGAAATGAGAATTTTTCATATAAAATATATAGTTGGTCGTAATAACTTTAGGAATTGTTCTATTTAAATTGAGAGAAATTAACTACATTTTTGTAAAATTCTCGATATACCTGAGTTGAAATGCGCTATATCATTTGAAGTTCGAGAATTTCATTGGTAATTCGAAATATATCAAATGTTATTTGAGAATTACACATGTTATTGGGACTATTTAATTTCTTATTCAAGAAATAAGTTATAAGTGTTAAAATTGTAACTGAATTTCGAATTATTTAATTTATTTATTTTTTTTTTATTTTTACTTTTTTATTTATAATCAGAATCATTTTTTGAATATTCCTTCTCAAAAAACTTTCAAGGGTCAGCTAAAATTTTTGTTGTTTTGGGTATTTTTTATAAATATTTTACAATGTAGACAAAACTTGAGAAGAAGAATCAATTATTTGGATTTAAGTGCAGTAAGGCGTATGAGTGTTGACGAATGTTATACGCCTCGCAGTAATAGAAATGGAAATTTTTCATATAAACTATATAGTTGGTCGTATTAAATTTAGGATTTTTTGATATTTAAATTGAAGGAATCTAACCACATTTCATGTCAAATTTTCGAAATAAATTAGTTTTAATTCAAGACATTGCATTTGAAATTCGAGAATTTCATTTGTAATTCAAAAATATACCATTTCTTATTCAAAAATTTCTTATTCAAAAATTTTTGAAATTCCAACTGAATTTCGTATTATTTTATTTGTATTTCGAATTTTTCTACTTTGAATTTTTTTTCACTTAAAAATTTTAAGATTTGATTGGTAATTAAAAAACGGAAATACCACAATGCTTTCAAAAAATCTATTCATCTTATATTTTGCTGTTTTGGGTATTTTTTTTTTTAATATTTAAAAATGTATACAGAACTTGAAGAGAAAAATCAATTATTGGGATTTAAGTGCAGCACTGCGTATGAGTGTTGACGAATGTTATACGCCTCACAGTTATAGAAATGGGAATTCATCATATAAACTATATACTTGGTCGCATTAAATTTAGAATTTTTTTATACTTTAATTTAAAGAAACTATTTGAATTTTTGTCAAGTTTTCGAGATACTTGAGTTGTAATTTTTAACATTTCATTTGAAGTTCGAGAATTTCATTGATAATTCGAATTATAATTTGAGAAATCCACTTGCTATTGGAGATATTTAATTTGCAGTCTTAAAAATTCTAATGGAATTTCGAATTAATTTATTTGTAGTTCGAATTTTCCCATTTTTTAATTCTCTTTTCTCATTTAAAAAATCAAATAATTCTATTTGTAATTTGAATCGTTTTATTGTTAATTTGAAAACGTAAATACGAAAATGCTATTCATAAATCTTATTGAGGTTCAGCTTAAGGGTACATTTCAAATTTAAATTTACAGTTTGTTTAGGTATTTTTAAAAAAAATTAAAAATAACTGATAACTTGGGAAGAAAGTTCAATTAATAACATTTAAATGCAGTGTGGCGTATGAGTTTTGATAACTGTTAAACGCCTAAATGATCTGTTATAAAAGTGGTAATTTTTAGCAGAATCTTTGTTGTTGTCCATATTAAATTTGAGGAAGATAGTTAAATACACTTTGTAATCTTTCGAAATATTTTAGTGTTAATTCATGACATTGCATTCGAAATTTGAAAATTTCATAAATTAAATTTCCCATCAATTGTGATTTGAGAAATTCACTTGCTATTGGACATATTTAATTTGCAATTTTAAAAATTCCAAACGAATTTCGAATTATTTCATTTGTAGTAAGATTTTTTCCATTTTTAATTCTCTTTCCATTTCCATTTAAGGAATAAATACCAAAATGATATTTCAAAATCTTTTCAAGGGTCAGCTTAAAAGTAAATTTAAAATATGTTTGTGGTATTTTAAAAATTATTTAATTCAAATCAAAATTTGGGTAGAAAATTATTAATGGTATTAAAGTGCAGTAGGGCGTATGAGTTTTGATAGATGTTATACGCCTAAATGATCTGTAATAGAAGTGGTCATTTTTTAATAGCATCTGAAACTCGAGAATTTAATTTTCACTTTTTAATTAAATCTTTGTAATTTTTCTTATATCTAAATTACGGGACACCTAACAACACGCTTTTGAAATTTCAAAATACTTTAAGTTTAATCCCTAATATTGCGTTTGTAACTTGAAAATGCAATATTACAGATTTTGTAATTCGAAAATTCTATTTGTAACCTAAAACATCCTAACTATAATTGAATTCAAGAATTGCATTTTTTTTTTCGATTTATTACATTAGCATTTCATGTATTCTACTTGCAATTTTAATCCGATGCAACAAAAAAAAAAAAAAAAAAATTTCGGATTTGAATTAAAATTGAATATAATGAACTAAAAATGGATTTTTTGAACCACATATTATACAATTTTATATTATGAATAACAACCTAAAAATGTGTAAATTTCTCAGTTGTAGAAGTGCCAAGGGAGTGAGTTCGTATGGAACGCATTTGATACATTATATTTTTCCATCTTTTAATATTCGACAGATTTAATACAATTTTTCCACAAATATGATATTAAATTTTGAGTGAAGTGTTGGCATCCAAGAACAAACACTCCGATCCAGTGCTGATTTTAATATTTTTCAGTTTTGCAAAATAATCCCAAATTCACAAGGAGATAAAAATAAATTATTTGATATAAGTTATGTTAAAGAACGTATGAGTTTTGATAGGATTTTTGGAAAGAGCATATTTCAGGACACTCCAGCTATGTGTGTTCATCTGGCTTGCTTTTTCACAATGACTCTCGAATGGAATGTCAGATTTCATTCAAACTTGATGCATCGTAATATATTTTTAACAAATTTAAATCGAGTACTGCGAAGGTTAGTACATATATACCAACTTTTTCTGTAAATATTTTTAACAAATTTAAACCGAGTTCGGAGATAGGCAATATACAGGGTGAGATAAATGACTGCAACAAAGTCAAACGCCATAACTGTTACATTTTTTTTAATTTTATTGAATGTAATGAAAAAAACATCGGAAATAGCATCAAATTTTAGAATATATTTAGATTTGTTCGAATCGGTCACCTTTGGCACGAATTATGGCCTTCAAACGGTCAATCAAACTGTTACTCCCTGCCGGAATGTTGCTCTGCGGTATTTTGGCCCATTCCCGGCGAAGCGCTTGCTTGAGATGATCGACACTTTGGTATTTTTTAGTGCCAACCTTGCTATCCAAAATACTCCAGACACAATAGTCCAACGGATTGGTATTCGGAGAAAACCAAAATCGGCAATTCGGAAAAAATTTTTTGGCGAAGCGGAGAAACTCTTTAGCTCTTTTGAGTCTATTTTCTTTCTGTTGGAGTGTAAGTTCTTGCACCTTTTTGGAATTTCAATGGTTTTAGCCCGGGCTCATTTTTCAATATTTGCTGAAGGAATATTGCAACGGCAACTTCGACGCGGTTTTCGATCTTTTTCGAACTTTTTCTTTTCGAACCATTTCTGCGAAAAATTTTTTTTTGGAAAATTCTCACCATAATGGTTTTGTACGCCTATAAACCATATAATGAGGTGTTACTGGAATAATTTTTACAGCTGTCAGTGGCTTAGAAATGACAGCAGTCTGAAATTGATTGCAGTTTTTTCATTTCATCCTGTAATGTAAAATCCTATGTCGATTTTTAGCTGTGCTTTTTAAAGTCTTCTGCATTTTTAGGCTTAAGGAAATCTAGTTCCTCCGTATTTTAACTTTCTCTAAAATACATGGCGTATGAGTTATGATAGAACGAATATCCACCCTTTTATCACAAATCTACCACCAACGTGGACCTCAAAACAATATTTAAAAATTCCAACAAATTTGTCAATGGTACTTTTTTTGGAAATTTAAATTGTTCCCTTTTAGAAGTTAAGGACAATTTTAAGCTTAAAGTTCGAATTTCCAAAGAAAAACAGGCTTATCACACGACTACGCTCCAAGCCTGACCCTCATGAAAAAATTCATGATTATACCTTCAGCCGTTTCGTCTGTTCAGCCAGTCAGTTATTTTACTACTCTTTTAAATTAAACAAGGTATCAATGCCACATGAGGCAGTGGAAGCTAGAAAAGGCCACCAATAAATGAAAAAATAAAAGTTAAAGAGCAGTAAGTTCGGCCTGGCCGAACTTTGATTACCCTCCACCATTTGGAACAAATTTAGTAATTTTCAAACAATAAAATCCTTAAAAAAATCTGTTTAAATTTTAAAATTACCAAATATAGCCGTTATATTGGGGTCTATACGACGTGGACCTACATAGGCATTGTTTGTCATAAGCCATTACCGTATTCAAATTCGAAACTTGAAATAAGCTGTGAATAATGTGGCTAAAATCATCAAAATATCGTATATCGGGAGGTACCGTTATATCGGAGCTGTGCGAAGACATAGACAATTTTCTGTCACAGGCTATAGCATCCATTATGAACTTCAAATACCGCATCTCAAACAATACTAAAATCGTCAAAATACCTAATATAGGAAAGTACTGATATATGGGGCCTATTTGAAAACCTAGACCTGCATAGACAATTTTCTGTCACAGACTGTAGTTCCCATAACGAACCTCAAATACGTAATTTGAAACAATTCTGGTGAATAATGTCTCTAAAATCATCAAAATGCCGAATATCGGGAGATACCGTTATATGGGGGCCATACGAAGACGTGGACTCGCACAGATAATTTTCTTTCTTAGGGTGTAGTATTCATTTCGAACTTTAAATACCAAATTTGAAACAATTCCGGTGAATAATGCCGCTAAAATTATCAAAATACAGTATATCGGGAGGTACCGTTATATGGGGGCTATATATATAAACGTGGACCTACATGGCCCATTTACGAACTTAACCTGCCTACTAGAAAAATAAACATGTGTGCAAAATTTTAGCCTTCTATCTCAATTCATTTGAAATATAGCGTGATTACAACAGACAGACGGACATCGTCAAATCGACTTAGAATTTTACGCTGATCAAGAATACATATACATTGTTGGGTCTGACATGAGTATTTCAAGGAGTTACAAACGGAATGACAAAGTTAATAGTATGTTGGAGGTTATAAAAATAAAAGTGAAAGCCAGGTCGTATACTTAATAATTCTGGTAGTGCATCTTAACAACTTTTCTGAAATGTAGTAACTACACTCGTGATTTAAAATTTTTAATTCCGCCTTAAATGCAACACATTATTATAGATTAAAAGAAAAACAAAAATCGAAATGAAATCCTTTAGATTCCTTACATGAGTAACTTAGAATTTATGGCGAACAAAATAATGCTCATACATCCCCAGTGGAACATGTGTGCGCAATTTTTTCATTTCTGCGATGTTGCAACAAGACATTTTCATCATTTTGGTTGTTAACAACAAACATGAAAACACACACACACACAACAACAAGAACGACAAAATTTTATATTAGTACCGCAGCCTATTTGGGATTTGGGATTTAATGATCATACAATGATTTCAAGAACACGTGCACGTGTAGTACACACTCACATATATATATTTGTTTCATCACATATATATAAGAAAGTGTTTAATATATACGGTTTCCAGTTTACTGGCTTATAAGTAAAAAACCATAGGGGAAAAGTGTTGAAAGGTCTGCCATTCTCCCACGTTTTCAATTCTCAGCAACAGGGTTAAATGTGTCGATGCTGGGGGATTGAGAACCAGTAGCGGCAGCAGTTTGCTAACTAGCTCGCCGTGAAGGTCTGCCAGCATGCCTGCTTGCTTGCCTACCTCTACACACACACACACACACCCACATCCCCAGAATATTTACAAATGTGAAGTGTATTACTGGTTAATTGAAATTGTTGTGTGATTTAAGGCACAACAAAAATAAATGTGGCATTTTTGCAAAGTCAAACCTGCAAAAGGGGGGAAATGGGTAATTCAAGGTTATAGAAAATGTGCCAAATTATACTTTTCGCGGAATTTTCCTTTCAAGACGTTTACATTGGGGATGGTGAACATAAATATAGTCGGTTTTTTTAATAATACCTCTCTCTGCACACCACACCAGTGGGAGGTTGGGTATTCTATTACAGTTACTTAAACGAGAATGAATTGTGGACGTGAAATTTAGGCAATATCAATTTAAATTCTTTTATAAATGTGGATTTAAATTGATAAATGTAATAACATATATCTCAGAAAAGTAATAAAAATGTATGAGTGAAAAAAGTTTTCACTTTTGAATTTTTTTTAGGATATATGTCCCACAATAACTTTTGATCCACTATAGAAGATATGGCTTCTGAACCAGGTAACATTTCATTTTCAAATTGAATTGAAATATTCTGTTCTAAAACACTGAGCAGTAATAGTTGTAAAAAATGACAAAAGAATTAAAATTCTGTTTGTGAAACAAACATTAAAACACAAGTACTGACAAACCGATTCAGGGTTTTAAAAATTCTGGATCTAGCTAGAGTTTCGGTTGTTTTGAGAACTAAAATATTTTTTTATAACACAAGTTTTTTAAAACATTGTTGGATGGACAAACGTACACCATGCCTTAACCTCGTCAACTTCAAAAGACTTGACACAGATGTCGAGCAAAAGACGGGTTTTTTCATGGTGCACTTTTTAGGTTAAAGGTGAAGAATTTGAACACCGTAGTTCCCGGGAAATTATTTTACAACATGTTTTAAAAAATATAATAAGGACGCAGTCTTTTATCAATTGATAGAGTCTAAAAAAATTTTTTTGAAAGTTGCACTAAAATGGTTTGAGAAGTGCCCAAATAAAGTAAAGTAACCTAAATAGGTTACAACACTTTTCACATTATTTGAAAAATTCTGAATAAGATTCCTTGGAATCTGTGCATTTAAGGTATATAGTGTCTTCTGCAAAAAGATTGTTTACTATACGAATATTATTTTGGAAGCTGAAACGAGTTACAAAAGGGGCCATTTTTCAAAAAAAAAAAAAAAAAAAACAGTTAAAAATTCGGTTTTGCCGGCAGATGTATACCCTCAGCCAATATTCGATTATTCAAATATATTTTGATATCTGTTATGATTATTCAAATGGTTGACAACCTATGGAGTAGCTTCCGAAGGAATGGACCAATATTGTCTATTTATATTGTCTATATTGTCTAAAATTATTCCAGTGATAGCTCATTATATGGTTTACAAGTGTACAAAAGCATTTTGGTGAGAATTCTCCAGCAAAAATTAAGTTATTCATGATGGAATTTAAGCGTGATAGTGTGATTTTTTATATTTGGCTGGAAAACCACAAGTGGCTATGGTTAGAGCACACCAGCATTTAAATGTGAATAAATCTTTTTTGTCTCGTACCATCGCTCGTTACGGTGACACTGGTAGCGTAGCCCGACGTCAAGGAAGTGGATGGAAAAAAACAGCAACATAAGCAGAAATGGTTCGAAAAATAAAGAAGCGACTTAATCGAGACCCGCGTCGCAGTAGCCGAAAAATGGCTCGTGAGCGGTACATATCGCAATATTCCATTCGGAAAATATTGAAAAATTAGCTCGGGGTAAAGCATAGAAATTCCAAAAAGTGCAAGAACTTATACCGCAACGGAAAGAAAATAGACACAAAAGAGCTAAAGAGGTGCTTCGCTTGGCCGAAAGTGGTGAACTGCCGAATTTGGTTTTCTCCGCTCCGATGAGAAAACATTCGTTGTCCAGCAGTTTGTAAACAAACAAACTGATCGTATTTACTTCCCAAAGAGGTCAGCTGAAAATGTTCACCTTCGGTTGGCCAATAGAACTCAAGCGCCGGCCATAGTGATGGTGTGGGCCGCCATAACAGTCGATGGTCGCTCTCCGCTCGTATTAATCGACCGTGGCATCAGAATAAATGCCGAATATTATCGCGAAAAACGGTGTATTAAAGCCTTGGGCACGCAAACATTTTGGCCGCAGACCTTAGACATTCCAACAGGATTAGCACCATCGCACTCAGCACATGCCACCCAAGAATGGTTACAAAATGAGGTTCCTTGCTTCATTTCCAACGCACAATGGCCACCAAAATCTCCGGATACCAATCCGTTGAACTATTGTGTCTGGAGTATTTTGGAAAGCATGGTTGACACTAAACCTCAAGCAAGCGATCACCTCAAGTAAGCGCTTCGCTGGGAATGGGCGAAAATACCGCAGAGCAACATTCGGACAGCGTGTGACGGTTTCATTGACCGTTTGAAGGCCATATTTCATGCCAATGGTGACCAATTTGAACAAATCTAAACTTATGCTAAAATTTGATGCTATTGCCGACTTTTTTGCTTTCATTCAATAAAATTTAAAAAAAAATGTAAAAATTAGGGCGTTTGTCTATGGGCGTCTTAACTTTTCAAAACTTTAACCCTACTTTAGAGGAGGTACCGGAAAGGGTGGATCAATATATCGTACCTTCACACCAAATCTTGTGATAGCAAAAATGTTTTTATGTGTGAAATTTGAAGAGAATCGGGCACTTATATCGTATTGTATGAGAGATATAATTATTCAAAATGTTTACCCGTTGTGGGGGAGGATCTAGAAAGAGAAGACCGATGTGTCCTACCTTCACACCAAATCTTGGGTTAATAAAAATAATAGGATGTGTGAAATTTGGAGAGAATCGGACACTTATTTCGTTCCGCTTCCATTGAGCTTACCATCTCATCACTTGGGAAAAATTTTTTTTAGCTGTTATGTTTCAAATAATTTCTGGGGAGAATATCCCAGACAAAATAAGGGAAATGATGAGGATTGGTGGATCTTTCCGAAACCCAGGCATTCCATACCTTACCCCTGTAGACATTACCATCATTCTCCACTAGTAAACAAACGCTGTTTTTTATAAAAACAAAAAACTTTGCTGTGAAAAAAGATCTGCCAATAGAACTAGAGTCGAACCTGGAAAGTTTCTAGTGTATAATTCGCATATGCTAATTTGCAATAAGTTCGAAATATATACTACTTTCCAGAGAACGGCCCTTGTAAGCCATCATCCACACCAAATATGCCTGATGAGCCGCTTAACCAACGGCGAAACGCGTCGCATAGTGGTGAGTGTGTGATAGTGTCTATCTGGCTTTCCTTTTCACTGCAAATTTCAGATCATTAAGCTCGTCTCGAAAGAGAAATCAAACACATAAATCATAAAACATATGATCTTCGCTTTAATAAGGCAAAACTCAATAATTGGATTAAGCCTGACTATTTTGCAAAACCAAGATATAACTATTCAAAATTTTGTGGTAGGGTACCAATAGAAGTAAATCGATTTATCCCATCTTTACGTCAGATATAGCTTTGGTAGAAATGTTAAGATGTGCGAAATTCGAAAGGAATCGGACTTTTATTTCACATTTTATAAGAGTTATAATTCTTCCAAACTTGGACCCTTTTTGGAGATGCTTCATGGTCCATTTTCACACCTGACCTACCACTGACATCATTTATCCAGATTTGCAAAGTTTGCAGAAAATTGAGTGATACTTTTTTGTTTAATAATGGAAATTATTTTCTGTGAAAATATTGATTTTTGTTGGGGGAGGTACCAGAAGGAGTAGACCGATATTGCCCATCTCCGAATTCGATCGAAGTTTGACAATAATATTACAATGTACGAAGTTTGGATCAAATCGGATATTCCCTTCGAGAGTTATCGTGCGCTCCAGCGAGCCAGATAGACAAATGGACGGACGGACGCCCCAGATCGACTCCAAATATCCTGAAATGGATTTGGGTCATGTCCTTTATTATTTTATACATTATCATATGCGACAGCGCACAAGATATCTTGGAATCTTCATTTTTAATTGTTAGAATTTCCCAGCGCCTCGACCGCACTCAAAAGTATGTACAAAGTATTTTGTACACCTAGGTTCTAAAACCGTTATTTCGATGGAGCATATTTTGGCCGTATCACATGATATGTATCCTCTGAAAAAATCTCCTCCAAAAAAATCTTCCAGTCACCGATTGTAAAACTGGGTGCGATCATAAACAATGTCTTGTCTTTCATGATTATCCAAAATTATAAAATTATTTTGAACAATGAATTGGCAAAAAATATCCCATTTTGAGCTGGGAAAACCCAAGCGTATTGTTGAAAAGTTTCTTCAATTCCGGACCGTGCCGTCTCTCAAAGATGTAACCACAACTGGTCATCAAAGTCTTTTTATTTAACAACTTGCGACTTCTTTCTTTGGGGACCTGTGAAGGATAGCGATTATGGCAACAGCCCTGCATAGATTCAATATCTATTTTCGATTTGGTTAGGTCACATTTCATGGCCATATCCTTTGGTCCTGTAGGCATGCTCGTGTCAGCCACTTCACCTACATTGGTCGTCCTTATTAACGGCATATTATATCCTCAATTGTTTTGATTATTTAAAATAAAGTGTCGTTTTCATTTCTCCTCTAAGACTGTGACGTCATACCTGTTCAAGTACAATTTGAAATGAAAAATTTTTATTTTTTCTGACTTGATTTTCAAGCCATAATTGGAAATGAAAAATTCTTTTAAACTTAAGTGTGTCAATCAGAATTTTATATTTGCATTTTAAGAGCAACGCGAAGTGAAATATTTTATCTCATTGGAAAATATTTTGACAAGTTATGCAGACATTTTACAATCAAAAACATTCAGAGAACATCAAATATGACGAGTACTTTGAATTTCATAATCATATACTTATGGAGGTTACTTATAGCTTTTCTTAAGCAAAAATTGTGATTTTAAGTTTAAGTGTAAACATACATAAGTATGTATATTTGAAGACTTACAATTTTAAAACAAAGTAAATTTCCAAAATTTTAAATCTCCCACTTGGCTGGTTTTACATTGTAATTCCTTACCTTAAAAAAAAAAACAGAACATTTGCCAGTAAATTTGTTAAAGGGATTAAACATTTTTATTAGACCTTCAAACTCTTTGTAGATGTATACAAGCAAACTTTCGCACCACTCCGCCCCCTCCATACAAATACCAACAACACCAAATTTTGGGATATACAAAAACTTTCCATTCTGTCTCGTGTTATTTTAGGTTTAAATACCAAAGTAAATATTTAACAAAACACTTGAGAGAAGAGAAATACTTAAATATAAAACGAATAACTGTCACTCTGTCGTCTATCTGCTCTACTCCGCTCTATTCTGTTACTTTTGACAAAATGTGTTTAAAAGAAAAGAGGCGACAGCAGCAACAAAACTGAAAAACGAAATGTTTTAAGAATTCTTTTTTTTTTTTTTTTGTTTCGAAGAAAAACTTTATGGCGAAATTTATGCTGAAACAACAAAAACCTTAAATGATATTTTGAGATGTTTCGTCGTCGAAGCAACAGCCAGCATTAGAAGATATTTTATTATTGCGATAAAGGCAAACGACATGGAGAGCAGAGAGACACACCAAAAGTAATAGAAAATGGGTTAAATATTTTAAAGCGTTGACAATAAAGATGAAATGGTCAAAGATTATCAAGGATTCTTTGAAGGAAGAGTATCCTTTTTGATGGGGAGAAGAGGTTTTGGAGTTGCTTTTGAATGGTAATGCCAAGAATTTTTTAGTTGGTTGTAAATAATGAGTGTGTATTTCATGGAGGAGAGGGACTATGGAGTCTGTGTGTGTTTGGGGAGGATATAAATGGGAACATTTTTAAATTACTAGGAATACCCAAAACTTCGTTAGCAAAAATTTGCGAAATTGGTTGCGAAAGTTGTTAGTTTTACAGATATTCAACATTATTGTAAATGGAACAGCTCCAACACCACTTTCAGGTTTTGTATAAATGACTATTTGTAGGTCTTGTATAAAAGAAGGCCTCTTTAAAGTCTTCTGTGGATTGTAAGCAGTTTACAAGTATTTTAATGGTTTAAATACCTTTTACAGTTCGGGTATGGCTAGAAAATTTGTATTCGTTACCTATTCATGGGAGGAACCTACCACCTCTGTATTGCTTACTTTTCGATGTAAACGTTCAAAATGCCGATAGACCTGTATTCTTTTTATACCTTCTACCATATATAATATGGAGGGTATATAAAGTTCGTCATTCGGCTTGTAACTCATCGAAATAATAATTTTAGACCCAACAAAATCTGATCTGTCTATTGTCTGCAGGCATGTTAATTTCGAATATGGTCTATATCGGTCCACGATGTCGTATTGACCCCATACAAAAATACCTCCGATATTCGGTGTTTTTATGATTTCAGAGAATGGTTTATAAGTTCCACGATATCATATATCCCTCACATAACGGTACTTCCCAATATTCGACATTTTGATGATTTCTGCCACATTTTTTAATGGAATTGTCTGAAATTCTGCACAAGGAAATCCTTGTAAATACGTTATTCCTGAAATAGAATTGGCTATATATATCAGATATTCCGAATTTTGATAATTGTAGGTAAATTTTTCAATTGAATTGTCTTAAAATCCACACAAAGATTACCAACTGGAAGAGAATTGTCTATATAGGTCCACATTTTCATATAACCCCATATAATGCTACCTCTCAATATTCGGTACTTTGATGATTTTAGCGACATAATTTACCGAAATTGTTTAAAATTACACATTTGAAGATCTAAATGAGTGCTATAACCAATGAAAAAAAAAATTATCTATGCAGGTCCACGTCTTCGTATAGCCACTATATAACGATACCTCCATTTTTCACCGGAATTTTTTTAAATTTTGTATTTGAAGTTCGTAATGGCTAAAATTTGCCTAAGCAGGTACACGTCTTCGTATAGCCCGCGTACAACGATATCCCGATATTCGATATTTTGAAAATTTGTTTCCACCAAGATTGTTTAAAATTTGGTTCGGAATCGGTACTACAGCCTATAACACAAAGACATTTTTTTGAAAAATTTCTTCCTCCAAAATGGTGGAGGGTATTAAAAGTTTGGCCCAGCCGAACTTAGCTGCTTTTTTTAGCTCACCCTGTTTGTTTTATTATTTATTATTTATTCTTGAGTAAAATTTATTTTACTTGTTTTGCTCTACTTTCATAATTTTGACGCACAGAGTAATTAAAAATTCAGGCGGTTGTTGTCGCATTCTTAGTAGTAATAGAAAAGTTGAATTTTATGACAGAAACGTATTTGGACTATTTAGATTTTCTACGATGCAGTTTAAAGGGAAGATGGATTTTTTATAGGCATACAGAAACGCATTCTATTATTGTCTAAAATATTCGTCGAAAATAATCCCAATAATATTTCGAAAATTGCCCCAATTATACATCTGGACTCAAATCCGTACCCATCAGTGGCTCGATTTGAGTACATCGTCATGTCAATGTTTGTTTGCAGGTCTACTTTGTATAGAATAATTTTTAAAAGCGTAGTTTGGATCAGAGCACAGATTTGCTCGTTTTTACTCAGGAGCGAAACTAACTCGAAGAGTGGGAAATTTTTGTGAAGTCTACACTACACCCGAGTCGCTACTCTTTAAAAATAAGAATCTGATTGATTTTGAACGAATTTTGCACACACACAAAAATGAGGAAAATATGCTCACTCACATTGGAATCACATCGAA
This sequence comes from Musca domestica, assembly GCF_030504385.1. Classification (NCBI taxonomy): domain Eukaryota; kingdom Metazoa; phylum Arthropoda; class Insecta; order Diptera; family Muscidae; genus Musca; species Musca domestica. The sequence goes on along the minus strand of NW_026712445.1, from coordinate 2,593,782 downwards.
AAATTGAGTTTTCTGAAATTCTAGTGAGTTTTTCGGAGGTGGGGATTGGATAATCACTCGATCGGTGAAATAATCACCATGATCTAGTGCCCACTATTCTCAATAGCCTATTTTACGTATTGAGAGGGAGAAAGGGAGACAGAGAGGGGGGGGGGGGGGGGGAGATATCTCGTTGTTGTGTTATTTTCTGTGAGAGATAAACACCCTTCAGCCATCGAAATTACAGCATAAGACCTAGATCTAGATCTTTTTTAAACAAATCCGTTTCAGGTCATTTGGAGTCGATGTAATGGTGCCCAATCGTCTGTCTGGTGAACACGATAACTGTCGCAGGGAGTAACCACTTTGGTCCAAACTTATTAAATCGTAATATTATTGTCAAACTTAGATCGAGTTCGGAGATGGGCAATAGGGGTCCAATCTTTTCGGGCAATATAGGTCCACTCCTTCTGTTAAAGATTAAATATTTTCAATAAATTACTGCATAGAATGAGAAGGGATCATTCGATTTTGTGCAAACTTTTCAAATAATATATAATATATTTATCAGTGCTGAGTCTGGTATGAAAATAGAAAATATCGGCTCACACCATCAAGTACCTCCACCACAAAGGGTGAACATTTTGAAACAATTATAACTCTTATCAAGAGTGAAATAAAAATCCGATTACCTTTTTTTTCGCATATCTCAATATTTCTACCTACGCAAGATGTGGTGTCAAGATGGAATGTGTCGGTCCACTAATCTGGTACATCCCCGACAACGTGGAAAATTTTTGAAAAACCATGAAACTCATAAAATTCTATGTGAGCAACAGATTCCTTTCAAACTCGGCACATTTAAATATTTCTATAAACACATAATCAGGTGTGAAGATACAATTTTTTAAGACCACAACTTCTTGTACCTACCCCCACAATGGGTCAAAATTTTGAATAATAATATCTATTACAAAATGCGAAATAAGTATCCAATTCTCTTCAAATTCCACTCATCATAATATTTTTATCAACTAAGGAGCCGTTGTGAAGATGGGATATATCGGTACCTTCCAAAATGTCAAAATGTTGAATAACCGCGAAACTTATAAAACGCGAAATAAGCATTTTTATTTCAAATATTTTATTTTAATATAAATATATGGGATATATTGGTCCTTTCCCACAACGGGTTAAAATAAGAATAAGCATGAAATTCATAAAACTCGAAGTGAGCACCCTATTCCCTTCGAACTTGGCAAATTTTAATATTTCTATCAGCACAAGTCTGCAACCTCCTTCTGGTACCTCTCCCACAAACAGTCACAATTTTGAATATCAAAACGTTCATAAAATGCGAAATAATTATTTTTATTATCTTTAAATTTCACACGTCCCAACATTTTTATTAATGGAAGATCTGGTGTGGTCGATATCTATCGGTCCACCACTTCTTGTGCCTGCCCAACAAAGGGTCACAATTTTCAATACTTATATCTATCATAACTTGCGTGCACTACTTCTAGTTCCTCCCCCACAAAAGGTTAATCTTTTGATTGTAATTTATACGCAAAATATTGGAAATCAATGTTTTTTCTTTTATTCTTTTTATTAACCCAATGTTTTGATTATTATTAAATGAAGTGGAATATATCGGCCTGCTATATCTGGAACCTCACGCACATTTCAATATTTTCAAAAATTATCACATATCGCATGCTACTTTACAGGAAGTAATCGATAAAGTCCAAAGTCTCATAAAAAATGGCCCACTTTTTCGAAACCCTTCCAAGTCAGTGAAGAAAAAAATATATATATTTAGATAAATAAACATTGGCTGAGGGTGTACATCTGCCGGCATAATCGACTGATACTTTTTAAAGTGCTTGTAATGTCGTAGTGTTTCAATTCAAAACTACGACTATTTTCTGGAGACCCTGTAAAAAAAATTAAAATATAGTTCCTTCGGCAGCTCCTCTTGATATGGAGTATATTTCAAGTATTGCAGGTTTTATTTTCCCTAATACATCGTATGTTGGTAAAATTCCTCCTAAAGGTCTTGCACTGACTTTTTTGTCTAAATAAATTTGAACATGGAAATTTAAAGGCACATGTATTCACTGTGAATATAAACACACACACACCCTCACATGGCACCCAAAGCCAATGCCCTTTAAAAAAGTTTCACATCATTTTTTTCTGTGAAACAATTAAGAAACTCAAGGCCAATATCCAATCCAACATCCTTATGAATTTTAAATTTTACAAAAATCCCCAAAAATAATCACTGACCATAATCTTTGCTTTGCTTTTCCTCCTTCGTCATCACCATCATCATCATTAGCTTTTTATGTTGAACACAAATTTACGTCATTCGCAAGTCAATTGGTTGCTGTCTTTTATTTTGTTTTTGTTGTTGTGTTTTTTGGCTTTTGTGGACATTAAATATTCTGTCATTATCATTTATGTTGGAGTCCTTAGTAAGCAAGCGACCGACGGACCAACCAACCACTCCCACTTCATTCTCTTCCCTATCAATCTCGTGTGCTCAGCTTGCAAAAACATTGTTAAGATAATAAATTTATTTTGTTTTTTTTTTTTTTTCTGGCTTTATTCATCCCTCATTTATGCGTCTCCATAATTTAGGGGGCTGAATGTAACAAATCTCTTGACCAAAAAAAAAAAAATCTAGGGAAGGGGGAAATGGAAAAAAAAACAACAGAATATAACTAAGACCAAAACAGATTTTTCTTGGAAAGGATGAAAAAAAACGTCAACCATAAACGATTTAAATCCATAAGACAATGTTTATTAATAGTTTTCTTTTTCTTGCTTTTTGGATAAAATATTACAAGCCATAAATAAATTATAAGACAATCAAGTTGTCGGGGAAAAAAAGAAAAATATGTTTTCTTCGAATTGGTTTGTAAAGGAATTCCATTTTTAGAAGGCATTAGATTGGTTCTAGAGAGCTTAAGATTAAAAAAAAAAAAATGCGTACAGTTTTAGTTGCCCAAAGAATTTCACGATCAAAGATAAAGATTTAAATATTTATTAATTTTGTGTAACACAAAAGGAGATACAAAGTCACGACATTTAAAAAAAAAAAGTCTGCTAACTCCAGAATTGAAGGATATTGATAAAGAAATATGTTCCTGAACACGTAAAATTAAATTTACACTCTTCATAAAGATATCTGCTATCTATCTATAAAAAATTCTATAAGGTCGCAAACCGACGTTTTTTTAGCTCATGTCCGATTTGAAAGATAGGTTAAGTTTTAAATAAAGATTTTTTTTAATTATAACAATCTAGCAGTTAGGATTTATATATTTTTTTTTATTTTGGTTACAAGACTTTTGGATTAACATCGATCTTCTATGATGACATAGTTTTTTCATTGAGGTACAGTTTGTTGGCTTCTCGGTTATATGAACCTCAACACATGGTAATGTTGCAGAATGTGTCCACATTTACGTGCAGATTTCAAAAAGAGAAGCATAGGCAGTTCCCGCTTGAAATCATTGAAAATCTGATACAACGAAAACGAGTTACTTTTTCGTGGTGCGGGCTTTGGTCTAGAGGCATAATTACGCAATTTTTCTTCGAAAGCGAGAAAGAAGTGGCAGGTATGGTATCTGGCCATGTTAAAGAAGATATTTGCAAGATTTCTGAACTGTATTTGATATATTTCCCCGAATATCGGTGTTACGGAGTGCATATTACGGCGGTGGAGGGCAAAAATAGCAAATCCGAGGAAGAATATATATGGAAGCTATCTGAACCGATTTCCACGAAATATGACACACTTGTTTTTAGGCTCAATTTGGATATATGTGTCAAATCCCATCTTAATTGGGCTAATATTACACATTTTGACCGATTATTTCCAATTTAAATTATGTTCGTCCTTGGGCCAAACAAACGTTTTGTGCAAAGTTTCATCTTGATCGGCCAAGGATGGACAAACGGACATGCATAAATCGACTAAGAATGTGATTCCAGTAGATCATCGAAAGGAACTATGGGTCAATCTTGCTTCCTTCCCCATGTAACAAACAAATACATAATACCCTGACCACAGTGTGGTGTAGGGAATGAAAAAAATTATTAGGTGGACCCTACATTTATTTCATGTGAATTTTACACTGAAATCCGACAAAAAGGTATTTGTGGATTGTTGAGACAAAAAAACTGCAACAAAGTCAAACGCCATAATTTTTAAATTTTTTCAAATTTTATTGAAGGCAAAAAATGTCGGAAATAGCATCAAATTTTAGAATAAGTTTGATTTGATTTGTTCGAATTGGTCATACACTGCCCGAATGTTGCTCTGCTGTATTTTGGTCCATTCCCGGCAAAGCGCTTGCTTGAGGCGATCGACACTTTGGTATTTTTTAGTGCCAACCTTGCTTTACAAAATACTCCAAACACAATAGTCCAACGGATTGGTGTCCGGAGATTTTGGTTGCCATTTTGCGCTGGAAATGAAGCGAGGAACCTCATTTTGTAAGCATTCTTGGGTGGCGCGGCTTAAATACACCCTCCAAAATATTTTAGCACCATGGCCGGCGCTTGAGTTCTGGTGGCCAACCGAAGGTACACATTTTCAGCTGACTTCTTTGGCAAGTAAACTCGATCATTTTCTTTGTTTACAAACTGCGGGACAACGAATGTTTTCTCATCGGAGAAAACCAAATTCGGCAGTCCATCACTTTCGGCCAAGCGAAGCAACTTTTTAGTTCTTTTGAGTCTATTTTCTTTCCGTTGCGGTGTAAGTTTTTTCCATTTTTTTGGAAATTTAATGGCATTACCCCGAGCTCATTTTTCCATATTTGCCGAATGGAATATTGCGATATTTTCAGCTCACGAGCCATTTTTCGGCTACTGCGCCGCGGGTTTCGATCAAGTCGCTTCTTTACTCTTCGAACCATTTCTGCTGATGTTGCTGTTTTCTTCCGTCCATTTACTTGATGTCGAGCTACGCTAACAGTATCACAGTAGCGACCGATGGTACGAGACACAAAAGATTTATTCATTATTTTGATAGTCAAAGTTGCATATTATTCATCCGGAAAACTCACTTGTCAAAGTCGTATACCTTTAGCTTTACCTTTATTCGGAAATAATAATAGGAAAATATTTACTTTTTATACAAAAAAGACTTTCATTTTGAATTTTACAGAGGAGAATATTTGTTATAAATTGCACAATGCACCCACATCCATATTTTCTATTCAAAACAATTTCATCGTCCCCATATCCTCAGATACCAATAATGACCTTAGTATCAAATTTCTGGATTTCAGCTCTTTAAATTTCCCCATTACCAGATTCAGATTTAAGCATTCTTGCTAAAATCCCTTTCCTTTGTATATACACATTGTATATATTTCGCTATATATACCCGATATATTAACTTTCGGCCAGAATTGGCATGTTCGTCTATTAGTGACTTCGCCTTCATTAAAAATATTGGCGGTTTAATGGAAAATATGACTTTTATTTAGCATGGATGTTATGGTCTATTTTAGCCACTAAATATTATCCGAAGACCATCAAAATATAGATAGCTTTGCCCAGCCCTAAGCTCTAGCCCCATGCTAACTTCCGCGTCAATTGGTCTATAATTGCGACCTGTTGAGCAACTGCAAAATAATTTTTTTTTAGTTTTTGGTCCATTTCAACCCCTAAATATTATGCGATATTATACGAACTGAGACTTATCCTCGTGCAAAATTTGAAAATTCTATTTTCAGCCGCTTCGTCTGAGCGTTGATGTTAAAGTTTATTAGAACACCTATCATTTTTGAATGTTTCTTTAACATATTCATTTAATTTATATAAAAAATATTTTATCTGAGCGCTTGGATCTGGAATGCAATTATAAATAATTAGCCATTAAATTGATATTACTTACCCTTGCCACAAAATGATTCCCCCACCTTCAGGGGGTTGAAAATAAAACAAATTACAAATATATTATTCTTTTAGATTCCTAGGAATGTAATGTGATACCTTTCACCACCATATTCAAATTGTCATTTGATATTATTACACACACACACACACACCTCCACACATCTCAGAGCAAAAACCACACCGAACCCTTGAAACCGCTTTGAGGTTTTCTTTACACATTTGTTCGTTCTTTGATTAGTTTTAATTCGTAACCACAATTACTTTTTCTCTCCTTTATTTGTGTATGTATGTCTGTGTGTGTGTTGGCAAACATTTAAAAAGGAAAATTATAAAAAAAGGAAACCACAAATTATCACATGAACACACCTACACACACACAGCCTTATGTGTCCTCATGACGATGATGGATGTATTAAATTTTCCCTCGGTTTTGTTTTACTTTTGATAAAAAAAGACGTTGATTTTTTCTCTTTTTTGAAGAAAAGCCCACAATTATATTTAATTTTATTTCTTTATTGTTTCGGAGGCTTGAGTGTGTGTGCGTGTATTTTTTTTCTCTTGACAACATTCAATTACAAAAATTATTTTAAAGAACATGGAAATTCAATTCGCACCAGTGCCAGTGTTTGAAAATAAAATGAAACGCTGAGTATTTTCTGATGTCTATTCGTTGATGCCATTTTTGTCACAGCAACTGAAAATGCAAATTTTTTTTTCGTATAAAATTACACGAATTGCGAAGGATGAAACATGAATAACAACATCATCTATTACGCTACATTACCCACATTATGATGGGTTAGAAAATCAGGGTTGCCATTTTGGATTTCACTACCAAACGGGGTATTAAAAGGATATTTATTTTTTTAATTATTTTTATTGTAATTTGACATATTTGTTTTCTGAACTTAAAAAAAAGATTTTTTAGTTTTCAAATACAGTTTTTAAATTCAAGGAAGCGCAGTATTTAATTAGAATGACTTTGTATGTTTAGAACCATTTTTAAAATAGAAACTGGTTTGTTTACCAGCAGATATAAACAGAGTTCAGAGTCTATGTACTAACCAAATGCGACCAAATGACAAAGTTTGTATTATTTAAAGATTCACCAAAGACCTTGAAAATAATTTTATTCAAAACTCCGCAAGTCTTGGGGCTCATATAAATAAAACTAAGAAAACCAACAATTTGGGTCTTTATTCGTCAAAAAAAAAAAAAAAAATCACACTCTTTGAAAAATGTTGTAATTTTTTCTATTTTTCCTGAAAAACTTCAAGACTTTGGAAAAATTGATAGAAGTAATTAAAGTGCCCTTCGTCATTTTTTATATCCATGAGAAAAAATCGTTTATTTTTATTCTGAATGTCCTTCAAGTTTTTGTTTAAAAAATAATAATTTATTGATAATTATTCAGCTCGAGGTCAGATTGTTGTAACTATCTTCGTTATTTTTATCGATATTTCGTAATTACTTGAATTGAATTCACAGTTTCTTTAAAAGTTAATATCTTTACATTTGACACTCTTTCGGTCCGTAGACCTGTTTTCAAAATCGAAAAACTTTTTTTGTCAAAGATTCTATAAAATTTTACGTAAAAATTTCTCAATTTGATGTCAGATGAGGTACCTCAACAGAAGATCTTTCAAGATTCTCCTCTTTATTTTTTTAAATTGTCGAGGGTTAGCCAAACCCTTTTAAATGAAAGGTTTAAAATAATGTCCCTTAGAGATCTTCGATTTTTAATCAGAAGTTCCTTCGACATTCCATTACAAAAAATTAGGATTTTTTAAATATTTCAAAAAAACAAAAAAAAAATCGCGATGTACGGCCAAATGGTTTTCCCACATATTCCACTCTTCTTGGGTCAGATGTGCTACCTCAATAAAAGGTCATTCAAAATGTCCTTCAAAAATCCACAATTCTTAGTCAGAAGATATTATTAAAGAAAAATCCGTGAGTTTTTGTACAGAGGTCCTTCCCATTTTCTTTCCTTAACAAATTAACAATTTTTTCCTAAAAATTCAAAAAAAAATTTATCAAGATGTCCGTCAATATTTTCCTTAAAAATCAACGAATTTTGGTCAAGAGGTCCTTCAACATTTTTTCTAAAAAATCTACAATTTTGGATCAGATGGCAGTCAATATCGTCTATAAAGATCCATGATTGGTGGTAAAATATTCCTTTTGTTTGTTTGTTTTTGTTCAGAAGGGCCTTGAACAATTTCCTTAAAAAATCCAAGAGTCCACGATGTTTTGTTTTAAAGATTTTTGTTCACGTGCTCCTGTGATATTTTCCTTAAAAATCCACGATTATTAGTCAAGAAGTCCTTTTAACTTTTTTTTAAACAATCTACAATTTTGAATCAAGATTTCTGTCAATATTGTCCATGATTTTCGTAAAATAGTCATCCAAGATGTTGGTTAGAATCGCAGATTTTTTTTCATAAGGTCTTTCAATAATTTTCATAAAAAAAATTCAATAATCTCTGGCCCTAAGGTATATTTCCAAAAAATTCACATTTTTATAAATATCAACATTTTAAGATGTAGAAAGTTATGCATGTTAGATGTAGAAAGTTAAGATGTAGAAAGTTATGAATTTTCATAAAAAAATTCAATAATTTCTGGCCCTAAGGTATATTTCCAAAAAATTCACATTTTTATAAATATCAACATTTTAAGATAAAAAATTTTTTTATTTTTAATCATATGGTCTCTCAATTTTTTCTTTAAAAATTAACGATTTTTGGTTCAAACGTCCTGAAATAATTTCTTTAAACGGTCATGAGTTTTGCAAAAAAGAAGGCTCTTTTACATTTCCCATCAAAGAACACAAGATATTTGGCTAGAGGGTCCTTGTCTATGATTTTTGGTCTGAAGGTTCTTCAAACATTTCCAAAAGACGTGTATTGTGAGGAGAAGTTCCTGCAATTTTTCATTGAAAAATTATGTATGGATCGTTCAGAAGGTCTATCCACATTTTCCCTGAAAATTTACGACTTTTGTTAAAAAGAAATTTCCTTCAAAATTATCTCTAAAAGTGTATAGTATATTAGGTTCAAATTCTCCTTTAATACTCTCCTTAAAGTTTTCGTCAGAAGGACATCATTTTTCTTTAAAAAAAACCACGACTCTTTGGTGGACTTCGTTTTTGATCAAAAAGGCATTGAATATTTTTTCTTTTAATTTTTACGATTTTAATATTTATTTTGGCCCACAGGGTATCTCAATATGCACCTTAGAAACTACTCGATATTTAGGATTCCAAGATTTTTTATCCAGGAATATCTTCTAAATAATTTTAATAAACAACCAAGGACTTCGAAAAGTATTTCGATCGAAGACAATTTGGGCGAACTAAATTATATGTATATATCCGCTATAAACTGAATTTAAACAACTGTTCTTGCGTATCTTTCTACAGCATCAAAAAGAAGGAAACTAATATTTTTTAGTAAATTTCGATATATTTTTTTATATATTTTTTTGTTGTTAGAATTATGTTTGAGTATTATATTATTATTATTTTATATTATATTAGTATTATAAAGCGTTCGGCTTAATAAAAATGTATTCTTAACAAAATATTTTTTTAAGATGAAAAGACTTTGTTTATTTGAAAAAATTATTTAGAATGCAGTTTTACTAGACTGAAATTTTTCTAATACTCAGAACTTATTCTAAACACCAAAAACAAATCTATCAAAATTTTAGGAAAAAAATCTTCATTTTGATGTTGCAGAAAAATATTTTATTAAATACTCTATCGTGAAAATTGATAATGCCATTTCGAAATAAAAAGCCTTTACCAATTCTTTTTCTGTCATAATATCAAAGAAAATTTCAAAATGCCCAAATATGAAAATGTTTTGCAAATGCTGTAATTGATGAAGCCCAAAACGTTTACCCTGATTGAAATACACACAGAAAATTGAATTCAAGCTACTTAAAGATAAATTATTCATAGTCTACACATTTTTATGTATGAGTAGTTTTATTTCGTATTTTTATATGTGTGTATTTTGTATGCTTGCAACAGAGCTAATTTCTTGGAAAAAAATATTTGCTGAGAATTTTCCAAATACTTAAAATTTTTGTAAAATCGAATAATTTTATTAATAAAATTCGATTATCACTTCAAGTGGAAAGTTGTGATCAATATTTAATAATGTTGGAAATTATGAATCTTTACACACAATTGGACAAACATGTGATGAATGGAGGACGAAAATTTGTTAAAACTCACTAGACTGGAAATAAGTTCAAAAGATATTAAATATTAAAATGGAAATTAAAAATATTTAAATTTTACACATGATTTTCTAATTATTTATTTTGAATGTTTTGTCAAAGTATCCTTAACAACTTGGGATTTTTAGAAAATTGTCAACCCACAATTTTATCAACAGCAAAAAAATAATTTCTAAGATATTTCATTAAAAAATGCTTACATTGCCTTAACATAATGTGACAACAAACAACAACTTTGTACATCTTAGCGTATAATCTATATTTAATACCTCCTTAAACTTTTGCAATAATGTTGTTCATACGTTACAAAGAACTTTCTTTTCGTTTCCTAACACCCAGTTCTTTTCAATCAATGCAAATGCCTACCTTTATTCCTTTTCCTTGCCATAACAAATTTTACCAACTTTTTAATTAACAGTTTATTTTTATCTCAATTCAATTAACACTTTGTTTTTCTAAATTTCCATTAACAAATCTGTACGTCATTATTTGTCCGTCCGCCTGTGTGTCTGCCTCCCTGTCTGTGAATTGTCTAAACAACTTTGCATTGAAATTTTTATAGGATTTTGAAATTTCATTAAACCAAAGTTTTGTCTAAGCGCAATAATGGCAAGACAAGTAAGTAATGAAATTACAAAATTCCTATCATTTAATTATGGTTAGATTCGACTTACAACACACAGACACACACACGCACAACATTACAATTTGTAATGGACAAACACAATGGAAGAATCATTTGTGCGAGTAATGAAAGTTAGATTGAGGAATTTGTTATATTTCATTTTATTTAAAGGTGGTGGGTGACAGGCGGAATTTGAAAAAAAAAAATTGAATGGATCATTATTTGTAACAATTCTATACTTTTATGGGTTGTTCTCTTGCTTAGTGCCTACTGGAGAAGTATAGTTTCGATTTAATTTACAAACTTGGTACAGCTATACATTTTATTTATGACTCACGTTTTATAGATTAGCTTGCAAAACCATTTACCGGGCCATATTTAAATTCTAAGTCCAACTTTAGACTTTTCAATCTTAAGTCCCTCAGTTCATCCATGTATATTTGCTAGCAATATGTTCGAATTCGATAAATTTTCCATAAAATTTTGCACATTTATATTGGGAATCAATGTGAACCAATTATGAACCTTTTTTGAATGCATATTATAGCTAAAGAGCTGTTATAATTCGGTTTCAGAGGGAACAAATATGTCGGTTGTATATCCAAATCTTAATCGAATTCCATCAAATTTGACGGAGCCATTTGTAGCTCTTTGAGAAGGATTATATTAAAAACAAGTAAAAAAACATTAAGTTCGGCCGGGCCAAACTTTTAATACCCTCCACCTTAGGGTAAAGGAAACATTAGGGCCCATTATACCAATTTAGGGCCCATTATACCCACATATACCAATTTGTAGACATATTCATGGGAAAATGTGCCAAAAATCGTCAAAATACCGAATATCGGGAAATACGGCTATATGGAGCTATACAAAAACGTGGACCTTTACATACAGTGTTTCGCCAAAGGAGCAAGAACCCATTATGACCAAAAATACCAATTTTCAGACAAATCCGTAAAAAAATGTGACAAAAATCATCAAAATGCCGAATATCGGAAGGTACCGTTATATGGGGACTATACCAAAACGTGGACCTATACATACAATGTTTCGCCACACGAACTAAGACCCATTATGACCGAAAAATACCAATTTTTAGACAAATCAGTGAAAAAATGTGACAAAAACCTTCAAAATACCGAATATGGGGAGGTACCGTTATATGGGGACTATACCAAAACGTGGACCGATATATCTCATTTTCAATACCAACCATCCTAGACACAATACAAATTGCTCTCCTAAATTTTGGCGCTCTACATCAAATAATGTGGCCTGTATCGTGATTTCAACAAACAGACGGACAAACAGTCGGACATCGTTAAACTGACTTAGAATTATATGCTGATTATGAATATATATACTTTATGGGGTCTACGACGACAAGTCAAAAAGAATCAGTCGGTTTAATCGACAAATGCATACCCTCAGCCAATGTTCGAATATTTAAATATGATATAAATATTGTAGAATTTGAAGGGAGTTGGATGCTTATCCGGCTTTTTGTGTTTTTTATACCCTGCACTGTGGTCAAGGTATTATGTCTTTGGTATTTTCATTTTTCAAAATCTTGAACTCTTTGTGGGGAGGTACCAGAAGAAATGTTTGGTGGCCATTGTGCGCTGGAAATGAAACGAGGAACCTCTTTTTTTAACCATTCTTGGGTAGCGCTTCCTGAGTCCTGTTGGAATGTCCAAGGTCTGCTACCAAAATATTTGCGTGTACAAGGCTTTAATACACCCTCCAGAATATTTTCGCGATAATATTCGGCATTTATCTAAAAACCAGTGGAGAGTGACTATCTGCTGTTATGGCGGCCCTCACCATCACCATCGCCGGCGCTTGAGTTCTGGTGGCCAACCGAAGGTGCACATTTTCAGATGACCTCTTTGTCAAGTAAACACGATCATTTTGTTTGTTTACAAACTACTGGACAACAAATGTTATCTCATCGGAGACGGAGAAAACCAAATTCGGCAGTTCACCATTTTGGGCCAAGCGAGGCAACTCTTTAGCTTTTTGGAGTCTATTCTCTTTCTGTTGCGGAGTAAGTTATTGTACTTTTTGGAATTTCAATGGCTTTACCCCGAGCTAATTTTCCAATATTTGCCAAATGGAATATTGCGATATGTTTAGCTCATGAGCAATTTTTTTGGTTACGTCAACGCGGGTTTCGATCAAGTCACTTCCCCACTTTTCGAACAATTTCTGCTGATGTTGCTGTTTTTTCCGTCCACTTCCTTGACTTGGGGCTACGCTACCAGTATCACGGTAACGAGCGATGATACGAGAAACAAAAGATTCATTCATATTTAAATGCTGGAGAGCTCTAACGATGGACACTTGTGGTTTTCCAGCCAAATATAAAGAAAACACACTATCACGCTTGAGTCACATCACGAATAACATTTTTTCAGGAAAATTCTCACCAAAATGCTTTTGTACGCTTGTAAATAATATAATGAGCTGTCACTGGAATAATTTTAACAGCTGTCGGACGAGTGGCTTAGAAATGACAGCAGTTTGAAGTTGGTTGCAGTTTCAACATCTCATATATATATATTTTTTTAATGTTCATTTTAATTTCTATTTTATTCAAATATGCTAACCACAAAAATTGACAAATACTAAACTATAACTAGCTCATCACATCGAGAATTCTTCAAAAAAAAAAAAAAAAAAAAAAAATGATAACTCTAATCCAGCTGTGCATTTTATCAATTTCTCTGGTGATTATTTTGCCACAGAACATAACAGACATTTAATTATATTCATGAATATTTAAGTACAAAATAAACTAATCGGTATTTAGAAATTAATTGTTTTTATTGTTCTTGCGTTTTTATTTTTCAAATTCATAGTTTTGTTCGATAACGTGGCTTCGCCATGGCAGGCCGATTGTTGGTTGTTCATTTTCCAAACGATGCGCAATTGAACAGCAAATGCCAAACATGAATGAATAATAAATTGAAAATTATTTGCATAGAGTTTTCATTTGGGGAAATGTGTATTTATTGAAGATACAGATAATTTTATGATAATTTAATGTGGTTGTGTGTGGGAGGGTGCTAAAGGATGTTTTGATATTTTTTGTTATTTTGTTTGTATTTTTGTCCTTTTTTGGGAAAATAATTTGCAAGCCTTAGGTTAATATTTGTTATAAATAATAATTGTAACCAGAATTTATGAAAAATAGAAACACAAATATACAAAAACAATTAGGGTCTAAAACCAATTCAATACCTATTTTAACCCTCTCTTTATATTGCCCACCTTCACCCCATTAATCAGCTTGCCATTTTGGCTTTTAATTTCCATATTGTTCCATTGTGTGCTGTTGATGATGCAGATGATGATGATGATGATGTGCCTAATTATGTTGAAAATTTGATTGTTATTAAATTAATATTAGACACAGCCGCAAGCGTTTCGCTATCATCACAGACATCTGAATTTGATTAGGTTACACCATTAATTATTAACAACAAACGACAACAACAACAACGTCAACGACATGAATAAAATCAATTTGACACCCCATTATATGACTAGGAGCTGTGTCGCATTTAGTCTCATTGGTCCAATTAAAAGGATTATGTGGTGTAAATAAATTATGGGCCAATAAATGGAAATTCAATTCGGTTGCCATGGTTTAGACATTTTTGAAACAATAATTTATCAATATTTCATTTTAATTGATGACGGCCGACGAATAAAATGTTGAGTTATTACATTGTATTAGTATTTGACGAGGTGGGTGGTTATTGTTTTTAATTTAAGCCAATTATATTTGACTTAAGATAACCTTGACCCTTGTAATTCCAACATTTATTTAAACCTTAGCAGTATTTGAGAATATCTGAAGAAAGTTGTAATTTGGAATATCTAGAATCCATAAAAAGGGCATGAGACCATAATTAGTATTGATGTAATTTTAAATATTTTTATTCAAAAATTACAATTGTAAATCGAAACATTTCCATTGCAATTCAAGAATTTTTTATACCCTCTGCCGTATGGTTAGAGAGGGTATATATAATTTGATAGGTCAAAACGTGCGCAGTCGAAATAACGATTTTAGACTGATAACTCGCGAAGGGAGTGTCCGATTTGGCCCAACTTGGTTCATCGTAATATTTTTGTCAAACTTAGATCGAGATCGGATAATGCCAAAATCGGTACACTCCTTCTGGTACCTCCCCCACAAAAGGTTAAAATTATCAAAAAATATATTCTCTGCACAGAAAGAGAAAGGATAACCCGATTTTGCTCCAACTTTGCAAATATTTGCGTCAGTGCTAAGTTAGGTGTGAAAATGGACAATATCGGTCCACTCCATCAAGTACCTCCCCCACAAAGGGTCAAAATATTGAATGATTACAACTCTTATAAAGTGTGATGCAAGAGTCCGATTGTCTTCAAATTTCACACCTCCCAATATTTATGTTAACCCAAGATCTGGTGTTAAGATGAACTATATCGGTCCACTCCTACTGTTGCCTTCCCTGCAAATGATCGAAATTTTGAATTTTTTTCTGCATAGAAAGAGAAACGATAATCCGATATTGCTCCGATTTTGTAAATCCTAATATTTGCGTCAGTGCTAGGTCAGGTGCGAAAATGGACAATATCGGTCCACTCCATCAAGTATTTTAAATAATCATAACAGAAGTCAAAATATTTGTAAATAATCAAACATTGGCTGGGGGTATACATCTGTCGGCAAAACAGACCGATACTTTTTTACTTGTTAATTTGAAACACTTAAATTATAGTTCGAAAATTACATTTGTTTTTCATAAACTTTCAATTAGAATTTGATTTTTTTCTTTTCAATGTGTGGATTTTTTTTAAATAATTCCTAAAAAAATTTTAATAATCTACAATTCTTTTAATAGAATACCTTGAAACATAGTTAAAATAAAAAATCTACAAAATCTTTAAAAAATATTGGGAACATTTTTGAAAAACATTGGCAAAAATATTGAAAAATATTTATAAAATCCATGAAGTCCTTGAAAAATGTTGGAAAAAATCTTGAAAAATAGCTGAAAAATTCACGAAGACTTTGAAAAATATTTTAAAAATCCACGAAGTCTTTTAAAAAAATTAAAACAAAATTCACGATTTCTTTGACAAATACTTAAAAAATCCACTATTTCTTGGCTACCATGTCCTAAAAAATATTAGAAAAATCTGATTATCAGCTACAAAGTCTTTGAAATCCACTTATCTTGCGTAGGAAGTCCTCATTGAAAACACTATTCCTGCCTTTGAAAATCTTGAAAGATATTTAAAAAAAAAAATAATAATAAATAAAAATCATAAAAAGCCCTTAAAAAATATATACAAAATATTAAGAACCACGTAGTTACAAACACAAAGAAATTGAAGTCATGGAGGACTAAAAAAAATTAAAAATTTAATTTGTGGCTAAAAGAATTGAAAATTAAAATGAAAATTGTCTAGGAATTCTTGAAAAAACTTCGATTTTGGTCTTAGACCTTGATTAAAGATATATCATAATTAAAACTTTACACGATTCTTAGGATAAAAGTCCTAAAAAGACATTTTTATCGCAATTTTTATTTGTCTTTTAAAATTTTTTATAACATTTCTTAGAAAAATTCACATTTATTTGTTTCTTGAAAAATATTTTCAAAAAATAAAAATTTTCGTACAACGAAGTCTTTAAAAAATTGAAAAATTATATATTTTATGTCTAACAAGTTCTCAATTATTAAAAAATCTTGGCTAGGATGTCCTTAAAAAATTGTTTAAAAAAAAAAAAAATAAAAAAACTTAGAAAATTTCCAGAAATTTCCATTTTTTGGTTTAGAAGTTCTTGCAAATATTTTAGGAATCCAAATTTTTGGATTAGGAAGCCTTTTAAAAATTGAAACATTTGGGCTAGAGACTCCTCAATGTTTTTAAATCCAATATTTTTGGTTAGGAACTTTCTTACAAATATTTAAAACATTCTTGTTTAGGAAGTCAGTATTTTTTTAACTCATGTTTCTTGGCTTGGAATTTTTAAAGAAATATTGTCAAAAATTTATTGCTTAAAAGTCTTTATTAAAAAAACAAAAAATAAATGTTGAATTGGTAGTCCTTAAAAGTCGACCAATCATTGCCTATGAAATGTTTCAGAATTAAAAAACACTTTTTTCTGGATAGGAAGCCAACAAATATTTTAAGAATCTACATTTTGAGATTTGGAAGTCTTTGCGAATTGCAAAAAAAGAAAAAAAAAAAATAAGAAAATTTGACCAAAATTTGTAGAATAATATATGAAAAATATAATATTACACATTTTATAATTTTGTTTCTTATGGGCAACTCCATTGACACAATTTTACTTTATGTGTTTTTTTTTTTTTTGAATTCATTAAATGCAGGATAAGAGGATTAAAATAGTTGAAAATTTTTTCAAAAAATAAAGGGTGATCTTATAAAAGAATTTTAAAATCGTTTTCAAAACATTATTGGGAGCAACCACTTCACAACGATATTTATATGGAGACATTTTTCACTCCACCTTAACATGTTAAGAATGTGGAGTTTATTAAAAAAAAAAAAACACCATGAAAAATATTGTGCAGACTTTGCACCTGTTCACATATATTACCCTGAGTTCATCAGAGTTTATTATTTATACTCCTCTTAATATTTCTTTAAAATCCTTAGAAAGCTCTAATGGTGTGTAAGCTTTAAAAATACATTACTTACAATAAATTCCGTTATTTAAAAAAACATATCCCTAATCTCAGAATGCATTAAAAAAATGTGTGATTTTAAGACACAATAAAAATAAATCTTAAGGGTAATAACAAATACTAATAGTACATAATTCATGGCACACCTTTTTTGAGAAAAAAATATAAAAAATTCCAATTTATATGTCGTTCCATTCTGCATTTAAAAATACATTTCATGCTTTAAAAACGTTGCTATATTTAAAACACAATTTGTTTGAACAAGTTGTGTGTTTATTTGGAAAACATCCTCATGTATGTGTATGCGTGTGTGGGTTAAGGTCGTATATATTTGAATGTTTACCCAATAAATTTTGCAGGACTTAAGATACAAATTAAATTCCTCTGTTTATGAGTACAGCTGTAGTGAAAACTTTTATTTGTCCTTTTTTTGTGTTCGAGTGTGCAAATTGGCCTGAAGGTTTTCACACGACAGAAGAAGATACCTTTTTTGGGTTTGGTATGAATTTTTTTGAGTTGGCTGAATGTAGTGGTGCTGAGTTTTGTATATTAGGATGCTGCGGGGATGGAAATAAAAAGTGAAATTTTGATATATTTTAATAATTTTTCAAAAATATTGGTGAGTTGTATCTGAATATGGACATATGTGGCCAACTCAATGCAACTTACAAAAATCCCTATGTCTCAGCTAAATGGCCTTTCAAGTTATCAATAATCAATTACAGGAGGATGAATTAAATAAAAATAAATATTACAATGACCAATTATATTGAAAAATCGTTATTAAAATTCCAGATCATCGGCTATATGTCAATCTGAATTCAATACTTATTAGAACATTTGGAGTGGACATATAGAGTTCGGCTAATACGTACTATGACTCAAGAAGGGAATATACAGAAGATACACATTCATTTGGCAAGAGAAGAGGAAGATCAATAGAAAATCCAAAGATATGAAAATGAGGAAGGCCGTGATAAACGGCCAAAAAAGGTGTGATATTTTTGGGGCCTTTATGACCAAAGGGCACATTTTGCAGGGCTCCTATCTTACAATCCGTTTAGATTTTTTTTGAGACAAAGTCAAAGATTGGCTTTTATTTTGATAGTCTTTTTAAGAAAATCGTAGTTTTTTAGAATACACAAATTTATTTCAAAATTTAAACCAAGAAAAATATAAAGAAATATTTTTTAAGGACTATCTGGATTTTTTTAAAAGTCATTGATTTATGGCCACATTTCTGTGTTTTTTTCCAAAATATTATTTGCAGGGACTATAATCTTGAAATATTTTTACATGGACTTCTAACCTAGAACTGAGGGCTTTTAAAAAATACTTCCAAGTTAAGAATCGCTAATATTTCTAAGAAATATGTGACATGGACCTTCTGGCCAAAAATCTCTGAATTTAAAATATATTTTTTCAAGGAATTCTTAAAAAAGTCCTTAAAAAATTAAGGACTTCCAAAGCAAAATTAGAAGTCCTTTCTAAGGCATAACATAATTTTCAAGGATTGTAATCTGGGAATATTTTTACATGGACTTCTGGCCAAGAACTGTGGACTCTTAAAAAATTCTTCCACGTCAAGATTAGCACTTACTGGCCAAAAATCGCTGGTTTTGAAATGTATTTTTTCAAGGTATTCTGGCCAAGTTAAAAAGTCCTTAAAAAATTAAAGACTTCCAAAGCTAAAATATTGAGTTTTTAAAATAATCCTTTTTAAGGACTTCTAAGACATATTTAGATATACTTTAAGAACACATATTTCTACAAATATTCGGGACTGCAATTTGGATTTTTTAAATATTTCATTGACTTCTCAAGAATCCTGTTTTTCCTCCAAAATACTACTTTTACTTCCAAGACGAGAATCATGAATTTCTTCAAAATATTTTTAAGAACTTATATTAACTATTAACTATTTAACTATTTTTTAAGAACCTTTTGTAATATTTGAAAAATAATTTTTAAGGACTTCCCAACAAGAATCGTGTTTTTTTTTTCAAAATATTTTTGAGGACCTTTTGTAATTAAAAAAAAACAAAATTATTTTTTTAAGGATTTCCAAGACAAGAATCATGAAATATTTTTTGAAATTTGTTTGGCCTTCTAAACAAAAATCGTAGATTTTTTAAAATATTTTAAGGACCTTCTGTGATTTTTTTAATATATTTTTTAAGGACTTTCAAGACAAGTATCGTGGTTTTTTTTTCTCTATATACTTTGTTTTTATTTTGGGACTTTTATCTAAGAAGTCTTTCATTGTTTTATTTTCAAAATATTTTTTTTATTTAAAGACTTAGTCTAGGAAGTCCTTCCAAAACAAGAATCGTGGAGTTTTTTTAAATACTTCTTAAGGATTTGTAAGGCAAGAATCGCCTTTTTTCAATATATTTTTTAAGGATTTGAAAGACAGGAATCGTGGATATTTTTTTAAGGATTTTGGTCTAGGAAGTCCTTCTAAGATTGATTTGGATTTTTTTTAAATGGCTTTTTTTTTCAAAATATTTATTTAAGGAATTTTGTCTAGAAAATCTTTCCAAGACAAGAATCGTGGATTTTTTTTAAATATTTTGTTTTCATTTAGAGACTTTTGTCTAAAAAGTCTTTTTTGATTTTTTTTTTCAAAATATTTTGTTTTTATATAAGGACTTTTGTCTAGGAAGTCCTTCCAAGACAAGAATCGTGGATTTTTTTTTTTAAAATATTTTTAAGGACTCCCAAGATAAGAATCGCGGATTTTTTTTCAAAATATTTTTTAAGGACTTTTGTCTAGGAAGTCCTTCCAATACAGGAATCGTAGAATTTTTTTCACAATATTTTTTAAGGACTTTTGTCTAGGAAGATCTTCAAAGACAGGAATCGTGTTTTTTATCAAAATATTTTTAAGGACTTCCAAGACAAGAATCTTGAATTTTTTGCAAAATATTTTTAAAGGAGTTTTGTCTAGGAAGTTATTTCACGACAAGAAAAGTGGATTTTTTTTCAAATTATTTTTTAAGGACTTTGTCTAGGAAGTACTTTCAAGAGAAAAATCGTGGTCTTTTGTTTCAAAATATGTTTTTTATTTAAGGACTTTCGTCTAGTAAGTCCTTCATTACATCCTTCCCACCTGTTCTTATTAGTTAAGAATCGTGGATTAAGAAAATTATCAAGGACGTTCCCGCCCAGAATCATATATTTTTCATTTTTTATTTTTTTCCGTTTGTACAGAAAAAGTGAATTTTTAAATATGTTTCGAAGACTTTCCATATACATATATAATTTTTTTTCCAATATTTTGTTGGATATTTGAGGACTTTACATTTATATATATATTTTAGAAATTAGATTTTTTTTTAAGAAATATATATTTACCCTTACCGCTTTAACATTAGATACTATTTTAGAATATTTGAAACGATTTTCTACAAAATCTTGGTTTTATTAGAACTTTTAAAGACTTTCTGCCAAAAAACAAAAATGTCTTCTTACAATTTCTTTAACACCTCTCCCCCTTGAGTGTCAAATAATATATATATTTTTTAATTTCTTAACACTCTAATATTCAAATATAAAATTGCTGTAAAATTAAATTTTGCCAACACCATAGTCTTTTTCATTCGTTTTTTTTTTAATTTTGGTTTTCGACCTACTAAGAAATCTAAAAAATGAAAAATAAAATAATTTCTTTTTTTCGCAAATGACTTAACTAATGAGGGTAATAAGAGAAAAATTTTAATACAAACCTACAAAAGCCCACATATCCACGGGCTATTTGACATTAAAGCCTTAGATGCTATACACTTCCACTTGTTCGGGCAATAGTCCCCCGCAAAGACACTCACACACACATACGAAGAACCACAAGCAAACGAACGCCTTTCAGGTCAAGTTAACCAACGAAGCAACCAACTTTAATAACATTCCCTTAATAACACCAACACTAACACAACGACACCATTCTGTCGGCAGGGTAGGCCAAACTGTGTGAACTTAAAATCACACACACACATACACAGCCATACTAACTTGGAAAATTGAAAGTGAATTTGTTTCACAAGAATTCTGTTTTGGGTTTCTGTTTTTTTTTGTTGTTGTTGCATAGGCCTTAGAAAATAGTGTGCTGTTGTATCCACTTTGAGAGCTTGAAAGTTGAAAAGAGGAAAACGAACGTGCTATTCATTCAAATTTTGTTTTTTTTTCGTTAGTGAATGGGAGTTTGCTTTTCAAAAAGGAGGATTTTGTTGTTGTTGCTGGTGTTGTTGAACACCTGATGTAAATAGTAAAAAATAAATATTTTACAAATATACAGCTGCTTACAAATTTTAAATGGGATTACAGAACTTTCTCTTTCCTCCCCCCATCCAACACTTCTTCTTTTAAAGGTAGGTTAATAAGGGAGTTGACTGGGTGTTTTCAAGCAAATATATTTTTAGCATTCGCCACCAACTAAAAACTCTCCCCCTACTAACCAAGAAATGTACAACGTATTTGAAAATGAAATAAAAAAAATATTTTGTAAAGAACTTTTGATTTGGTTTTATTTTGGCACTGACCTTGCTCGGCCTTTCAATATTTTTCCCCGAATGTATTTGCTTATTTTCGTCAGGATTTTTAATTTACATTTTAATGGGTCTGCGCTACTAAATTAAAGTTTGTTTTTTTTTTCGGTGGAAATTTGAATGGTGTGTATTGAAGAAAGTAATCAAGAATAGAAATTGTACTAATTGGATATTGAAATTGAAAATTGGGTGACTAAATTAGCTGTTTGCAGATGAAGGGGAGTAACAAAAATTGGGGTAAATGAGAGAGTAGTGTTAGTGGCTTTGTATTCTCAGTATATAGTCATGCATATATATACTAATCATATGCGATTAAAAAGCATCATTTGTAGTATTTTTCAGGTGCAAGAGTCAATAAATATTCTAGAAGAGTCCAGAGTTTATGTGCGGATTTCTATAAAAACATATTTTTTCAATAAAGACCTTTCAGAAAATTTGAAATTATTTTAGATATTTTACAAGGAAGATTTTGCGAAACCACCAATTTTGAGAATGAAAAAAATATAAAATTATAAACCAATTTTAAAAATATTCAAAAACTTTTCTTTACATTCATTTACAAAAAATATTTTTGTCCAGGAAACCAGTGGAAAATATATATTTTCAAAATTCACAAATTTCAAAAAATATGTTTCAAAAATATTACCTAAAATGGGGGCAGAAATTTGACTAAATCTGGAAGCCAAAAAAAATATTTCTTTTGTGTGAAAAGGCAAAAAAATGTATGTATCTCATTTGTAAAAAGTTAAATATGAAAAAAAAAAACCGATGTTGCTCCAACTTTGAAAATTTTAATATTTGCGTCAGTGCTTGGTCAGGTGCGAAAATGGACAACATCGGTCCACTCCTTCTGGTACCTCCCACCAAAAAATGTTAAAGTTTTCGAAAAAATCTGCACAGGAAGAGAAGCAGTAATCAGATTTTGCTCCAATTTTGCAAATCCTAATATTCTCAATCCTCAGTTCTCAGTCAGGTGTAAAAATGGATAATATCGGTCCACTCCATCAAATGCTTCCCCACAAAGGGTCAAAATTGTGATGTAAGAATCCGATTGTCTTAAAATTTCACACATCCAAATATTTTTATAAACTAAAGATCTAGTGCTAAGGTGGAATATATCGGTCCACTAGAATATCCATGAACCTCATAAATTAATATCCGATTCCATTCAGACTTGGTTCATCTCAATATTTCCATAAATACAAGATCTGTTATAAAGATAGTAGAGATCGGATAATTCCCTAAGGAATCTCAACCACAAAGGGTTTTGAATATACAAAACGATTTTAAATCCGATTCTCTGCATATTTCAGATATCCCATTATTTCTGGTGCCTTCCCAACATAGGTTTCAAGATATTGAAAAACAAAATGCTCAAAGAGAGGGTACAACTCTCTTTAAATTTCACACACACAAACATTTTTGCTAATACAAGAGCTGTTGTGAAGATAATATATATCTGCGAACCCCTTCTGGTACCCCACCCATTAAGGGTCAACCGTTTTAATTTTTTCTAAAATGACTGAATTTTTTGTGAAGACCAATTAATAGGAATTGCCCAAATTCCCCTTTAAAATGTGATTAGTAGCTTAGTACTTTCAATTGCATAATTTTTCAATGATTTTATAATTTCTCTTAATGTCAAATATTTATATTTTTCTTTAAAACATCTGAATATTCGATACAGAAATAATTAATAATAGAAAATAACTAATATTGTATTATTTCCATCTTTATAGGTAAGTTGGTGATGGTATTTTATCCATGGCCCAGCTGTAAGTAGTGCATTAACACTTTGGCAAAAAATATTTATAAACCCAAGTAATTTTAAATTATTTTAATAATAATTTGTTGTGGGAAATATGCTGGAGCTATCAGGACAACCTGAAAGTCCAATTAAAAAAAAACTTTGTTTTCAGAAGCAGTTGAAGGGGATTTTTTTATCCCCCATCATATCATAGAGGGTATATTAACTTTGTCATTCTGTTTGTAACTCCTCGAAATAATCATGTCAGGTCCAACAAAGTATATATATTCTTGATCAGGGTAAAATTCTAAGTCGATTTAGCGATGTCCGTCTGTCTGTCTGTTGTAATCACGCTATCTTCCGAGCGAATTGAGAAAGAAAGTTGAAAATGTATACATATGTTAACTTTGCCAGTAGGCAGGTTATGTTTGTAAATGGGCCATGTAGGTCCACGTTTTCATATAGTCCCCATATAACAGTACCTCCCGGTATTCGGTATTTTGATAATTTTAGCGACATTATTCACCGGATTTGTTTCAAATTTGGTATTTGAAGTTCGAAATGAATACTACAGCCTAAGACAGAAAATTGTCTGTGCAGGTCCACGCTTTCATATAGCTCCCATATAACGGTACCTACCTATATTCGATATTTTGATGATTTTAGCGACATTATTTACCGGAATTGTTTCAAATTTTGTATTTGAAGTTCGCAGTGGATACTACAGACCATGACAGAAAATTGCCTGTGCAGGTCCACGTCTTCGTATAAGCCCCATATATCAGTACCTCCCTATATTCGGTATTTTGACGATTTTAGGTGCAATACCCAACGAAATTGTTTGAGATGTGGTATTCGAAGTTCGATGCTACAGCCTACGACAGAAAATTTTCTATGCAGGTCCAGTCTTCGTACAGCTCCGATATAACGGTACCTCCCTATATACGGTATTTGGTTGATTTCAGCTGCATTGTTCACCGGAATTGTTTCAAATTTGGAATTTAAAGTTCTTAATGGATCCTGCAGCCTTTGGCAGACAATTGTCTGTGCAGGTCCTTTCTATATTTTTGACGATTCAAGGTACAATACTCAACGAAATTGTTTGAGATGTCGTATTCGAAGTTCGAAGTTACAGAAAATTTTCCATGCAGGTCCAGGTCTTCGTACAGCTCCGATATAACGGTACCTCCCTATATACGGTATTTGGATGGTTTTAGCTGCATTATTCACCGTTTATTTCAAGCTTCGAATTTAAACGGGTATATTTATATAATGGATATATTCGGTATTTTTAAGATTTTAAAAGAATTTTTAAAGGATTTTATTTTTTGAAAATTTCTAAATATCGTTCCAAATTGTGGAGAGCATTCAAAGTTCGGCCCAGTTTACTGCTTTTTAAATTGTTATTATTATTATTTTTTCTTTTGGGAGGGGGAGGAGATGTGGTCTTTTTCTGAAAAGTTTGTAATCCGTTCAAGTTGACAATATAGTGGCCCGCCACTTATAAGCGACCTACTTTCCCTACATAGGCCTTATAAAACACCAAAGAAGTCATGATAATAATTCATTTAACATCCAAATGTACACAAATTTATTATTGAATGCCTCATAGGTTTTTTCCATGAAATTTATGCAGATATAATTTTTCTTCGCCGTCTTGTTGTTGCTGTTGTTGTGAAATTATAAGCAAATGTTTATTTGGGATAAATGTGTTTACTGGAGTTAGTCATCTATGCGCCACCAAAGACATATTTCATTCCTTTTTTTCGTAGCTTTGCTGCCAAACTTCTTATCACTACTCGCTTGGCTGTTCTTTATTTTTGGAGGATTCCAGTCGTTTATTTTATTAGACTAATGTTGACATAGTATTTTTTTCTTCTTGCTTTTAGAGTAGATTTCAACCCCCCTCAAGAGTGGGGGGTTGAAAAAAAATGTTTAGTCTTACTGGTGTTTATCATGTTTTCTATTGTATTCTATGTACAAAAAAAAAAAAATCGAAAAAAATACAAATCAAAAAAAAAAAAAATGTTCCGCTAACAAACATCTAAAACGGATTCTGTTTTTTTTTTCTGGGCCCAAGACAGGAAGTGTTAACAGATTTCATTAAAAATTAAATTTTCATATCATTTGAAATTGAAACAACAAACATTAACAAGAACTGTGAAAATTAACAAACGACGTTGTTGGAAAGTAGATCAACAATGGCCAAAAGCAATAACAAGGCGTTGTTGCTACAAGTATTTGGATTGTTTCAGAATGAGCGCGTGTTTTTCGTTTTTTTTTCTCAACAGCATTCCATGTTACGAGTGTTCATTGTAAATTCGTTGAGATTAGAAAAGGCTTTACGAAAAATGGTGAAAATTAATTTTTCATTTTCAACAAGAAATTTGCATTAAATGAAATCATTTTTGAGAGTGTAGTCGTGCTCTGTGTTCGTTGTGTTTTGTTATCGGAATGTGGTTGCTGTTGTTATTTTATCATTAAGATTGATGCCAAACACTAATTTACTTTTAGAAGCAGAATTTAAAATTGACAGTTGTTTTCAGTTTCAATTTTAAATTATTTGTGATTTGTTGAAATTGATTGTCGAAGTCAAGTTCAGGATTGGTTGATTCAATGACATTAGTTGAAGAATTCTGTTGGAGGTCAGTAAATTTTCAATAAATTTTTTTCCAATATCGAAATATTTTAAAACAAAATATTGGTGGAAATAATATAGGAACAAGAAAAAAAGCAGAAAATTCGGCCAGGGCGAAATTTGAACACCCTCCACCATTTGGAACGAATTTGGAAATTTTCAAAAAATTAAATCCTTTAAAATTTGTCTTAAAATTTTAAAAATACCAAACATATATTGGAGTCTATACGACGACGTGGACCTGCATAGGCAAATTTTGTCACAAGCCTTATAATATTCAAATACGAAACTGGAAAAAAAAATCGATTAATAATGTCGCTAAAATCATCTCAATACCGAATATAGGGAGGTGCTATTATGTAGGGGTTATACCAAAACGTGGATCTGCACAGAAAATTTTCTCTCTTAGGCTGTAGTATCCATTACGAACTTCAAATATCAAATTTGAAACAATTCCGGTGAATAATGTCGCTAAAATCATCAAAGTACCGAATATCGGAAGGCATCGTTATATGGGGGCTACACGAAGACGTGGACCTGCACAGACAATTTTCCAATATCGAAATATTTTAAAACAAAATATTGAGGGAAATAATGTAGGAACAAGAAAAATAAGCAGAAAACTTTGCCAGGCCGAACATTGTATACCCTCCACCATTTGGAGCGAATTTGGATATTTTCAAAAAAATTAAATTCGTTAAAAATTCTCTTAAAATCTTACGAAGACTTGGACCAGCATAGACAACTTTTGTCATAAGTCATTAGAATATTCAAATACGAAACTTGAAAAAATCACTTAATAATGTAACTTAAATCATCAAAATACCGAATATAGGGAGGTGCTATTATATGGAGGCTATACGAAGGCGTGGACCTGCACAAACAATTGTCTGTCATGAACTCCAAATTTGAAACAAATTCGGTGAATAATGTCGCTAAAATCATCAAAGTACTGAATATCCGGAGGTATCGTTATATGGGGGCTATACGAAGACGTGGACCTGCACAGATAATTTTCTCGCCTAGGCTGCAGTATCCATTACGAACTTCAAATATCAAATTTGAAACAATTTCGGTGAATAATGACGCTAAGATCATCAAAATATCGACTATTTGGAGGTACCGTTATATGGGGGCTATACGAAGACGTGGACCTGCACACACAATTTTCCGTTATAGGCTGCAGTATGCCTTACGAACTTCAAACACAAAATTTGAAACAATTCCGCTGAATAATGTCGCTTAAATTATCAAAGTACCGAATATCGGGAGGTATCGTTAATATAAGGGTTATACCTGTACAGACAATTTTCTGTCTTAGACTGTAGTATCTATTACGAACTTAAATACCAAAATGTTATCAACCAACTTCATTTCGTTCGGAAGCTAGAGTGATTTCCACAGAAGGACGGACATCGCTAAATCGACATAGAATTGTATGCTGATCAATAATATATAGGGTGACATAAAAAAACTGCAACAAAGTCAAACGCCATAATTTTTACATTTTTTTTAAATTTTATTGAATGAAAGCAAAAAATGTCGGAAATAGCATCAAATTTTAGAATAAGTTTAGATTTGTTCGAATTGGTCTCCCTTGTATTATGACCTACAAACGGCCAATGAAACCGTCATACGTTGCCCGAATGTTGCTCTGCGGTATATTGGCCCATTCCTGGCGAAGTGCTTGCTTGAGGTGATCGAGACATTGGTATTTTTTAGTGCCAACAATGCTTTTCAAAATCCTCCAGACACAATAGTCCAATGGATTCGTATCCAGAGATTTTGGTGGATATTGTGTGCTGGAAATGAAGCGAAGAACCTCATTTTGTAACCATTCTTGGGTGGCGCGTGCTGAGTGCGATGGTGTTGAGTCCTGTTGGAATGTCCAAGGTCTGCGGCCAAAATGTTTGCGTGCCCATGGCTCCTCCAGAATATTTCCGCGATAATATTCGGCATTTATTCTGATGCCACAGTCGATAAATACGAGTGGAGAGCGACCATTGGCTGTTATGGCGGCCCACACCATCACCATGGCCGGCGCTTGAGTTCTGGAGGCCAACCGAAGGTGCACATTTTCAACTGACCTCTTTGGCAAGTAAACCCGAGCATGTTGTTTGTTTACAAGCTGCCGGACAACGAATGTTTTCTCATCGGAGAAAACCAAGTTAGGCAGTTCACCACTTTCGGCCAAGCGAAGCAACACTTTAGCTCTTTTGAGTCTATTTTCTTTCTGTTGCGGTCTAAATTCATGCAGTTTTTGGAAGTTTAATGGCTTTACCCCGAGCTCATTTTTCGAATGGAGTATTGCAATATGTTCAACTCACGAGCCATTTTTCGGCCACTACGACGCGGGTTTCGATCAAGCCGCTTCTTTACTTTTTGAACTTTTCGAATCTGCCGATGTTGCTGTTTTCTTCCGTACACATCCTTGACGTCGGGCTACGCCACCAGTATCACGGTAACGAGCGATGGTACGAGACACAAGCGATTTAAATTCTGGAGTTCTCTAACGATAGCCACTAGTGGTTTTCCAGCCAAATATAAAGAAATCACACTATCAAGCTTGTATTCCATCACGAATAATTTTTTTTCTGTAAAATTCTCACCAAAATGCTTGGGTACCCTTGTAATATAATGAGCTGTCATTGGAATAATTTTAACCGCTGTCGGACGAGTGGCTTAGAAATGACAACAGTATGAAGTTGATTGCAGTTTTTTCATCTCACCCTATATGGAGTTGGTTTCGGAAAAGTGTGCTTTAATTGTACGAAAAGTACTGAATGGTACTATATTTGGTGTTAGGTGAAAACATAGAAATTAAATTCTGCTTGAATTGCTGATAGCATTTGATGTTTGGCGTTGATTTGGAAATGCGTCCCACAGTTGTACGAAAAGTACTAAATGGTAGTAAATTTGGTATTGCGTGAAGGGATAAAGCTGGAATGCTCAAATTTAATATTGAGGTCTCTGTTGGTATCTGAAATTGAGAAATGGACGTGTTTTCGGAAATGTACACTATAAATGTATGAAAAGTGCTAAATAGTACTAAATTTGTTACTGGGTGAAGGAAAAAGGCTGAAATCCTGAATTTTGATATGGATGTCACTGTTGGTGTGTGTGTGGTTGAGAGAAGAAACTGGTTTTGGATATGCGTACTATAATTGTACTAAATGGTACTTTGGTACTTAAGGTACTAAAATCCTGATATTTGATATTAAGGTCACTAGTGCTATTTGAGGCTGAGGTATGGAGATTGTTTTGAAAATGCAGCTGGAGTAGTTCGCAAAGCACAAAAGGCTACTAATTTGGAGAGGATAGAGTTGAAATCTTGAATTTGGATAAGGAGGTCACAGTTGGTGACTGTCAGCAAAAACGTACTACGGTACGTATCAAAAGGGCAAAATGCCACAGAATGTTCTGTTGGGTATTGGCATAGAGATGGAATTCTGAAGTCAATATTGGTGTCTGGAGATGAGAGATAGAGGAGATTTGTATGGTAATATTTTTGGGATTGGATATGAGGAGAGATCTAAAATTATGAAATTTCGGTATAAAGGCCAATGTCGGTTTTGAGAGAAAGAGTTGGTTTTGGAAAACGTTCATTGATTGTTCGAAAATCTACCATTCAGTGAATGGGTAGAGCTTGAATCCTAAATCTAGATATTTGGATCACTGTTGGTATCCAGGATAGAGAGATGTAGATTGATGTGGATATGAGCATCAAATATAGCTAAATTTGGTATTGGTCAAGGGATAGAGTTGAAATTCAGAAATTTTATACTGAGGTCGCTGTTGGCTTCCAGGATTTACATACGGATACGTTTAAATAGTTTTGGACAGGAATATTGGATGTGGATCCCCTGTGCACAGTTTTAACAAATATTCTCTTAAATGAACTTCAAAAAAGAAAAAAGATTTTGAAGACATACATAAACACTTTTCAATTTTTTTTTGAAAAATCTGGAACTAACTTCAGACTGCTGTCAAACTGGAACCAACTTTAAACTGCTGCCATTTCTAAGCCACTCATCCGACAGCTGTTAAAATTATTCCAGTGACAGCTCATAATATTGTTTACAAGCGTGTAAAAGCATTTTGGTGAGAATTTTCCAGAAAAAAAATTATTCGCGATGCAATTCAAGCGTGATTTATTTATATTTGGCTGGAAAACCACAAGGGGCTATCGTTAGCGCACAACAGCATTTTAATGTGAATAAATATTTAGTGTCTCGTACCATCGCTCGTTACCGTGATACTGGTAGCGTAGCCCGACGTCAAGGAAGTGGACTGAAGAAAACAGCAACATCAGCAGAAATGGTTTGAAAAGTAAAGAAGTTACTAAAGAGTTGCTACGCTTGGCTGAAAGTTGTGAACTGCCGAACTTGGTTTTCTTCGATGAGAAAACATTCGTTGTCCAGCTCTGCCAAAGAGGTCAGCTGAAAATGTACACCCTCGGTTGGCCACCAGAACTCAAGCGCCGACCATGTTGATGGTGTGGGCCGCCATAACAGACGATGGTCGCTCTCCGCTCGTATTAATCGACCGTGGCATCAGAGTAAATGCCGAATATTACAGCGAAAATATTCTGGAGGGTGTAGTAATGTCTCGGGCACGCTAACAGATCTTGGACATTCCAACAGGACTCAGCACCATCGCATTCAGCACGCGTTACCCAAAATAAGGTTCCTTGCTTTATTTCCAGCTCACAATGGCCCCCAAAATCTCCGGATACCAATCCGTTGGACTATTGTGTCTGAAGTATTTCAGAAAGGAAGGTTGGCACTAAAAAATACCAAAATGTCGATCACCTCAAGCAAGCCTTTCGCCGGTAATGGGCCAAAATACCGCAGAGCAACATTCGGGCAGCGTGTGACGGTTTCATTTGCCGTTTGAAGGCCATAATTCCTGCCAAAGGTGACAAATTCGAACAAGTCCAAACTTATTCTAAAATTTGATGCTATTTCCGACATTTTTGGCTTTCATTCAATAAAATTAAAAAAAATGTACAAATTATGGCATTTGACTTTGTTTCAGTTTTTTATCTCACCCTGTACAAGTTTCCGGTTATTGACATTCTAATAATCCAGCTTGAACTCTATATTTTGTGTAAGTGTCAATGCCTAAAATTTTATATTCGAATTCCTCATCATTCTGATTTTCACAATCCAGATATGAGATTCCTCACTTCCCCCACCCTTTTAACATGTCCAAAAATTAAAACATTTCTACGAAATGAATGCCTCTTTAATGTTAGAAAATTGAATTTAAATTTCAAATTAAAACTTTTAAAATAAAAATAAAGAAAATAAATAAATAAAGATACCGACTAGCCTACTCAACTGGCATCCAAAATGGCCTAAACAAATCACAACAAATTGAAGAGGGTCATAAAATGGGTTAACTAAATAAATCATTTGCCGGTTTTCAGTTTATGCGAATGGGAGTTTGTGTGTGTGTCTCTCTCTCGCTCTCCCTGTAAGTGTGTGTGATATGTTGTGTAAAATGTTGTTTCATTTCAAGCTCAGTTGTTCATTTTTATTATTCGCTCTGCTTGTTGTTGCTGCTGTTGCTTCTGTCAATATATTGTTGCCAGTTGGAAAATAGGCTATCCTTGTCCTAATAGGCCATAGAATAACAAACAAAAACAACAAAAACAAAAACTGAGCGGGTCACAAACTCAAATAGAAACAAAAAAACGCCAGTTTATTTAAAGAAAAAACAAGTGAACATGAAAAAAATCCCAACACAACACAACTGGGTTAACAAGAAGTCACGACATATTTCTGCATTTGTTTTCCAATTCCTTTCAATTGTTAAATCTTTAAAACAAAGTTGGCATTCAGTTCACCACTGCTATGCCCACATAAGGCCTCTGAAGTTAAGTCAAGTATTAATTACATGTATTTTTTTATTGTTGTTGTTGTTTAATATGAATCATTCATGGCAGAAACAAAATAAAAAAAATATTTTTTCGAAATAAATCTTAGAAATGTCCTTGATGACATTTGGATGAATGGCGGTGATGGCCTGGGACCACTGTAATTTATTTATGTGTGTTTAGGGGTCTAGTTTATTTTTAGCATCTTACTTTCTTATTTTATAAGATAGTTAATTTCACAATAATTTTTGAAATTTGATAGTAATGTTATTACCAAGATGGAAAATTAATATTGAAAAAATAAAATGTGCTACTTCTACTTGAGCAATTTTTAATTTGAGTGAAAATATACAACTAGCAAGTGGCGACAACTTCGTCAACAAAGGTTTTAGAAATTAATATATTATTAAAGTTTTTTTTTTCGGAAAGAAAAATAGGAAAATGTTTACCTTGTACACCAAAAGTCTTCTAAATCTATTATTCCGAAGATTACCTAGGGGGAAATTTAAAAATTTGTAAAACCATGGCACATCAAATTTTTTCTGTTCAAAACTATTTCAATGTCTCCATGAGACCTCAGTATCAAATTTCAGAATTTCAGCTCTATACCTTCAACCAATACCTATTTTTGTAACTTTCGGTACGCATATCCAAAACAATTTACATCTCTCCAACTAGACACCGAAAGTAATCCGAAATTGGTATAATTAAGAACAATAGTACGGATTTGCAAAATCTCCACCATATCTCAATTTCAGATACCAGAAGAAAACTTAGTTGCAAATTTTAGAATTTCAACTATATCCCTTCACCCAATACCTAATAAGTTACCTTTAGTACGCATATCCAAAAAAATCTACACCTTTCCATCCTAGGCACCATCGAATAGGGCACATTTGGAAAACCACTATCAGAGCTCAATTCCAGACACTCACAGAGATCTCAATATCAACTTTCAGGATTCCAGTCCTATGCTGCTTAGTACATACAGGGTGAGATAAAAAAAAACTGCAACAAAGTCAAACGCCACATTTTTTTTTTTGAAATTTTATTGAATGAGAACGAAAAATGTCGGAAATATCATCAAATTTTTAAACTAAGCTTAGATTTATTGAAATTGATCACCCTTGGCCCGAATTATGCCCTTCAAACGGCCAATGAAACCGTCACACGCTGCCCGAATGTTGCTCTGCAGTATTTTGACCCATTTCCGGCGAAGCGCTTGCTTGAGATGATCGACACTTTGGTATTTTTTAGTGCCAACCTTGCTTTCCACAATGCTCCAGACACAATAGTCCAATGGATTGGTATCCGGAGATTTTGGTGGCCATTGTAACCATTTCATTTAATTTTGAAACCATTCTTGGGTGGCGCGTGCTGAGTGCGAATGTGCTGAATCCTGTTGGAATGTCCAAGGTCTGCGGCCAAAATGTTTGCGTGCCCAAGGCTTTAAAACACCCTCCAGAATATTTTCGCGATAATATTCGGCATTTATTCTGATGCTACGGTTTTCCAGCTACTGCTAAGAAATGACTGCAGTCTGAAGTTGGTTGCAGTTTTTTTCATTTCACCCTGTATAGGTACACATTTCCAAAACCACTTCCATATCTTACCCACAGACAACAATAGTGGAATCTATATACATTTTCAGGATTTCAGCTCTATCCAGTCTTCTAATACCAAATTAAATACTATTTAGTACTTTTCGAACAATTTTAATACGAAATTCCAAAGCCACCTTTATATCTCAATTCAGAGATGTGGAGATTTTGGATGAATCAAATTTCAGATCTATTCCTTCACCGAATACCAAATTTAGTGATATTTACTACTTTTCGAACAATTATACTTTTCGTACATTTATAGTATACATTTCCGAAGCCACCTCTAAATGTCAAGGGTACACATTAACAAGGGCCCTCCTTCAAATTTCAAATTGCAAGAACTACATTTAGTACTTTTTGTACAATTATGTAACACATTCACCTCCATATCTCAATACCAAATACCAACAAAGACTCAATATCAAATTTCAGGATTCCAGTTCCTTCCCTCCACCCAATACCTAATATAGTACTATTCAGTACTTTTCGAACTATTATTGCACATATTTCCGAAACCAATATCAAACTTCAAGATACGAGCTCCCTCATGCAATACAAAATTTACTTTTTGAACAATTTTAGCACAGACATCCAAACCACCTCAATACCTTAACCACAGACACCAACAGCGACATCTATATCAAATCTGAGGATTTCAGCTCTATTCCATCAACTAATATCAAATTTTGTACTGTTTACAACGCATTGACGTATTTCCAAAAACACCTCCATATCTCAATTTCTGATAATAACAGAGACTCCAATATTCCTCCTGCATACCCTAATCCTGTAATCTCAATTTCAAATTTTCGGGATTTCCGTCCTGTTGATTCGCCCAAATACAAATTGTACTTTATTTTGTACATTTTAGTACATATAAGTACAGATATCCATCTCTTATTTCCAATTTTCAGTATACAGGCTCTATTGAATCACCCAATTCCAAATTGAACTAAATTTAGTACCATTTAGAACACTTAAGTACAAATGTTCATAGCTATCTGTATCATGAAATACAGTAGAAATTTTATTTTAAAATTTCATGATTCCAATAGAGTTGTTACTCAATATTTAAATTCGTCGAAATTCAGTACCATTTAGTACCTATGATCGAATTTCCAAAACCACCTACATACCTCAGTCCAACAATGCAATTTTTAGATTTCAGAATTCCAACTCTACCGGTTCACCCAAATCGAAATTTAAAGTACCTTTTGGTACACAAAAATACGAATTTTCAAAACTACTTACATACCTTAGTCCTACAATGCAATAGTAATCTTTCTTACATATATCAGCATTCCAGCTCTATCGATTCACTTAAATCTAAGTTGTACCAAATGTAGTACCATTTAGTACTTTTCGTGCACATAAGTACCAATTTCGAAAACATCCTCCAGATCCCAATCCTCCAGCAATGTCAATTTCAAATTGCCGGAATCCAGCTCCATCCGTTTCTCCAAATTCAAATTGTACTAAATTTAGTACCGTTTAGTACTTTTGGCTTAGCTCTAGATTAGTAAAATTTTTTTTTTCGAATTTTTTTTTTCGAATTTTTTTTTCACAATTTTTTCGAAATTGTTTCCAGTGAGAGGTATTTTTACCCTGATCCCGGGAAACTATTTTTATCTTGTGGCGGACCCGGGACCCCAGATTTTTGACCCCGACTAGACACGGATCCAATTACCAAATATAGACAATATACCTATCTAACAAGTGGTCACACGGTTCGGAAGTTATAGTCAAATTATCGATTATTTGGTCCGGGATTTTTTATAAAACCCCAAAAAGTCGATAAAGGACCCATTATGGGGGTCAACCAAATTGATGCCAAATTATTGCTGACGCTCTTACCAGAGATATTCTCTTCTGAGTACATTCGAAGTAAAGTTTTTCTAAATTGAACAGTTGTTGTAAGTAACCGGCCTTCGGCCTAGATTTTTTCCGTACTTTTCGTATACATGAGTGCACACTTCCAAAACTACGTCTTTACATTGATTCTACCTCCTTTTCAGCACTAATCATTTCGTATCATTCACTTGATACGAAATTGTACCAAATGTAGTACATTTTAGTACTTTTCGTACACTTCAAATGCGATTTTCCAAAAACTCTTTGGCGCATCTATCATACAGTCCACCCTTTAAGAGTTCTAGCTCTACTGCTTTCTCAAATACAAAGGGTATTTAGTACCTTTTTATGATTTTATAGAGTTCTAGTACAAATTTCCAAAAACCCATCTCAAAACCCTTAACTGACCCTTGGGGGCAAGAGTGACCCTCAGTCAAAATTTCAAGCTTCTTCCGCCGTCTCGTCTGGGTGTTGATGAACTTTTTAGTCAGTCAGTCACGCAATCAGTCAGTCAATTGCGATTAACCCTTTTTTAATATAATTAAAATAGATGAGAAGAGAAAACTTAGGTTGGTCTCACATTGGCTGATTTGGTTGGAAACTGTGGCAGGAACCTTCAAAATACCGAAAATCTAGAGATACCGCTATAGCCCCATGTAGCTCAATTAGTCGACCTGTTGCGAATATTTTTTGCATAGAGAGAACAGATCTCTGAAAAAATGGAAAGTTTCAACTTCAAAATACCGAAAATCGGGAGGTACCGAAATCGGAGGTACTGAAAATAGGGGCTATACAAGTATGTCTCACATTTTATAGTGATGTATTCACTAATCTTAAGAATATTTTGTTAGATATTATTTAGTTTTATAATCTTAATACTTTTTTCCTTCATTTGCCCCACAACTATCCCCTTACAACCAATAAAATTTAATTTTCAAAATTTATTCATTGACTTCCATGTGATTCCCAAAAAATATGACTTCCGCGCATAACAATTTTCATTTATTTACATTCAACAATCACAACGAAATATTCCATTTCCCATTTCTCATAATTAACTTGTCACATTTGTTTGTTTAGATGTCACACTGGCAATGCCACCAACTCCCCAGAGCCTTAACTGCTTTCAAAAGGAAACCAGATTCCGCTGCTGCTTTCCGTGGCGGGGAATGTCTCACATAGAAGGCAGTCGCTAATGCTGTTCAGCCTGCCATAGCAAATGTGTGAATATGTTTATTTAAGTTCATTGTTATTTCTGTTGTTAAAACTCAAAAGTATATTGAAATGTCCTTGACATTTTTAATTCACTTCAGTGCTCCGTTACCCCTCTACCCTATTTTCTCTCTGGGTCTCATGTATGTAAACACAGCTAACACATAAGTCTAAGAAAAATACAAATACATGCATAAAACTAAAAATACACACACGAATTGTTAAAACAGATATATCAGCTGTGTAGCAGCGGAATTTCATTATTTCGTGTTTGAATATCTGATACCCTCAACCCACAACTTACCCTCGTTCCCTACCCTTCCCCCAACCAAGCCCCCACACTTGTTTTGTTTACAATTTTGTTAATACATAAATATATTGATGTAAAATAAATACAGTTTTTCCTTGTTTACATTTACATGTGCCAAATGTATGTATGTGCGTATGTGTGTGTGTGCGTTTCTGTTGTATCAACAACACACTCGCACCCCTTTTTTCGTTCTCGGCTAAATGACAACGACAACAAAAAAATTCCATGCTTAAATTCAAATACCAATATCATAAAAACCTCCTTCTTGCTCTGCCACCCTCCCCAACCATATAAATATATATTCATGAAATAACAACAAAAACTGATTGTAAATAATGTTAAGCTGTTTAAAACAAAACGGCCTTTGGCAATGCGAATGGAACACAATTCACAGAATTCTACGCCGGGAGACACGAATTCTGCGTCAGAGTCAACTGCCGCAGATAGTCCCATATGTATATGTGAATTAAGTAGAACTCAAGTGGCGTCGCTGTAATGAAAACTATTTACCAGAATTTGGGAACAGTAGTCACAAACTCAATAGTCATGGAAATAATTATGATGAATAAATTAAACACATATTTTTCGGAATAAAAAATGTTCAAAAAAGAAACAAGTAAACAGCAGACACCATTTGGAAGGAACTTGAAATTTCAAAAAATCCTACGAAAAATACCGCACAAATGAACACCGTCATATGTGGCCTGGCAATCCGAAGACGTAGACCTGCATAGCTTCTATTACAAACTTCAGATATGAAATTTGAAACAATTTCTTCAAAAAATATCTCTAAAATAATTAAAAACCCAAATGTTGGGAATGACAAGGTCAATATACCCTACATAGAGTGGTGGAGGGTACTATTAATATGGGAAAATACTATTAAAACCCCATGTTCAAACTGTGAGAAAAAAAAATCAGGAAATAACCACATTTCCCTTCACCATTTGGAAGGAACTTGAAATTTAAAAAATCCGTAGAAAAATACCGCACAAATGAACGCCGTCATATGTGGCCTGCCAATCCGAAAACATGATTTTTTGTCATAGGCAGTAGCTCCTATTATGACAAGGTCAATATACCCCACATAGAGTGGTGGAGGGAGGCTACTATAAATATGGGAAAAATACTATTCAAACTCCATGTTCAAACTGTGACAAAAAAAAGCAGAAAATAACCATAAAATGGCGATAAATATTCTTAAAAAATATTTAAAAATTATTTATAAAAAGCTCACCAAAAATATCCCTTTAAAAACAGATCAAACAAATATTTATTAACAACTTAAAAATTCTTTAAGTTCGGCCGGGCCAAAATTTTAATACCCTTCACCACAATGCTTATCAAACTAAATTAAAAGAGTAAGATTTGTTAACTAATAATATCAATCCGCTTATAATATTAAATAAAAAAAAATAAATAAAAAAATAACCCAAACGGAACCCAAATTACCATCTAATGTCGTTGAAAATTGATGCAGAAAAATATCTCAAATCGGGTGGTACCGTAATATGAAGGCTATACTAACTAGTGGAAGTTAATCGATCATTATTCAGAAGGAAAGAATAAACCTTTCAAAAATTCCAAATGTCAAGTTTCAGCAGATATGGTTGGAAATTATAGCAGAAACCTTGGCGCCCATGTGGACTTGAATCGAAAATTTAGTGGGGTGTGTACTGGGTCGAAAAATCCCATGGCCGCATCAGATAATTGGTTTAGCGAAACATTGAAATATACTTAGTTTAAAGAGAATCACTGACTCGATTCGCATGGTATAAGGGTAATAAGTACTCAAAATATTGACCCTCTACGGGATAGAGGTACAGGGTGAGATACAAAAAACTGCAAAACTGTCAAGGGCCATAATTTTTAATCTTTTTTTAAATTTCATTGAATGAAAGCCAAAAATGTCGAAAATAGCATCAAATTTTAGATTTGTTCGAATTTGTCACCTTTGGCACGAATTATGACCTTTAAATGACCAATGAAACCATCACACGCTGCCCGAATGTTGCTCTGCGGTATTTTGGCCCATTCCCGGCGAAGCTCTTGCTTGAGGTCATCGACACTTTGGTATTTGTTAGTGCCAACCTTGCTTTTCAAAATACTCCAGACATAATTGTCCAACGGATTGGTATCCGGAGATTTTGGTGGCCATTGTGCGCTGGAAATTTTGTAACTATTCTTGGGTGGCGTGCACTTAGTGCGGTGGTGCTGAGTCCTGTTGCAATGTCCAAGATCCAAGGCTTTAATACACCCTCCACAATATTTTTGCGATAGTATTCTGCATTTATTCTGATGCCACGGTCAACTAATACGAGCGGAGAGCGACCATTGGCTCTTATGGCTGCCCACACCATCACCATGGCCGGCGCTTGAGTTCTGGTGGCCAACCGAAGGTGCAGATTTTCAGCTGACCTCTTTGGCACGTAAACACGATCACTTTGTTTGTTTACAAACTGCTGGACAACGAATGTTTTCTCAGCGAAGAAAACCAAATTCGGTAGTTCACCACTTTCGTCAGTTCACCAAACGAAGCAACTCATTAGCTCTTTTGAGTCGAAGTTTTTGCACTTTTTTGAATTTCAATGGCTTTATCCCGAGCTCATTTTTCAATAATTGACGAATGGAATATTGCGATATATTCAGCTCACGAGCCATTTTTCGGTTACAGCGACGCGGGATCAAGTCGCTTCTTTACTTTTCAAACCATTTCTGCTGATGTTGCTGTTTTCTTCCCTCCTCTTCCTGGACGTCTGGCTACGCTACCAGTATCACGGCAACGAGTGATGGTACGAGACACAGAATATTTATTCACATTTAAATGCTGGATTGCTGTAACGATAGCCACTTGTGGTTTTCCAGCCAAATATTAAGAAACCACACTATCACGCTTGGATTCCATCACGAATAACTTTTTTTCTGGAAAATTCTCACCAAAATGCTTTTGTACGCTTGTAAACAATATAATGATCTGTCATGGGAATAATTTTAACAGCTGTCGGACGAGTGGCTTAGAAATGACAGCAGTCTGAAGTTGGTTGCAATTTTTTCATCTCACCCTGTAAATATTAGATTTGCTTTAAATTTTGCTTATACCAATATTTATTTTTAGTATTAGATGAAGTGGTATACTTCGGCCCACTATATCTGGTACACAATTACATATCTACATTTTTCAAAAATAAAAATGTGAATTAAATTGTCGATATATTCCAAATCTGACACAGTTATATCAGACTTAGAAGGTCAGATACGAAATGGACAACATTGGCTCATTCCTTTGGAACCCACCACATAAAGGGTCAACAGTTTGAATAATCATAACAATTTCAATCATAATCATTTCATCTCTCGGTTTTGCCGCGTTTTAACTTGTTTGTTCGTCATTTTGCCTAATACATAGATTAAATTATTAGTACTTTTCGCCTTCGAAAAAAATTATTTTGAAAATCCAATTTGTGGCTCGTCTGGTCAATTGGAAAATGGATATAAGACCTTTCTATGATTAGAAGACCTCCTACAGGTCTTCTACGGATAGAAGACCCCCTACATGTCTTGTATAGATAGAAAACCATCTAAAGGTCTTCTATGTGTAGAAGAACTTCTACAGTTCTTCTATAGAGAGAAGGCCTTCTACAGGTCCAATTTGTGGAATAACAAAATTTTATGAAATATTCTTTACAAAAAAATAAAAAATAAATAAATAAATAAAAATATTTTGTTCATGAGAAAATTGTCCTTAAATTTTATATTTGTAACATTTCTAGTCTCTAAGAAGTTAAAAAGCAGTAAGTTCGGCCGGGCCGAAGTCTGAATACCCTCCACCATTTGGAACGAATTTGGAAAATTTCAAAAAATAAAGTCCCTAAAAAATTCTGTCACAATTTTAAAAATTTCGAATATAGCCGTTTTATTGGGGTCTAGACGACGTTTATCTACATAGGCCTTGTTTGTCATAAGCCATTACCATATTCAAATTCGAAACTTGAAATAAACGAAATATCGGAGCTGTGCGAAGACCTGGACCAGCATAGAAAATTTTCTGTCACAGCCAGTAGTTTCCATTACGAACTCTATATACGTAATTTGAAACAATGCCATTAACTAATGACGCTAAAATCATCAAAATACCAAATATAGGGAGATACCGTTATATGGGGGCTATACGAAGACATGGACCGGCACAGACAATTTTCTGTCATAGGCTGTAGTATCCATTTCGAACTTCAAATACCAAAGTTGAAACAATTCCTGTGAATAATGTTGCTAAAATCATCAAAATGCCGATTATCGGGAGGTATTTATATATGGGGGCTATATGAAAACGTGGACCTACACGGCCCATTTACGAACTTAATCTGCCTACTGGAAAAATAAATACGTGTGCAAAATTTTAGCCTTCTATCTCAATTCGTTCGAAAGATAGCGTGATTACAACAGACAGACAGACGGACATCGCTAAATCGACTTAAAATTTTACGCTGATCAAGAATATATATACTTTGTTGGGTCTGACATGAGTATTTCGAGGAGTTACAAACGGAATGACAAAATTAATATATCCTCCATAGTATGGTGGAGGGTATAAAAATGATTAATTGTGCTAAAATATAAATTCCCAGACTACACATGAACAATTACTTTTAGATTTTTCATTCGTTCCAACAGTTCAACTTAGACCTTCTTTGTACGCAAAACTCAATATTTGTTCAGTTTGCCAAAATATTGTGATCAAAACTTCATAGATCAGGTAAAGGTTTGATATATTAATCAAGTTTTATATTCTTCGGAAGGGATAATAGAAAAGTATTTACTTTTACGCGAAATATTCAATTCAAAAGTCTTTACTTCTTCAAAACTGTTATTTTCAAATATTGTCCAAAACTATTTCAACGTCTGTATATTTTAACCCTAGAAACCAAAAATTACCTTAATATAAAAATATAGTAGCATTTAGTACTTTACAAACAATTATAATAAGTATTTTCAAAACAATCTCAAAATTACTCAAATTCTCAAATTTACATCTTTTTAGTAATTTCAATTATTGTACATAGTTCTAAAACCACCTCCATATACCAATCCCAAATGACAACAGAGGCCTCAATATCCATCAATATCAAATTTCTATTTCTTATTAGTACTATTTAGTACTTTTCGTGTATACAACTGAATTACGCATTTCCAAATCACCGCCAAATATCAACAGTATTTTAAATATCAAATTGTAGGATTTCAGACCTCATCCTTGATCCAAAACCAAATATAGTACCATTTAGCATTTATCGTGCAATTATAGTACAAATCACCAAATCCACCTCCATATGTTCAGGGTACACGTCAACACCGACCCTAATACCAAATTTCCAGCCCCATCCCTTCACCCAGTACTAAATTTGGTACTATTC
The DNA here is from genome assembly GCF_030504385.1 of Musca domestica. Classification (NCBI taxonomy): domain Eukaryota; kingdom Metazoa; phylum Arthropoda; class Insecta; order Diptera; family Muscidae; genus Musca; species Musca domestica. The sequence continues at coordinate 2,551,088 of NW_026712445.1, read as the reverse complement.
AGTACATTTCATAGAAATAAAAGGCACATTTCCAAACAAACGCCAAACCTCAAAAAGAGATACTATCTGTAATACAAATATCAAATTTCATAATTTTATCCCTATCCTCTCACCCAATACCAAATATTGTATCATTCAGTACTTTTCGTACAATTATAGTACAAATTTCCGCCACAACAAGTCCAAGTCACACGTTAAAATCGATTAACAAATTTCCGATTTCAAGCTCTATTTGGTTACCCAATATCAAATTGAGTACTATTTAGTACTTTTCGTTCTCTTGTAGTACCCATTTCAAAAATAATTTTTTTCCCCAAAAAAAATTAAAAAGGGACACCAATACAAAAAACAACGCGATATTCGTTCACCCCAAACCAAACTTTTATAAATTTAGTACCATTTAGTACTGTTCGCATACTAAGTACACATTTCCAAAGCCACCCTTATATAACGAACATACTTTTCAACCTTGACTCTTATATCAAATTTCAGATTCGTAGTACTATCCGTTGAAATTATACCAAATGCTAGAATTTTAGAAGTTTAGTACCATTTTAAAACTATCGAAAACTTAAAGTTTGGATTTCCAAAAACCCTTTGGTACATCTATCCTACACTTTATCAGTGACTTTCATTCCAAATTTCAGAATCCTAGCTTTGTTTAAGCCTTCAGGCATATGTCTATAGGTGCCTCATCGAAATAATGGTTTTAGACCATAGGTTCCTTTGGACCAAATCCATTTCAGGACATTTGGAGTCGATCTAGGTGTGTCCGTGGGTCTTTCTGTCTGTCTGGCTGGCTGGTGCGCACAATAACACTCGAAGGGAGTATCCGATTTGATCCAAACTTGATACATCGTTATGTTATTGTCAAAATTAAATTTATTTTGGAGATGGACAATATAGATCCACCCCTTCCGGAACCTCCCTCACAAAAGGCCAAGATTGTGACAGAAAATAATTATCCGCATCGAACAAAAAACGGATCATCCGAAATTCAAATGTTGTCAATCCCAATACTTTTGTGCTATGTCAGATGCGAAAAAAATTGACCCATTCCATCATGTCCCTTCCACGCAAAGGGACAACATTTTGAATAACTGTAACTCTTATAAAATACGAAATAAGTATCCGATTTGATTCGAATTTCAAATACCCTAATATTTTTATTAACACAAGATTAAGTGTGAAGATGGGATATATCGGTCCACAACTTCTGGTACTTCCCCCACAAAGTATCAAAATTTTGAATTACCATGAAGCTTGCAAATACGAAATGCGCATCCGATTCCTTTCAATCTACATAAGACCAGATACGTAGATGTAATGTGTCGGACCACCTCCCCCAAAAAATGGTCAACATTTTGAGCAATCATGCATTCAAAAAAGCATCAAACACAGCTCCACACATTCTCATATTTCTTCTAACGCAAGACATGTTGTGAAGATGGGATATATCGGCTCACACCTTCTGGTACCCAGTGTGAGCGCTGGAAATTTTCAAAGAGTATCACAAAAAGTATCTTCTCTTAAAAAAAATGGCACATATCACTTTAAATGGTGGCACAGAAAGTGGCACAATTTATTTCACATTTTATTTAAAACAAGTAAAAAAGTTGTATGTTCGGCCAGGCCGAACTTTGAATACCCTCCACCATGTGGTAAAAATTTGGCAATTTTCAAAAAAAAAAAAAAAAAAATCGGGTAAAAATTCTGTTAAAATCTTAAAAATACCGAGTGTAGCCATATATTAGGGTCTATACGACGACGTGGACCTGCATAGGCACATTTTGTCATAAACTATTATAATATTTAAATGCGAAACTTGAAAAAAAAAATCTGTTTATAATGTAGCTAAAATAAATAAAATATTGAATATAGGGAGGTGCATTGGGGTTATAAAACGTAGACCTGCACAGACAATTTTCCGGCATAGGCTGTAGTATCCATTACGAACTTCAAATACAGAATTTGAAATAATTTCCGTAAATAATGGCGCTAAAATCATCAAAATACCGAATATCGGGGTACCTACATAGACAATATCCTGTCGTATGCTTTAGTACTTATTACGAACTTCAAATACCAAGTTTGAAACAATTCCGATAAAAAATGTCGCTATAATCATCCAAATGCTGAACAGTTATATGGGGGCTATACGAAGACGTAGACCTGCACTTACTTCAACTTACTTAATTTCGTTCGGAAGCTAGAGTGATTTCCACAGACGGACGGACATAAATCGACGTAGAATTTTATGCTGAGCAAGAATATATATACTTTGTGAGGTCTAAAATGTATATTTAGAGGTGTTAGAAACGGAATGACAAATTTAATATACCCTTCTTACAATGGTGGAGGGTATAAAAAAGTGGCACAAAAATTCAAAAAAGTGGCTCATTTAGGATCAAAATAAAAAAGTGGCACAAAGGTATCAAAGCCCAAAAAAAGTGGCAAAATTGATACTTTAGTGGCACAACGGTCACGCTGCTGGTACCTCCACTTTCTGGTACGTCTTCAACATTTTGAAAAAAACATGCTAATTGAGCATCCAATTCCCTACAAATTTCACTCATCCCAATATTTCAATGAGCACAAGATCTGGTTTGGAGATGATAGATATCGATCCACCCCTTCTGGTAATTCCTCAATACTTCAATACGTATATCTCTAGTGATTTGCGAAACAAGCCAGCGATTCCTTTAAAATTCGATAACCAGATATCTGATGTGAATATAAAATGTATCTACCGGTAGGAGTGGTACCTTCCCCATAAAAGACTTAAATTTCGATTCGCTTCTTAAAATTTTGCTCATCTGAATATATTTTTCATTTACATCAGATTTCGGTCAGATATGAAATGGACAATATTAGCTCATTCCTTTGGAGCCTCCCACATTAAGGGTCAACAGTTTGAATAATAGTAATAGTATAGAAAAATAGTCAAAACATATGTGTTTGTCTTTTTGCCGACTACAAATATTTAATTTTTAGTACGTTTCGCCTTCGAAAAGAAAAAAATCTTTGTAAAATCCAATTTTTTTTTTCTATGGATAGACTTTTTACAGGTCTTCCATAGACCGAAGACGTTCTACAGGTCTTCTATAGACATAAGACCTTATACAAGTCTTCTATGAACATAAGAACTTATACAAGTCTTCTATGGATAGAAGACATCCTACAGGTCTTCTATAGACGTATCATATCCAGTCTCTAAAAAATGTTCCTAAAAAACGTTCTCTGTTTGAAGGCTTTCGAAAAATTTTCTCCAAAAAAAAAAATTCTGTTGTAATATAATAGTTCTTTAAGAATTTTCTTTAAAATAAATGATTTTCTACTCTGCTGATCTTCGAAAAAATATTTTTTAAAAAATTCAAATTATTTGCATTGATGGTCTCTAAATAATCCTGATAAATCAATTTTTATATTCTACTGGTCTTAAAAAAAAAAAAAAATTGGTTCTCATAACCACTGTCTCCCACCCCTCGTATCACCAATAAAATGAATCAGAATTTTGAACGGTTCAATATCATTGTTACCACATATTTTGTATTTCGCTAGTTTTTTTGCGGTATTTTATTGATATCGCAATGGTCCATTTGTGTTGTATATGTACACATATGTGCACACACACACATATATATATATATTACTGTGTTATCTGATGGTGGTCGTATGTGATTGTTGTCACTGTTGTTAACCTAATTTTCGTGTTGAATTATTGTCGTAAAGACAATTTATTTTTTGGGCGCTTACACACACACACACACTCTCAACTAAAAAAAGGAGTGGTGTGTGTGATCAAATAAAAAATGAATTGCTTAAAAATTATCCAATCTAAAAAGAGAGACACACACACATATATACACCCATACGAACACTCAATGACACGCACATATACTACGTGATTCTTATCAGCGATCTAAAAACTGTTTATGTTGAATTTATCCTGCCGCAGAAGCAACTACCAATGGAAAGCAACCAACGGCAGCAAATGTCCCAGAAATGTATCAACCGAAACATGGTTTTTTGGAAAGAATGAAAAAAAAAACACAGAATATACTGCGGTGACCTTTTTTTTATTTAACCCCTCACCGCTACCCCTTAACTTGGCCATTGCCCTAACCCATCTAACTATGCTGCTGCTGGTAGTGTTATAAAATCCCTTAAGGATTTCCGGCCACACTCATTTATTTAGGCGAAAATAAACACACTCACACACATATTCACTCATACTCAAACATTCACGCCATGTGTAGCGACATAGGCCAAAATCAGGCTAAAATTGTAGCCAAATTTACTTCTTTAACAAATCTCTTGGTTTGGTGTTTTTTTCGGTTATTTTTTTTTTTTCTTCCCCATTGGCAAGAGAGTGTTAAGCAGAACTGCTGGAAGGTTGTAGTTGTTGTATCTGCTGGCTAGTGGTGTTTGGGTACACTAAATAAAAAAAGGGTCAATGCACACAACTTTGTGGTTAATACTAAATTAAAATTACCTAAGAAATTAACACCAGACCATAATGAGTTGGGCCTTTAGCATAATATTTATGCCGGGGCTAAATGTTGCAAATTAAAGGCTGGTTCTTTTTTGGGTGGATAAGAAAGAGAATGTGGCTTGGTTTACTCTTCTTTGTGCCCTACGCCAAGGAATATAAAACTGAGGGCATTCTGCATGCCTTTTCTTAAAAAGATAAAGGGCTTCCTATAGGTCCTTCGTGGATAGGAGAACTTCTATAGAGAGAAAACCTTCTACATATTATTCATGGAGAGAACACCTTCTAAAAGTCGTCTATGGACAGAAGACCTCCTACAGGTCTTCTATAAATATAAGATCTTCTACAGGTCTTCAAAAGATAGAAGTCCTTCACCAGGAAATATCACCAGAAAATAGCAGACCTTCACCAGGTCATCTATAGATAGAAGACCTTCAACAGGTCTTCTATGGTTGGAAGACCCTACACAGATCCTCTATGGATAAAAGACCTTCACCAGGTTTTCTATAGGTAGAAGACCTCCACCAGGTCTCCTATAGATAGAAGATCTCCACCAGATCTTCTATATATTGAAGACCTCCACCAGATCTTCTATATATTGAAGACCTCCACCAGGTCTTCTATAGATAGAAGACCTCCACCAGGTCTTCTATGGATAAAAGACCTCCACCAGGTTTTCTATAGATAGAAGACCTCTACCAGGTCTTCCATGGATAGAAGACCTCCACCAGGTCTTCTATGGATAGAAGACCTCTACCAGGTCTTCTATGGATAGAAGACCTCCACCAGGTTTTCTATGGATAGAAGACCTCCACCAGGTCTTCTATGGATAGAAGTCCTTCTAGAGGTTTTCTATTGATAGAAGACCTTCTACAGGTCTTCTATGGATAGAAGGCTTTCTAGAGGTCTTCTATGTATAGAAGACTTTCTACAGGTCTTCAATTGATAGAAGACCTTCTACAGGTCTTCTATAGATAGAAGACCTTCTAGAGGTTTCTATGGATAGAAGACCTTCTACAGGACCTTCTACAGGTCTTCTATAGATAGAAGACCTTCTAGAGGATAGAAGACCCTCTACAGAACATCTATAGATAGAAGACCCTCTACAGGTCATCTATATATAGAAGACCTTCTACAGGTCTTCTATAGATAGAAGACCTTTTACAGGTCTTCTATGGATAAAAGACATTCTACAGGTCTTCTACAGATAGAAGACCTTCTACAGGTCTTTTATAGATTTTCCGCAGGTCTTCTATGGATAGAAGACCTTCTGCAGGTCAGCAGAAATGGTTCGAAAAGTAAAGAAGCGACTTGATCGTCGTAGTGGCCGAAAATGGCTCGTGAGCTGAACTTATATTCCATTCGGGAAATATTAAAAAATGAGCTCGGGATAAAGCCATTGAAATTCCAATCTATCTATAGAAGACCTTTTGCAGGTCTTCTATGAATAGAAGACCTTCAGCAGGTCATTTTTTAATATTTCCCGAATGGAATATAAGTTCAGCTCACGAGCCATTTTCGGCCACTACGACGAGGGTTTCGATCAAGTCGCTTCTTTACTTTTCGAACCATTTCTGCTGATGTTGCTGTTTTCTTCCGTTCACTTCCTAGACGTCGGGCTACGGTACCAGTATCACTGTAAGGAGCGGTGGTACGAGGCACAAGTGGCTCTTTCGATAGCCACTTGTGGTTTTCCAGCCAAATATAAAGAAATCACACTATCACGCTTGAATTCCATCACGAATAACTTTTTTTCAGGAAAATTGTCACCAAAATGCTTTTGTACGCTTGTAAACAATGTAATGAGCTGCCACTGGAATAATTTTAAGAGCTGTCAGACGAGTGGCTTAGAAATGACAGTCGTCTGAAGTTGGTTGCAGTTTTCACATTCAGGTCCTTCGACCTAATAGACCTTTTTCTGTCCATGAAAAATTGCCGTGTAGGGTAAATACATTATCAACACGACCTCTACCAACCTGCTTCCCCCTCTCACTTCCCATGGCACTTAAATATTTTCTACACATTTTTCTTCCTCTGCTCCCCAAACTGCCTTTGCCAGTGGAAATATCACAACTGACATTGATAAAATATTCATCAAACATGCTGTGCTGTGTGAATGGTATATGGCTGTTGCTGCTGGTTTTATTTTCGTTTTTTTTTCTTCTTCTTCTGTTATTTTGAAATTTACACCACATGAATTTTGGCATCAGCTGCTGTTGTATCTCCAAGACATTATGTGTTCGTTCTACTAAACTTTATTCACTCATCGTTGTTTTTTATTTTAACTTTTTTTTAGAAAAAAAGAGAAACATAAAATCTTTTATGCAATTTGGGCCAAGTAGATGTGTTTGCTGGGAGCAAGAAACGTTAGGAATTAATGTGGTAATTAAAAAAAGAAGTTCCACAATAATATTTAAATTTTTTGCGAATGGATTATGAGAGTCGTAAAAGTGTTTATGAGACACATTTTTTTTTTTTTAATCATTATTTATTTGGAAATTTTCTTTAACATGCTTTACAAAAAAAAAAAAAAAAAAAATAATGTATATTTTTGGAGCACTAAACGGGTACGAATAGTATCTCGGACAAACAGAATGAATTAGAATTCTGAAGCTTGCTATAAGAAGCACTAAAGGAGTGCAGGATATGTATAAGTTTTTGCAAATTCGAACTTTAAGTTAACGAAAAGTTCTAAAATGTTAGTGACCTTTAAAAAGGTCCCAAATTCTATAATGTGAACGGATAGAGCTAAATATTTGCAATCTTGTATGAGAATTAAGGTTAAAAAAGTAAGTTCAATATATGAATGTGGAGGTTTTGCATATGTGAATTAACTGTACGAACTGTACAAAATGGTACTAAATTTGGAACGCTTTGGTTCAGGGTGAACGGATGAAGATGGAACTTTGAAAATTTTTATTGGGTTCCCTGTGAGTAGTAGGTTTGCGATAAGGAGGGGTTTTAGGAAATGGATGCTGAAAAAGTGCACGAAAAGACCTATCTAGTACTATATTTGGCATACATATATCATTTGATACGGCCAAAATGTGTCTAATCCAAATAACGGTTTTAGACCATAGGTCTCATTGGAAAAAATCTATTTCAGGATATTCTGAGTCGATCTAGCGGTGTAGGTCCGTCTGTCTGTCTGCCTGGGAGCATCTGATTTCATACAAACTTGGTACATCGTAATATTAATGTCAAACTTCGGAGGTGGACAATATTGGTTCACTCCTTCTGGTACTTCCCCCACAAAATGTCATCATTTTAAAAGAAAATAATTTACTTCACCAAAAGGGAAAGTATAATCCGATTTTGTCCTAACTTTGCAAATCATGCAGGTGTAAAAATGGATAATATCGGTCCAGTCCATCAATTACCTTCCCCACAAAGGGTCAACATTTTGAATAATTAAAACTCTTACAACATGTGATGTAAGAGTCCGATTGTCTTCAAATTTCACACATCCCAATATTTTTATTAACCCTAGAACTGGTGTAAAGATGAAATATATCGGTCCACTCCTTCTGGTGCCTCCCCACAATGGGTCAAAATTTTGAATATTCTAGAAGATCATAAAATCAGAAACTAACATCCGATTACATTCAGACTTGGCACATCTCAATACCTCTAAAGTGTCAACATTTTGAATAACCAAAACGATCACAAAATCAAAAATAAGCTTACTGTCCTCTTCATATTTCGCACATACCCATATTTTTACCAACAAAATATCTGGTGTTAAGATGGGATACATCGGTGCATTCCTTCTGGTACCTTTCCCACGAAGGGTCTATATTTTGAATAACCAAAACGATCACAAAATCCAAAATAAGTATCCAGTCCTTATTATATGTCGAACATACCATTATTTCTACTAAAATAATATCTGCTGTGAAGATGGGATATATCGGTGCACTCGTTCTGGTATCTCCCCCACAAAGGATTACAATTTTTGAAAAACAAAACGCCCATAAAACGCGAAATAAGTATCTGGTTCTTTTCATATTTTACACATCCAAACATTTTTGCTAACACAAGATGTGTTGTGAAGATGATAGATATATGACATCGCCTTTGGTACCTCTCCCACAAGGAGCCACAATTTTCAATACTTATATCTGTCATAAATTGCGTGACTAGTCAGGTCAACTCGCTATGCACATGGATTTTATCGGAATTAATGTTTTCGCATAAAAAGGATATTAATATTTTTACCTGTATTAGATGAAGTCTGAAAATGGGATATTTCGTTCCACTATATCTGGAACCTCACTCACATTTTAACATTTTCTAAAAATTATCACATATCTCATATAAAGTGAAGCAGGTGGCCGATATTGTCCAATCCTGGCACTTCGCAATATTTGTATCATATTTATTTAGATCCGATACGAAATGGACAATGTTGGTCCATTCCTTCGGCACCTACTCCATAGAGGGTCAACAATTTGAATAACCGTAACAGAGGGCAACATATATTTTTATTTTTGGCTATGGGTAAGATCTGTCGGCAAAACCGGCTGATACTTTATTACTTGTTTTCATTGACTTTGGCTGTGATTCACACTGAATTTATATTAATAATTATTTTTTCTCTTTTTTGCAGGTATGTACTTTAAATGCAGGACTTTAATATATATGTAAGATATCAATTGCATTTTTCAATAGAAATGAAATGTGTTTTATCGAAAAATGTCGATCAAAATTAATTTTTTAAAATTGAAAATGAATTTGGTAGAAATGAAAATGTTGATGAAAACAACTGTTTCTAAAGAAAAATTATAATTAAATCAAGTTAAAATTGATATTTTATAATTAAATTCCTTGGAAAATTTTCCATATCAAATGAAAAAGTTTCTTTCCTGACTTACGAAGAAATTAGTGTTAAACATTTCTAAATCTGACATTTAATGGACATGTTCATGGGAGAAAAACGCGTGAATGTGAATATGAACCCATGAACGTCTTCCCACCCTATTGTGATTCTATTGTGAATCATTTTATTTTAGTTTATTCCTTCTCATTGTTTTCTCTTTCTATAATGAAAACAAAAACAAAACGTAGAAACTAGAGAAAACAATGAAAAAGAAGAAGATCATTTTTTTGGAGTTAGAGTTGAATTTGATTTTGTCATTCCGTTTGTTTTTTCCCAAGAGAACAGTAGTTCGACTTAATAAGAATAAATAAAGTTATTAAAATAAAGCACAAGTGTTAGTTCTTTGGAATTGTGGGAAAATTATAGTGAATCGGTGCGAATAAACTAATAAATTAAAAGTAGTGAAATAAAGCGCCAACGAGAAATAATCATATTACAAATATTGCGTGCTATTTGCCCTTGCCCGAACAGTGGAACGTTCACTGCCTTCATCAACAGTGTGTGCTGAAACAGAACCTTGCCCAAAGGGGAAGACATCGTCACCGTGCTGCACCATCAAAGCGCGTCCTGCCAAAGTGTAAGTGGATCGAGTCGACCGGGGTACCTTGAACCGTGGTGGCCGACTCTGGAAACGTTGGTAAGCACCCCAACATCTGGTCCTTCTCAACCGGGAACAAAATCAAGAGCAAGAAATAGGGTATCCATTGGTCAAAGTAAGTACCACGCATGTTTTTCACGATAATTTGTCATTTGGAGACAAACGTATATTGGCCCTAAATTCGTGGACTTTCTTTGTAAAGAAATTGAGGTTACCTGTTGCATAATTGTGACAAACAAATTCCAAAGTATTCTAAGTTATTTTTTTTAACTGGATACCGTTGGAGTATTTATCAAGCCTTGCCCTTTACATTCGTCTTTCGCTGGATGGTGTTGCTGTAGCGAACCGGCATTTTTTTGTATTGTTTGCCCTTCATCCATTTACACATTTGGTGGCTTGCTGTTTTTTTGTGGCGCTGAGTCTTTGTCTGTGTGTTGCTGTTAGACAGACAAAAGTTGTTCGTCCGTCAGACTCATTAGCGTGACATATCGACATACGCACATTTGGTGGCGCTTTGTTTATATGTGAATGCTTGCCCTTTGCTAGGCTGTTGGTGATTTGCTGCTTGTGCGTTGTTGGCTCTGCTTATATGCATTTGCGCAGCCACTGTTGACATATTTTGGAGAGTCGCTGCTTGTGCGTGGTAGCTCTGCCTGGGCGTTTGCGTCGCCACAGTTGTTTATACGTCGCTCTTGCTCTGCTTGGGTTTTTTTGTGTGTTTGTCTACTGCGGTTACGCTGACTCTGTTTGCATGATTTATACTTTCTCGTTGTATGAGCGTTCGTATTGCTATCGTCTATTTATTAACATTCATCGATTATTTTGTTTTGGTCTTGCCCTTTGGTGGATTTGCTTGCTCGAATTTTTTCTCGTTGTTGAGTGCTGAATTATAATTCTCATTAGGAGATAATTACAAGCATACAAGGCAAATATAAACAAAAGGAAAAGTAAAGCTTAGCTGTATATAAATTTGGACAACGACGTTTAATGGAATCTATGAGATTTTGGCGAAATTGAATGTCGTGAATGGAATAAGTGAAGGTTAATTGTTAAAATTACCTTGCACAATAAAAACATAAAGAACACAATTTTGTTATTGTGGATGAATTTTGCCCTTTTTGTATTTGACACAGTGGGTCAGAAATGAGAAATTGAAACAGTGACTTGCTCATATATAAAAATGTATACCATTTAGATGCTACTGTGAAAAATAAGTTGGTAATTGGAATACCATTTGAAACGCTTATGGCTATTTCATTAAATAACTTTCTCGTTTGAAATATCGAAACAAAAGTACATTTTTTGGGTAAAAAATCTTTTTCGTTGATGATTGAAAATTTTTCGTGGATTTGTTGGCATTAACAAAAGTAAAATTACTTGCTCATTTGGAGACTAAGAGGATTTTTTGGAACACGTAGAAAATTAAACTTGTTCGCGCATACATACCATTTGGATAATTTAATACAGTACTATTCGAAAAGTGCTTATTCTGGGTTGTTGTTTTTGGAGATATTTTTGTCGCAACTAAAGTTACAACGGAATATTTGAATACTTTGAATAAATATCTTGCTCTATATGAATTATAATTTGCGCTGGGATTCTTGCTCATTTTTGCAATAAATATATTCCTCTTTGTGGGACGTAACTATCCCTTGGATTCTTGCTCGGTTTTTTAACAACAATATTTCGCTTTGCGTAACGTTCGATAATTTCTACAATTAAATTTGAACATTTGGGATTAAGCTTTCTCGAAGAAAATGGCCAGTATTGAAGACTTTTTAAATAAGTCTGAGGAAATTATTTCCTTTGAAGAAAATTTAAAAGAGACGGATGCGTCAGGGTTTAATGAGTCTGCCGTTGAAGTTGAGAAGTCAGAGCTCAGCAGTTTATGGGCAGAATGGAAGGAAACCCTGAAAGCGTGTACCTCCGATGCTGAGTGTAATAAGAAAAATAAGGAGGTTATAAAAACAAATAAAAACTTGCCCACCAAAGTTACGTTAGATGTGTTAATATTTTGGGGGAATGGAAGGAAAAAGCAAAAGTGTTTCCCGTTACACAAAGAGTTTCTTCCTCTGTAGCAGTCCCGCCGTGTGATATGGAAGTGTTCCAAGGGGATTATGTTTCCTGGCCCAGTTTTCGTGACTTATTCACGGCGATTTTTATCAATAACAAAAAATTAAGCCCCGTTGAAAAGCTGTACCACTTATTCCAAAAAACAAGTGGAGAGGCAAGAGAGATAAATCGAAATATCCCATTGACGGCCGAAGGTTTCTCAATTGCTTGGGACAATTTGAGAAACCAGTATGATAATAAGAGAATTCTTATAAATACTCAATTGAGAAATTTATTTAATCTTGCTCATTGCGGGCAAGAATCGGCGAGTGGCCTTAAAAAATTGCAGCGGGAGGTTACTAATTGTATATCGGTCCTAGAGTTATATAAGATTGATGTAAAGTCTTGGGACCCTATATTTGTATATCATTGCTCTTCAAAAATGCCTAAACTCACTCTTTCTGTATGGGAACAGTCTCTGCCAAGTAAAACAGAAATGCCTCGTTGGGAGGACTTAAATAAATTTCTCACGGAGAGATTTCAGGCATTGGAAAGTGTGTCAGATATAACTTGCTCGAATGGAGCACAACCAGGATCTTCTCAATCTTCTCGCCCAACGTACAGCCAATATGACAAATCGAAACAATTCAGAGTCCATCATACTAAGGTAAATGAGAACAAATGCAGTGTGTGCAAAGGGACACACCCCTTGAAATCTTGCCCGAAGTTCCTTAGTATGGATTTCAGGAAAAGATTAACTATTATTAAGAGAGAAAATCGTTGCCTCAATTGTATGGCGTTGGGTCATAAAGCGGTGGACTGTAGGGCTCCTGCTTGCTCAAAATGCAAAGGAAAGCATCATAACCTCCTTCATAAAAATACGATTGCCCAAGATAATAGCTCTAATGCGAATGCTTCTACAGATTTGTCTACGTCGTTGGCTGTGACTCCGAGTACATCGGCTGGTCCGATTACTTCTTCGAATACTCGCGCATTTCATACCTCGGTCACAAGTAGAACGATGCTTGCCACGGCTTGGGTAAATATTTTGAAGGATGGTGTTCCATATAAAGTACGTGCGCTAATAGATCCTTGCTCGGACGACACTTTTATTTCCGCTCGGGTGCAGAAGATGCTTAGGTTGCCCACAAGTTCGGTGTCTGCGGACATTTCCGGTTTGGGCGGTGAACATTTGACTAAATGTTCTAAGATAGCATCCGTCAGAATTGGATCGATGAAAAATAGGTCTTTCTCGTTGGACCTTGAGGCATTTGTGGTCCCTGAAATCACGGGGGATATTCCCACACATCCCTTGGGCAAAATTCGAATTGAAGAACTTCCGGATCTAGATTTTGCGGATCCAAAATTTTATCAAAGTAGTCCAGTAGACATCTTGCTCGGTGGGAACGTTTACCCTGTTATCTTGCTCAACGGAGTAAGGAAAAACGTACTTGGCTCGCTTTTGGCTCAAGAGACCGTATTTGGGTGGATATTAACCGGTCCGACAACTGATTTAGTCCATCTGAAGTCACTTAGCATCTCGCATTGCACTAGAGTATCAGTGCAAGACGAACTTTCGAAGTTCTGGGAAATTGAGGAGATTCCCAAAGTTCCGATTGTATCTGTAGATGACCAAAAATGCGAGGATATTTATCGAACTACGACGACCAGAGGCTCCGATGGGAGATATACGGTAAACTTGCCCTTTAAAGTCGATTACCCTTTCTCTTTGGCGTCAAAATCAAGCCGATATATTGCTCTGACTCAATTTTTGCGGAATGAGACATCGCTAATGAGAGATCCGAATCGAAAATCGGATTATGACAAAGTTATTCTTGAATATTTGTCTCTGGGTCATATGGAGAAAGTAGAAGGGTTTGTCAACTATCAAAATTGTTTTTACTTGCCCCATCATGGCGTATTTAAGCCCGAAAGCGTAACGACGAAGTTGAGAGTAGTCTTTAACGCTTCGTGTCCCTCGGTAGACGGCAAAAGCTTAAACGACGTGTTGTATGTTGGCCCTTCGCTTCAAAAGGACATAGTTTCGCTCGTTTTGAATTGGCGCTTATACAAATATGTATTTAATGCGGACATTTCTAAAATGTATCGCCAAATTTGGATTAACCCATTGCATTCCAAATATCAGCGCATTCTATTTCGATCTTGCCCGGAAGAGGAAGTTTCTGATTACCAGTTAAAGACAGTAACATTTGGCGTCAATTGCGCTCCTTACTTGGCTCTTAGGACGCTGTTGCAACTGGCTGATGACGAGGAGCATCGCTTTCCCATTGGTTCCAAAATTCTACGAAACAATATGTATGTAGATGATGCGTTGGTAGGGGTGCATACTGTCTCAGAAGGTTTAAGAGCGAGAGAAGAATTGATAAAAATTCCTTCATCAGCCGGGTTTGGTCTCCGGAAGTGGACGTCTAATTCTAGAGAAATTTTGGATGGTCTTGCTCGTGAGCATCTGTTAAATGAAGATTTTCTTGATCTGGGTGACAAGAGTTCTGCGAAGACATTAGGTATTCGATGGAATGCCTCATCAGATAGTTTCTACTTCGTTATAGATACAATTCAAGAAAGAAGTTCTTACACGAAGCGACAAGTGTTGTCCATTATAGCGAAGATTTTTGACCCTCTGGGCTGGCTCGCGCCGATTGTAATAACTGCGAAAATTCTGATGCAACAGTTATGGCTAGATGAGATTGGATGGGACGATCCATTAAAGCCTCTTACTCTGATAAACTGGAAGAATTTTGTCTCTACTTCGTCAGGAATCGAAGAGATTAGAATACCTCGCTGGGTAAATTACTCTCCAAATTGCAATATTGAATTGCATGGTTTCTGTGACTCGTCAGAGTCGGCTTACGCTGCTGCGTTATATTTGAGAGTTGAAGTTGGTACTGATGTCTATACGAATTTGCTCGTTGCGAAGTCCAAAGTGGCGCCGTTGAAGAAATTGTCCTTGCCACGGTTGGAACTCTGTGGGGCCTTTCTCTTAGCCGAGCTAGTCGATTCCGTTCTGCCTCAGTTGGATATTCCAAAAGCCTCTTTGTTCGCTTGGTCGGATTCGACTATCGTTTTGTCTTGGCTCAAGAAACCATCTTACTCTTGGACGACGTTTGTGGCAAATAGGGTGTCTATTATTCAGGAGAAGGTAGGGAGCGACTGGTATCATGTCCCTACAGATGAGAATCCGGCAGATTTAGCAACCCGGGGGCGGACTCCTTTAGAGCTAAAGGAGTGTGGTTTATGGTGGCATGGACCAAGCTGGCTCAAATCGCCGAGAAGTGAATGGCCCTCAGGCGCGGTTATATCCGAAACAACCCTTGAAGCTAAACCTGTAAAAGTTCATCTTGCTCGATCTGCCGTAGAAGAAGATATATTGGAAAGGTTTTCTCGTCTCTCCACTGCAACTCATGTCATAGCGTACATATTTCGGTTTGTCCAAAGGACACATCCAAAAACCAAGAAAACCGTTTGTTTTGATAGCATTAAATTAACCGCAGATGAAATTGGCTTTGCTCGTCGCCGTTTGATGTCTCTTTCTCAAAGAATCTACTTTCCTTCGGAGTATGATTGCCTCCATAAAAATCGAAAACTTGATTCTGGTAGCCCTCTTTTGTCGCTAAATCCCTTTCTCGACAAAGATGGTCTTATTCGAGCTAATGGACGTTTGAGTTCTACCCTTTCTCTACCGTACGATGAACGGTACCCGATTATTCTTGCCCCAAAGAGCAGATTTGCTGCACTGTACGTGGATCATGTTCACCGTATGACCAACCATGGTGGCATTCAGCTGACTCTGGCTACAACGCGCCTCGAATGTTGGATCATACGAGGCCGAAACTTAGTAAAAACCCACTATCGACATTGCACGAAGTGCGTTCTGGCTCAGAAGAAACGACAAACGCAGCTGATGGCTGCTCTTCCTCCCGAGAGGACTACCTTTACCCGGCCGTTTTCCACATCAGGGGTCGATTTCGCTGG
Source organism: Musca domestica (assembly GCF_030504385.1). Classification (NCBI taxonomy): domain Eukaryota; kingdom Metazoa; phylum Arthropoda; class Insecta; order Diptera; family Muscidae; genus Musca; species Musca domestica. The sequence continues at coordinate 2,535,074 of NW_026712445.1, read as the reverse complement.
CCCTATTGAAATTAAGAACTTTAGTGGCAGAGGTTGCCGCATTTCCAAGGGTTACATTTGCTTGTTTGTGTGCTTCGCCACCAAGGCGATACACTTAGAACCTGTCAGTGATCTCTCCACCCCTGCCTTTATTGCCGCTCTGTCCCGATTCGTTGCCCGGCGTGGATGCCCTCGTCATATTTACTCGGACAACGGTAAGAATTTCGTGGGTGCAGACCGTGAAATTCGTTCTAATTTGATGAAGATTGTCGCAGAGGCGAAGGACGACTCCCTTACTCGTTACGGCTTCCAGAAATTGGAGTGGCATTTTAACCCCGCCGCAGCTCCACATATGGGTGGGCTGTGGGAGGCGGGGGTTAAAAGCTGCAAGAGTCACCTGAAGAAAATCTCGGGACAAATTCGTCATACATTCGAAGAATTATCCACTATCCTTGCTCACATCGAATCGTGCCTAAACTCCAGGCCTCTTACTCCCCTGACAGATAGCATCGATGATATCAGCGCCCTTACTCCAGGTCACTTCCTCATCGGTGGACCATTACTAGCGCCAGCTGAACCCGACGAGGTAGAAAATAAAACTTCTCTTTTGAACCGTTGGCGACGGTTGAAATTGATTGCCCAGGAGTTCTGCAGACGATGGAAGTCCGAATATCTCAAGGAGCTTCAAAGGCGAACAAAGTGGAAACTGCCTCGAAATGACCTACAGGTTGACGACATTGTCGTACTACACTCTGATTCCCTTGCTCCAAACGAGTGGCGATTGGGCCGCGTGATGAAATTACACTTCGGTCAGGACGAAAGGGTTCGGGTTGTGGACATCAAGACTTTAAATGGAGTGATTACACGCCCTGTTCACAAATTGGTCCTCCTTCATCGTCCCGAATAGATCTTGCTCGATTGGCCAGTCAACGTTGACGTCTCTCCCGATGAAATATATGTCCTTGTTGTCTATTTGTTTCCTAACGATGCCTTACTCTCTTTCAGATGAGCTTCAACGATGCGTTCAAGTGTCCTTTATGCCACACACGGCATTCGTTCCGGCACTGCCGCCCCTTCTTGTCGGCGATACCTTCCGATAAGGAAGCCATCGTACGCAAGTACAATGGTTGCGTAAATTGTCTCGGTCTGGGACACCGAGCGATAACTTGCCCGTGGAATGAAGGTTGTCGGGTGTGCAATTTCGCCCACCACTCTTTATTACACCCGCTAGATAACCGTCGAGAAGTTTGGTTGTCCATGACGGCAGAGGTCTTTATCCACTTCCCAGGCCTAGATGAAACCCCACAGAAGGTGCGTGTGCTTATCGACCCGCTGCGTGAGGAGAGTACCCTTCAAATGGGATTACCCAGCCAAGGTCCATTGTATCCCAGTCCGGTACGGGTCGTTCTCACGTCAACGAACAACAATGTTCGGACATACACCACCAATTTGAAGGTGCTGGGCGAGTCAGACCTTCTAGAGCCTCGGCACCCGGTTGACTTGAAGTGCGTGAGAAAGGCGTATTTGAAGAAGGCGGTAGCGGATCCTACTTTCGAGAAGCCCGGCAAATACAATGTGGTACTCGGTAAGCCGGCATCTGAAGGCATTTTCCTGGGCCTACCCGTTTTGAGCGCGGCATGCCATATGCCCAAAACACCGTCTTTGGATGGACATTTTTCGGCGACGTGGAGCGAAAGATTTAAATAATGTTTTTTTTTCTTACCCGTGTGAGGAGGCGTTGCAGTACCATATTTGTCCCAGAGGGACTCAACGATTGCTGGCTCAATTAACGTTGTTTTTTAACTGTATATTTCCATATCTTTCATCATAATTTATTTTATCGTCATATTTTGAATTAAAAACAGTTTGTAATTAATTTAGATTTTAGTGTCCACTAAATTGAATTTCCATGGACAATTGCATTAATTAATATTATATAGTTTAGTTGGAACCCTGTCCCAAGGGGGGGAGGATGTTCATGGGAGAAAAACGCGTGAATGTGAATATGAACCCATGAACGTCTTCCCACCCTATTGTGATTCTATTGTGAATCATTTTATTTTAGTTTATTCCTTCTCATTGTTTTCTCTTTCTATAATGAAAACAAAAACAAAACGTAGAAACTAGAGAAAACAATGAAAAAGAAGAAGATCATTTTTTTGGAGTTAGAGTTGAATTTGATTTTGTCATTCCGTTTGTTTTTTCCCAAGAGAACAGTAGTTCGACTTAATAAGAATAAATAAAAGTTATTAAAATAAAGCACAAGTGTTAGTTCTTTGGAATTGTGGGAAAATTATAGTGAATCGGTGCGAATAAACTAATAAATTAAAAGTAGTGAAATAAAGCGCCAACGAGAAATAATCATATTACAAATATTGCGTGCTATTTGCCCTTGCCCGAACAGTGGAACGTTCACTGCCTTCATCAACAGTGTGTGCTGAAACAGAACCTTGCCCAAAGGGGAAGACATCGTCACCGTGCTGCACCATCAAAGCGCGTCCTGCCAAAGTGTAAGTGGATCGAGTCGACCGGGGTACCTTGAACCGTGGTGGCCGACTCTGGAAACGTTGGTAAGCACCCCAACAGGACACTTCCATTACCGTAAACGGCCTGGAAATTATTAACCGTCCAAACGTAAGAAATCCAAATCTCGTTGTGCAAAGCATAAAATTTTAAAACTTATTTGAAATTCATGCATTTTTAAATTAATAAGTGAAATTTTTTCCATTAAATTCATTTGATTTTTAGAGTCATGGTATCGATTTATTACAATGCATCATACCAGATTAAAGGAAGTGAGATTTAGTTCCCCTCCCACAACCCCTTCTTTAATGAGAAAAATAATTGTTTCCGCTTTCAGTCTTTGTGTTGAGACATTAAACAAAGATCTATGTTTCCGGTTGAATACAAATACCCCAGTCTGGTCCCCATGGCGTATGAGCATTAAATTATATGGTCACATAACGTATACGCATCAGTGTACCTTTATTATGTGGGGATTAAATGTTGGGCACTGCTTCCATTGTGTAAAGCATTTGATGCCGTGCACATGTTTAATATTTGCCTCATATGATGTAATCATAATTTCGAATTTTAAATAATAGATATAGAATTCACTAAAAATAGTCAGTTTTTAATTTTATTTAAAATTTACTATTCTTAAATATTTTTTGTCTTACAGCTGCGAATTAAAATATTTCCCAGATTTGTGGAAAAAACTAATATTTTATATTTATTTTTTTTTTTTAATTTTTATTGTTCGGTTTCATATATTTTCCATTATATTTCCAAAATTTATATTCCAAAAATTTTCACCAAACCAAAAGCTCACATCAGACATGTTGTTTTTTAAACACACATCAAAAAGAAATTTTCAACGAATTGATCCCATTAGATTTCGTTGAAAATGTTTCGTTGGCTGTATAGTATGAACAATGGATGGTGGGTGTTTGTTTGAAATATTGTATTGCAATTTTTGAGCAGCAGCAGCAACAATAGCTAAAATGCAAACTTTTCCACCGAAAACATAAATCATAAAAGGTTCAACAGTAAATCTGAAACTAAATCAGAGGTTACAGGCCACAATGGGATCAGAGGTGAACTGTGGAGGGCAGTTGTGGAAAAGTTTAAAGTTGAATTCGGTTAAGGTTGGAATACAACAAATCAGGGCAACTTTAATGTTAGTAAATATTTTTTAATGGGGTAGAAATTAGGTTGAAAATAAATATTTAAATTTCTGCAAAGTTTTATGCAGCATCTAAGGTCTTACTGATCATTTATAGAGTAGGAATCTTTGCCTAACCATAGCAAAATTTTCAGAAATACTTCTCAAAACTAAACATTGACGAAAGCTGAGCTGAAGTTAGTCCTAGAGTCCGATTTCCTTCGAACATATTTTAGAGAAAAAGTTATAAATTAAAAATAGCATTCAAAATCTCCCCAGGCTTTAATTTTTTTTCCTAACACATTCTTATAATCCTTACAATTTCTGCTCTAATAGGCAATCAAAAAATATTTCTTGGGAAGATATTTTTATTATAATTTTTATTTATATTATAAAAGGTAGAAATTTGGTTGAGAATAAAAATTTAAATTTCTGAAAACTTTTATGCAGCATCTAAGGTCTCACTGAGTAGAAATCTGGACCTACATCCAAATTTGTGTGTCCAAAACTATTTCAAATTCTCCATTTTAAAGCCCTGGAAACCAACAGGGACCCCACTATAAAATTTTAGAATTTCTGTTCACCGCTTCAACCAATACCAAATTTAGTACCCATATCCAAAATCTCACTAAATCCTAGACACCGACAGTAATCCAAATAAGTACCTTTTAGTACAATTTTTCTCCGCATTGACAAATCAACCAATAGATCTCAACCCACGATACTAAGAGAGACCTTAATATCAAATTTCGCGATTCATATACATTCAGTGAATAGGATATGTAGTAATATTTAGCACCTTTCGTATAATTTTAGCACTCAGTTGCAAAACCGTTCCATATCTTTATCCTAGACACCACCATTGGTATCAACACCAAATTTCACGGTTTCATCTCAACGCTGCCACTCAACCATTTAATATTTTTCGAACATTTATAGTACTAATTTCCAAACACACATCCATAGTTTAACCATAGACACAAATGCCCAATTTAATACCATTTTGTACTTTTCGAACAATGATAGTACATATTTCCAAAACCTCCTCCATATTTTAACCAGAGACACAATCAGTGACATCTATAAAAAATTTCGGGTTTAATCCCTGCATTAAAATTAAATTTAATTAAATTTTAAATATGCATTTAAATTTAGTACAAGTTAGTACTTTTCATACAATTATAGGACACATTTCCAATACGACCCTCATATATCATTCCGAGATACCCGCAGTGACCTCAATATCTAATTTCAGGATTCCAGTTCTATTCCTTCACTCAATACCCAACTAAGCACAACATTGTACTTTTCGAACAATGATAGTACATATTTCCAGAACCTCCTCCACAGTGACATCTATATCAAATTTCAGGATTTTCTCTTCATCCAGTAATAAATTTAGTACTATTTCGTACTTTTTGTACAATTGTTGGACATATTTCATGTCGCAGTTACCAGCAGTGATCTCAATATCAAATTTAGAGATTCCACCTCTATTCCTTCACCCAATATGAAATTTAGTACCATTTTTAGTACTTTTCGATCAATTATGATACACACTTCCAAACTTCCAGATACCAACAGAGATACAATATCAAATTTCGGGATCCCATTCGCAAAATACCAAATTTAGTACTATGCCAGATGCCAGATACCAACGGCGACCTCAATATCAAATTTGAAATTCCAACCCCATCACTTCACCCAGTAGCAAAGTTAATACCATTTAGTACTTTTCGTACAAGTTTGGGACACATTTCAAAACCACTCCCCATGTCTCAATCCCAGATACCCGCAATGACCTCAAGATAAAATTTCGGGGTTTCAGCTCTATTTCTTAACCGAACACCAAACTTAGCACCCTTGAGTACTTTTCGAACAAATGAAGGACGAATTTCCAAACAATTGCCAAATCTCAACCTCAGATACCAACACCTATCAAAATATCAAATTTCAGAATTTTATCTCTATCCCTTTACCCAATACCAAATGTAGTATCATTCAGTACATTTCGTACAATTATAGTACACATTTCCTAAAATTCCAGATACCAACAGAGGTATTATTTAGTACTATCCGTCCACTTGCATACACATTTCAAAAACTACCTACCCTTATCACAAATCGACCACTAACAGGGACCTAAATACAGAATATCACACACAGATACCATCATTAACTCAAACATAAAATTTCAGAAATTTGTCTCTATCCCTTAACCAAATATCAAATATTATACCATTGCGTACTTTTTCACCTCTTAATGTCCAGCATACACATGAGCAGCGACCCTTATACTATATTTCAGTTTCAAGCACTAAATTTTCACCCAATACCAAATTGTATCAAATATAGTACTATTAAGTACTTTTCGTGCCCTTGCATACACATTTCCAAGTCTACCTCTTTATCGCAAACCTACCCACAGTATTTTACTCTCAGAATTTTATCTCCATCCCGTCACCTAATACCAACTATAGTATCCTTGAGTACTATTCGTACAACGATAGTACAAATTTCCGAAACCTAATCCATATGTTCAAAAAAAAAATGTTCATCCAAATAACAAATTTCCAGATACTAACAGACAATTTTGTATCAAATTTCAGCTAATATCAAATTTAGTACCATTTAGTACTTTTCGTACAAATATAAGATGCATTTCCAAACCACCGTCAAGTATCAAACACTTCTATCCCTTCAATCAAGACCAAATTTGGTACCATTTCGTACTTTTCGTACAATTATTGTGTACATTTCCGTAACCACATCTATATGTAGTACGCATGGACAGCGATCCCTGTACCAAATTTCAGATTTCAAGTGCCATCTGCATGATATACCAAATTTTACGAAAGACAATACTATTTGGTACTTTTCGTGGACTTGTAGTACATATTTCCAAAACCACCTCTTTATCACAAACCTACTATAAAAAGGGATCCCCATACAATATTTTCGAATTTTAGATTCCACAGTCCACCCTGAACCAAACTGTTCACAATTTAGTATCATTTAGTCCACTTCGAACACTAATACATATTTCCGAAGCCACCGTCATATATCAAACTTACTTCCCAACCTCGATTCTCATATCATATTTCAAGTTTTTAGCTCTAACTGGTATTATTTAGAAAGTTAGTAGCATTTTGATATCCCTTTGATATCGTATCCTTAAAAATCGAATTTCCAAAAACCCTTTTGTACGCCTATCCTGCACTCCCTCAGTGACTCTCACTCGAAATTTTCTATCTTATTCCGTTTGTACAATACAAACTATTCAATTTTTAGTACTTTTCGTACACTTTTGATACGAATTTCCAAAACCCCAGTCCTATCACCAAGACTGACCCTTGTGCAAAATTTCAGGATTGTAGTGGCAGTCCTTTTCTTCTGAGCGTTGTTTCAAGCCAGTAAATCATTTAGTTATTTCACTACTCCTAATATTTATAAGTTTTCAAATAATTAATTTCCCAACTTTTTAAATAAACACCAAATTAAATTCCACCCACAATTTTCGAATAAAAAAAAAAACTTTAATTTCAATCTAGCCATGCATCTACACAAGTGTCTACCAAGGAAATGAATAGAGAAAAATCGATGGCATTCGAATACAAAAAAAAAAGAAACTCTGTAAACAAAAACCATCAGCAACAAACTTTTCAATGTCAGATGCTTAAAGTTAAAGTACACTAACAAATTCACACATGTTCACATATAGAAAAAAAACACCTTCAATCATGCACACACACACACACACCTACACCACACAGTAAAAAGGAAATATAAAGGTAAAAACACCTGCTGATAGATATGTAGAAAAAGAAAAAAACTCACATTGATTAGAGAGAAAAGTTCATGAACACATTCACAAAAGCTTTACATGTGTGTGTGTGTGTGGGTTTCCCACCGCTCGCTGCAGTGCATGTCCTTCTCCACCAACACTACGTGCTTGTTGCTATACACGAAGCTATAATGGGTGGTGAGGAGTGAATTCATGGAATTTTTTTTGCGCTTGTCTCGTTACCTGTTCGCCGAACAAATCAACAGGAAAAAGGAAACACGTTTGTATCGAACAAATGAAATATGTGGATGCAAGCAAAAAAGTAGAATGGAGAATTTTTGAGTTTTTAACGAATGAGGAATATACTATAGCTGTGGATTTTATAAGGAATATTTTTTCAGGGCATGCAGAGCTACAAATGGGAATTTTTTAATAGTAATAGTAATAAACGTAATATCATTAAGAATATTTGTTAAGGAACAGTAAAGCTTCACATATTATTGTTTTCAAGAATACTTTTTGAAGAACCAGCAAAATTAACAGCGTTGATATTGTTGTGATAATTTCTGAAGGATATTCTGATTTATTTAATAATATTTTTTATGGAGTAGCAGAGTTAAAAAACGGATTTTGAAAGAAAATCTTTTTAGGAATATTTTTTAAAGGACATGCAGAAGCACAAATGTTTATATTAAAAAAAAAAAAGAGTTTCAGTACCTCTCAGCTATAATATCATATTTTTTAAAGAATCCCTTTCACAGAGAACCTCAGTTAAAAGAGTGGCGTTAAAAAAAATTAATGACAATCAGAGCGATATGTTCTTGGACCAAACATAGATTTATTTTTTTAGAAAATTATAATAATATTTATCAGAATACACAAAACATCAGAAAAAACAAAGACTTAAAAAAAATTAAGGACAATAACAGGAATAACCGGGAATTTACTAAAAACATGTAGGATCAATTTTTTTTAATTGTAATTCCTTTTTAATAGGAGCACCTGGGTATCTATAACGGATTTTTTTTTTCAAATCCCGGCGTCGGGTCTTCTCCGAATATTTTTCAAGTACAGTATTAGCTACCAATATGGATTTTCAAAGAAAAAAATTAAGAACCAACTCACCAATGATCGTAATTTTTTTATATGGATCAGCATTCGAGCTATGCTGGAATGTTGGGAAATATTTTTCTAGTATCCATAGAGTTGCAATCCGGAATTTTTAAATAATTTTCAAGGATTAATAACAGGGCAATAACAGCGAATATATTTCAAATAATATTTTTTAAGGCTTAACAAGGCAATATTCACGGATTTTGAAAGAATATTTTTCAAGGTTAAAAAGCACAATAAACATCGATTTTTAAAGAATATTATTTCAAGTATCAAAACTATTTTTATTGTATTATTGTTATGACATATTTTTTCTTAGGATAAAAAGGCAATAAACCTTGATGTTAAAATAATATATATATATATATATATATATAATATATATATATATATATATATATAATGAATCCAAAGTGCAATAAACATGGATTTTCAATTTTTTTTTTCTCAAGGATCAACGCATTTTGCATGGATTTTTAAAGAATACTTTTTTTAAAGGATAAAAAACGCAATAAACGTGGATTTTTAAAGAATATTTTTTTCAAGGATAAAAATAAAAGTGGATTTTTAAAGAATATTTTTTCAAGGATCAAAAGCGAAAAACGTAGATTTTTAAAGAATATTTTTTCAAGGATCAATAGCGAAAAACGTGGATTTTTAAAGAATATTTTTTCAAGGATCAAAAGCGACAAACGTGGAGTTTTAAAGAATATTTTTCGAGGATAATTATGAGGAAAGTCGAGCATTTTTTGTAGAGTATTTCTTGAAGGATAAATGGGACAACAATCGTGGATTTTGTAATGAATATTTTTCAAGGATAATTAGGAGAAAAGTCTTAGAGTATTTCTTGAAGGATAAATGGGGCAACAATCGTGGATTATGTAATGAATATTTTTCAAGAATTAACAAGCCCTCAATCGCGAATCAAAAGGTCAAAAAAGGTGAATTTTTAAAGAATGTTTATTCGATTATCAAATGATAACAGAACAATAATCGTACAGTTTTTGATTTTTGAATATTTTAAAGATTTTTTTTAAACGTAGATTTTTTAAGAAAATATTTAAGAGCCTGTTATGGTGCAATCTTGGATTTTTTTTTTTTTTGAAAAAATGTTTTTAATGAATCCATTCAGATATGGCTGAGGCTCCCATATATATATATATCATATGTACCGACTTGATATTTAAGGACCTCCTAAGCAGTAGTCATTGACATATTAAAGAGTGTTTCCTAAGAACATTTTACATTGTAAGTCTATTTGTGTGCGTTTTTTAATGTTTAAAGGAACCTCTTTGCTTTAATATTGATTTTTTAAGAGGGGACTTTTTTGGATCCTTTTTTATATAAGGACCGCTAAGGACCTTTTATTATAAGGACCGCTCAGGAGTAATTTTGATTTCTTTGCGAAATATTTTAAGGGCCTTCTCAGCAATAATGGTGGATTTTATCACGATAATCGTGACCTTAAATTTACGAAAGTGCGTATTTTTTTAAGAATAAATTCCACTGACCCACATTGCAATAATAAATATGTTTTTATTATTTTATTTTTATTATTATTTATATATATATATATATATATATATATATATATATATATATATATATATATATATATATATATATATATATATATATATATATATATAGATATTTTTTTTTTTTTTTGAAAATCCAGTTAGACGATCTGTAAGGACTATTTTTCAAAAATCACAGACTAAAAAAACCATATGAGTGTGAATTTTCCAACAAGTTTTTTTTAACAGTATTTTTTAATTAGCAATCCTTTTTTATCAATTTTACAGAGCAATCGTGGATGTTTGGACAATATTTTTAAGATGAGTGTTTTTTTTTTTTTTTTTTTTTTTTTTTGAAGAATATTTTCTAATTGTAGGTCATGGAGCTTTCAAATCGCGATTTTTTAGGAAAATTTCAAGGACAAATCGAAGATTTCTTAGAGAATAACAAGGATCGACGTTGGGGGTTATAAGGTTTTTTAGAGAATATTTTTAAAAGGTCAGATTCTTTATAGAACATTTTTTCGAAAAGAATTATGTATGTTCTACAGAATATATGTGAAGGACAAGTTTTGCATCTGTTTTGTATAATATTTTTTAAGGATTAGCAAAAGTATACCTGAGAAAATTGTTCAAAAAAAAAAAAAAAAAAAAAAAAACATATATGTTATAGAGAATATTTGTCAAGCACCAAGGACATTTTAAGTAATAGTCCCTGCGTCGACAATCCTGCAAGTCACGCCTACAGTGAATTTTAGAGAATATTTTTCAAAGATCAGCAAACGATTCCTTGGAGAACATTTTTCGAAATAAAAAAAAAATTTTTGCATCTTCAGAACATATTTGTCAAGGACAAGTTTTGGACTTTTTGGTGAATATTTTCCAACTATCAGCAAAGGATTCTCTCGAGAAAATTCGTGTATGTTCTAGACAATATTTGTCCAAGAATATTTATCAAGGACATTTTTAGTAATGGTCCCTGCGTCGATAATCCTAAAAGTCACACCTTCAGTGAATTTTATAGAATATTTTTCAAGGATCGTCAAAGGTTCTTTAGAGAACATTTTTCGAAAAAAAAAAACAATCATGCATTTTCTGGAGAATATTTGTCAAGGATCAATTTTGTATCTTTTGTGGAGAATATTTTCCAACGATCAGCAAATATATATATACAATCATGTATATTCTAAAGAACTTTTGTCAAGGGCCAATTTTGGATCTTTTTTGAAGAATATTTTTCCAGGACATTTCAAGTAATAGTCCTTGCTTTCATGATCCTGAATGTTACACCTTCAGTGACTCATTTAGTATGCCCTCCAACCTTGTAGAGCACAAAAAATACACGATACAAGCAAAGCACAAAAATGAAATATTTCAAATGAAAGTCAGCGCAACAAATCGAAATGAATGTACGCTGCAACGACAGAACGAATGATGAAAGCAAAATGTTTTATTTATTACAATAATACAGGCAGGCAGACATGGGTCGGTGTGTGTGTGTGTGTATGGAATATTATATATATGTGTGTGTTTATGGGTAAGCATGAGGTTTACGTATCTCCTGGGTGTGCAGCAACATTGCAGTTATGTTTTGTCACTCAAATCATTCCTGTTGTTGCCATTGCTGCCAACTAAGCAGATTTGGTTCCCCTGTTCGACGGGGCAGCCATTGTTGTTGTTGTTTTGTGATTCTGTGTACACCAGCACATATTTCATTTGATTCCTTGTCAGCATTACCTTGTTCTTAGTTTCTATGTTTTTGGTCCGTCGTTTCTTTTGTGCGCTGCCTATGGCCCATGTTTGTGAAATCATCATCAGCTTTTTTCCTTTACCTCACTTCACATACGCACACACACAAATATCTTATTTATGATGATAAATGTTGTGTGCATGTGTATGTGTGTCGTGTATCAAATGAACAATGATAAAGGTAACTTCTGTAGGTCAGGTGTACAGTGTGACAGCTGAAGTTCAGTATTTAAGGGATAAGCATACAAAGTAGGCCTTTGGGCCAACAACTCTGCGAGAGGAAATACAAATGATTCTTTTCAAGATGTGCCTTCAACTCCATAGCCAATCGGAAATGCTTAACGTTTGCCTGGAGAATCCAAGGAGAGTTCTTCTTCGAAAGGCCTCTACGACTTTTGACCCAAGCAGAAATTTATAATACCTGCTTTTTTGAAGTTTGGTATGGGGCATGAAAAGGCAAATACATCACCCCTCTCTTTTGCAATGTCATGCCACTGTACTTTTCTCTTTTTCTTCCGCTTGGCCTTCACTTCAATGATTAAGATGAAATTTTCCCCCTTTTTACAATGTGAGAATATGTCTCCATTAACTGCCGTTGCAGATGTACCTGCAGCAGCAGCAGTCGTATATGGGTGTGTGTGAGTGTATCGCTGTGTCGGCGTATTGCATGACTATGTGGGAAGTTGTATCCCATTTATAATGGAACTGATTGAAATGTTTGTGAATGTGTGTGTGTGTGTGTCTGAATATGATGTGGCATAGATTGCGGTTTCAAGTTTCTTGTGCCGACAGTACAATTCAGGGATTTGAATGAGTGATTAGTTAAACATGATTGATGGAAGGTATTTTCCAAAATGTCTGGGTACATTTGTACCGGTGGTTGAGCAGGAGAAGGAAGATGAGGATACATTAAAGTTACTTTGTGGTAACTTCCTTTGGCGGTAGTTGTTAAAGCTGAAAGATGATTGGTTATTTAGTTTAATGAAATTTAATAAACGTAATTGATTATGGTGAATCTTGATGGCAAAGAAATCCAAGTGAAAATCTTTTGAATAAATTTGGAATATTATAAAATTATTAACAGAAAGTATGAAGCTCCACTTTCCATTTAAATAGTTTCGAAACCTAGACATAGTGAACCCATCGAAAATAAAAGTCAACAGCATAATCTGAATTTTTATACCATCGATATAACGAGAGATAACGATTTTAGACACTAGGTCTCTTTGGGCCAAATCCGTTTTAGGAAATTCAGAGTAGATCAAGAGGTGTCCGTTGGGAAATACAAAAAATAAAAAATTATGAAGCTCAACTTTCCATTTAAATAAATTCGAAACCTAGGCATAGTGAACCCATCGAAAATGAAAGTCAACAGCATAAACTCATATGTCTATAAAAGGGTATATATCAAACGTCCAAACCTGTCTCATCGACATAACGGTTTTAGACCCAAAGTCTTTTTGGACAAAATTCGTTTCAGGACAAGTGGAGTCGATCTAGATATGTCTGTGTGGATGAAGCGCACGCTAACTTTCGAAGGGAGTATCCAATTAGATCCAAACTTGGTACATCGTAATATTATTATAAAACTTAGATTGAGTTCGGAGTTAGGCGACATCTGCCAAGTCCTTTTGGTACCTTTCCCACAAAAGGTGGAAATTTTCAAAGACCATATTTTACTGCACAGAAGGAGATAGGATGATCCGATATTGCTTCAACTTGGCAAATCCTAATATTTGCATCAGTGCTAGGTCGGGTGCAAAAGTGGACCATATCGTTCCACTCCATCAAGTACCTCCCCCCAAAGGGTAAAAATTTTGAATAATTGTAACTCGTATAAAATGTGATATAAACTATTAGCGTAAGCACATTTGGTGTAACGGTGGAATATATCGGTCCACCCCTACTGGTACCAACCCCACAACGGATCAAATAATCAAAACTCTTAAAAATGTGATATATGTGACCTATTGTAATCAAATTTCACACATCTCAATATTTCTGTCAACACAAGATCTGGCATGAAGGTGGGATATAACGGACCAAGTCTTATGGTTCCTCCACCATAAATGGTCGAAATTTTCAAAAAAAAAAAAAAAAAAATATTTTATTGTATATGAACAGAAAGGAAAATCTAAATTAGTTTGAACTTTACAAAACTTAACATTTGCTTCAGTGCTAGGTCTGGTGCGAAAATGGATAATATCGGTCTACTTCAGCAAGTACCTCCCCCACAAAGGGTCAAAATTTTGAATGAAACACCCTTTTTGGCACAAACACATTTGGTGTGAAGGTGGGATATATCATTAAACCTCTTCTGGTACCTCCTCACCCACAAAGGATCAAAATTTGGAATAATCAAAACTTTTATAAAATATAAAATCCAATTGCTTTTTCTCGATTGAAATTTCACACATTTCAATATTTCAGTCAACACAAGATCTGGCGTGAAGTCGGGATATATCGGTCCACCCTTTCAGATTTTTTCAAAAAAATAAATAATTAAAAAAATAATTTTTCTACTCAGAAAGAGGAAGGATGATCCGATTTTGCTCCAACTTTCCGAATCCTAAAATTAGCATCAGTGCTAGGTCGGGTGCGAAAAATATCGGTCCATTCCATTAGGTACCTTCCCCACAAATTTTGAATAGTTATATTTTTAATGAAATTAGATATAAGACTCAGATTGCCTTCATATTTCATACTTGACAATATGTTTGTTAAAGCAAGATCTGGTGTGAAGATGGGATATATCGGTCAACTTCTTCCGGTACCTACTCCACAAACGGTCTAAATAATGAATATCCAAGAAAGTCATAAAATGCGAAAAAAAATACCCGATTCCACTTAAACTTTCCACTTGTTTTATCAACACAATGTCTATTATAAAAATGGTAGAGATCGGACCATTTCCTCTGGTACCTAGCCCATAAAGGGTCAAAATTTTGAATAACTAAAACTATTATAAAATCCGAAATAAGCTTCAGGTTCACTTAAATATTTTACACATTCTATTATTTCTACTAACACAAGATTTGCTGTGAAGGTGGAATCTATCGGTCCACTCATTCAACAAAGTGTCAAAATTTTGAAAAGCCATTAATCTCATAAAACGCGTAATTAACATCCGATTCTATTCAGACCTGGCACAGCTCAATATTTCTATCTACATAAGATATATTATAAAGATGGCAGAGATCGAATCATTCCTTCCGTTACCTCCCCCACAAAGGTTCAAAGTTTCGAATAATAAAAACGATCATAAAATCCGAAATTAGCCTCCGGTTCTCTTCATATTTCACATATATCAGTATTTCTACTAACACAAGATCTTGTGTGAAGATGGAATATATTGTCCACTAATTCCGGTACCTCCCCACAAAGGGTCAAAATATAGAATTTCGATGAAGTTCACAAAACGCGAAATTAATATCCTATTCCATTCAGACTTGGTACATCTCAATATTTCCATCAACAAAAGATCTTTTATAAGGATGGTAGAAATCGGATCATTTGTTCTAGTACCTCTCCCTCAAATGCCTCACAATTTTGAAAAACAAAACGGTCAAAGAAAGCGAAATAAGTACCCAACTCTCTTCAAATTTCATACTTACAAACATCTTTGCTATCACAAGAGGTGTTGTGAAGATGATATATATCTGCAAACCACTTCTGGAACCTCACTCACAAAAGGCCACAATAGGTCTCATTACTTTTATCTGTCATAACTTGTGCAACAACTCAGCGATTCTTCGCAACCTTGCTATATCTAAATATTTCTCTCAACCAAAAACCTGATATGAATAGGAATCTAGGATTTAGCATAAAATTTAATATAAATGTTCGATTTCCTTCGAATTTTGCCCATTCCAATATTTTTATCTGTACTAGATGATGTCTGAAACTTCGGTTGACAAAAACTGCATACTTCAACATTTTTTAAAAATGATCACATATCTCATGTAAAGTGAGGGAAGTCCAAACAAGGTACGTGGCAATATTTAGATCATATTTATTTAGGTCCGATACGAAATGGACAATATTGGCCCATTACTTCGGAACCTACTCCATAGAGGGTCAAATATTTGAATAATCATAACAGAAGTCTCAATATATTTTTCAATAATCGAACATTGGCTGAGGGTATACATCTGTCGGCAAAACATACTGATATTTGTTAACCGACTGATTTTGATAATTGTCCTTTTTCAAAAATATGTTAATTTATATTAAATTAAATAATTCTCATTTAAATATCCAAATCCATACCAAATATGTGATTTCAACTTTCATATTAATGTTTCTGCCTTTTCCAAGTTCATGGCTCTTATTTTTATTTATTTATTTTTTTTTTTTTTTTGATTATTTAATATTTAGCACCATGACAATTTTAAGCATTTAATAATGCCGCCCATTCCAATTGCCAATCATTTCTATGTTTCCCCCGCAAAAAAAATCGAACAAATCATTGTGACAAATTGATTTGATGGCATCATTTCGGATATTTCTTGTTAAATTGCCAAGCATTATTGCTTAGCAGCAGCAGCAATGGAGTGTCATCTATCTATCCATTTGCCAAAAAAGAATTAAATCAATGGTCGTTCAATTACATCCACGCCTTAATGAAACAATTTGAAACAAATTGTCATTTTTTTAGATTGAAAAACAATAAAGAAAATCACTACGCATTTAAAAAAAAAAAAAAGTATCAAATAAATGAAAATAACGGCTATTATCTCATCATTATAAGTATATGATTGTTGAGCCAAGATAATCTAGAGACAGGTGCGTGGGCTTAGCTAGATTTCGAGATTCGAGTATATTTTTCCCGCATGATCTATAATTTCGTATCAAATATGAAATATTGGACTTTCTAACTATTAATTTGGTGAAAGCCACTGGTGTTTGGTTAAGTCGATTGCGTCCATATACAAGGTACGCATGCATTACGCACTTTTCGATACGAAAAAAAATATGTCAAACTATAGATGTCACTCAATTACCAACATATTACAATTTTTAAATTGTGGGCGTGGGATATTCCTGAACACATTGGACAGCTTCTTTATAGGTGTGTTACTTGACTTTTCGGTTTCGGAATTCGGTTCTAAAAAGTTTTAGAGATCTAAAATTTTATTTTAAAGAAAATGAATTTTTCAATGTGAACTCCTATTGTAGTCCCCAGTTTTGAAGATAATAATGGTCAATGTTGACAATTATTGCAATTGGCATATATTTGATACCAACAAAATATAAGAATTTATTTTCTCAATTTATGAAAATGAAATCTTGACTCTTTGTTAGAAAGATGCGATAAAGAATGTATGGTCTACCAAGCTTGGACTTAACAGTTACCCACTTATACTTCAAAATATTGACCATGGAGAATATGGAGATCAATCAGTTATCAAGGTTTTATTTTAAAATGGGAGATTAGAAAGGTTTTTTTTTTTAATTTTAAGAATGTGCTGTGGTGATAGGAGATAAGTGGCAAAGAAGCAAATGCTATACGCTCGATAAAAGACTGGCTAATTCAAAAAAAAAAATCTTTTTTGAAATAGCATTTGCGTCTTTTCTGCAAATCTTAATTGAACATTTTCATGGTAGCTTTAGAACTAAAGGAGTTACAGCTTTTTATGCTTTCAGCCATATGGCTACAGAGGGTATATACCATTTGATACGACTAAAACATACCCCATCGAAATAACGATTTTCGATCCCAGGTCTCTTATGACTACTGACCGTTACAAGACATTTTGGAGTCGATCTGGGTGTATCTGTCCGTCTGGTTGGTGAGCACCATAACTCTCAAAGGGAGTATCCGATTTGGTCCAAACATAGTACATTATAATATTTTTACCAAATTTATATTAAGTTCGGAGATGGACAATATCGGTCTACTCCTTCAGGTACCTTCCCCACTAAAGGTAAATAAATTTAGTGGGGATTATGATCGTTTTTCGGTCATGGGGATTATGTTGAAGAAAAAATCGGTTATCATCCTCAGAAAATAGCGGTCATAATTCCCATTAGAATGGGCATGTCCAAAACGAATGCGGGCATAAACGGGTTAGCGAAAAAATTGAGATTTTCTCCTCTGGGTATGTCCGCAATGGCTATCGCGAACCAAAGTTTTCTAATCTTTAAACTCTTTCTAATAAATAAAAAGCCGGTAATAATCCCCATAATTGCAATGGGGATTAATTCGATGGGATTTATGCCTGTGCGCCGTTCGATACTCCTTCTGCTACCACTCCAAAAAAGGATCAACATTTTGAATAATCACAACCATTATAAAATGCCAAATGATAGCATTTGACACATCGAAATAATTCCACCAACGCTAGATGCCTCCCACACAAAGGTTCTGGTGTGAAGATTGGAAGAATGAGTTTTCCGATAACTCATTGTTGTTCCTTTCTCACAAGGTTCAAAATTGTAAGTACCTTTAATGTTCACAAAAATGCAACATTGCAACATACGACAAAGACCTAAAATGGTAAAGACTAGACAAAATGCATTCTGAGCAAATGGTTTGTGGCTATACTACATCGAATAACAGCTCATGACAGAGGCATGTTAATATAAAAAAACACAATTATGGGAAAGAAAGACAAATAAAAGTTTGGATAATCCAAAATATTGTTTTCAAAATTCTATTCCACATACCTTCCCAAATAATTTCATACTGCCTTGGCGGTTTAAATTGCTTAACATTGGTAACTATGTTATTACGATATCATAACAACAGATGTATTTTCCACAGGGTTGCCATATTTTACTCTGTCTTGTCCAATCTTTATACTTCTATGTCTTTGCATACGATTCTTTTTAAACTTGGCTGGGACGTGCCATATTTCTCCCATTACAAAATCTGGTACCTCTCCAACCAAGGGTCAAAATTTTGAAAATCCATAAGCCTCACAGAATAAACAATCGATTTTTTCCAAACATGGCACATCCCAATATATCTAACCCAATATATCTTGGGGCCTCCCAAGAGCCTAGAACTCAATTTTCTGGCCAATTTTTGTCGTCACTGATTTTTGCGAAAATAGTGAACAAAAACTTGAAAATAACACCTCCTATTGTGAAATCATTTAATTTATATCAGTATTCTTATGAGAGCCCCAATTAAAATCTCATTTATGCACTTGTGTGCTATGATTGAACTGTTAGACCAACAAATGCATTTGGATGGCAACATAGCGATAAATTGAGTTATGCTTTTATGCAAACAAATAAAAGCACGTTTATGGAGACATCATATCTTCGTAAATTATTTTAACCGTAGATATTAAGAGAACAGTGCTTCAAAACCATGATTTTAAATTTTTAATGTTAATATATAAATTAAAATATGAATAAAATTATTGAAATAATATTAAAATTCTAGAAAATATCCATACAAATATATTCGATTACAACAAAATACGATACCTAATAATACAGAATGAGATAAAAAAAAACTGCAACAAAGGCAAACGCCATAATTTTGAAATTTTATTGAATGAAATCAAAAAAGTCGGAAATAGCATCAAATTTTTGAATAAGTTTAAATTTGTCACGACTTATGGCCTTCAAACGGTAAATGAAACCATCAAACGGCGCCCGAATGTTGCTCTGCGGCATTTTAGCCCATTCCCAGCGAAGCGCTTGCTTGAGGTGATCGACACTTTGGTATTTTTTAGTGCCAATCTTGCTTTTCAAAATACTCCAGACACAATACCCCAACGGATTTTGGTGGCCATTGTGCGCTGGAAATGAAGCGAGGAACCTGATTTTGTAACCATTCTTTGGTGGCGCGTGCTGAGTCCTGTTGGAAAGTCCAAAGGTCTGCGACCAAAAAGTTTGCGTGGCATTTCGGCATTTATTCTGATGTCACGGTCAATTAATACGAGCAGAGAGCGACCATTGGCTGTTAGGACGGCCCACACCATCAGCATGGCCGGCGTTTGAATTCTGATGGCCAACAGGAGGTGAACATTTTCAACTGACATCTGTGGCAAGTAAGCACGATCATTTTGTTTGTTTACAAACTGCTGGACAACGAATGTTTCCTCATCGAAGCGGACAAAACCAAATTCGGCAGTTCATCACTTTCGGCCAAGCGAAGTAACTCCTTAGCTCTTTTGAGTCTATTTTCTTTCTGTTGCGGTGTAAGTTCTTGCACTTTTTGGAATTTCAATGACTTTACCCCGAGCTCATTTTTCAATATTTGCCCAATGGAATATTGCGACAAAATTGTGGAATGGAATAATTTTAACAGCTGTCGGACGAGTGGCTTAGAAGTGACAGCAATCTGATGTTGGTTGCAGTTTTTTATTCTCACCTTGTATATACTGTATTCAAATCTGAACCGATCTCTAAAAAATTAGCAGAGGTGTGCTGTATGATATGCAGCATCTGATAGTAGGTACCAAATATCGATGTTGTGGAGAGCATTTTATAGGTGTGAGGAATATAAATACAAAATCGGAAGAAATCTTTATATGGGACCCATAGCTATAACTTAACCAATGTTCGCATAATTCGATACAATTTTTTCCAGGCTGAATTCTTTCGTATGTGCCAAAGTCCATTCAATTCGGGTTTATGTTAAGCATTTGGGGCACAATATTTAAATCGATTAAAAATATAGGAGATATATCCAAAGCTGCACCAATCTCAACAAAATTTGGCAAAGGTATTTCTCAGCTGTATTTGATATATATGTTGTGGAGAAAACATATAACAAATCGGATGAACAACATAAATGGGATCTATAGCTGTATCTGAACCAAATTCCATCAAATTTGACACAGTTGTTTCTATACGTTCGTATGTGCCAAATTCTATCCTATTCGGAATTTATTCTGATGCCTTTGGACAATTGAAGGCAAATCGGACGAATATATATGTTAGAGCTATATCTAAATTTTGACCGATTATCTCAATAGGGTTCGTCCTTGGGCCAAATTGCGATATGTACATTGTGTACAAAAATACATGGACAGACGGGCAGACGTCCATAAATCGACTCGCAATGCGATTCTATGCACTTCCTATTCCCTTGTAAAAATATTAGTCGTTGATCATTGAATCCAATTCAAAATCAATTATAATTTGTCTAATTTAAAGCCTTTTTCACTCGCATCAGGACACTGTGTTAATCGTCGCCTTCATCAAAGCAAATGTATCGTTTTTCCGCCACCACCTTTTGTATGATCAATGGCGGTGCTACAATTAGTTTCTCATTTAACTATTTACAAACAACTCGGCCCATTTTGGTGCGAATGTGTTTGAACACACACACATTTATCTAAAGCTACAAACACACACAAACGCACCGCCACCCATTCATATGCAATTGCGTATGATAATGATAAAGGCATTATGCATTCGCAAAATGCAGAAATAATAAAACAAAACGCTTTAAGCAAATTTGAACAAAATGCAAATTGAAGCCAGCATTTGTAGCTCTAACTCTTTCGAACAACGAATAACATTTGTGTAAGGAGATATGGGGCGGGGGAGGGTCGTATGCAACAAAAGTGCGACCGTAGAATAGCATTACCACACATTGCTCTACAAACTCCTACACATTGTCGCCACGTTGGTGAACTGCTTCGCCCGGTTGGCATCTAAAAATGATAGCATCAATGACGTTAATGTTGCTGTTCGTTGCTGTTTGTGGGAGCATGGCTGGCTGGTTGGCTGTTAATGTTGCAACCGAACTGAGCAAGGGATATGCGTTCCCACACACACACACACACACACATGCAGATTGTCTGACATTTAAACACAATCATATTTACACAAACACATAACGTTTTCAAGTGATTTACGACCACTTGATATGTGAACACAACACACACACACACATGTCAAGAGAAAACACATATATACGATTCAGACCTTTCCCTCTTTCCTCCCAACGGCAGTGTTTTATTTCACACTTTCTATGGTGGTGTATGTTTACGTTTGTGGGGATAATTTCCCGGTTTTCACAATTTTCAAAGGTTTAAGCTAAATATTATTTTAAGAGGATTGTGTAATTATTGTGGGATGCCTAGTTGGATATTCTGGAGTAAGAAATTGAAAAATGTTAAAATATTGCTTTTTAATAAATATTAGTGAAGGAATCTAAGATTACAAAAATTAACCTTTTTTAACTAAGCTTAGGCTGCGACAAAATCCGGGCTGATAGGCTAGTTCTTTTAAACATACAGGTTTCAACCTGTAGATAGTCTAATGAAAACATAAAAAAACGACTTCAATAGACTTCAGTTTCTATAATATATTTCTTCATAAAATCCACTTTGAAGCCAAATTATAAGCTCTTCTAAAAAATAAAAATAAAAAATAAATAAATTAATTAATACTAATAATAATAATAATAATAATAATAATAATAATAATATAATAATAATAATAATAATAATAATAATAATAATAATAATAATAATAATAATAATAATAATAATAATAATAATAATAATAATAATAATAATAATAATAACAATAATAATCATAATAATAATAATAATAATAATAATAATAATAATAATAATAACAATAATAATAATAATAACAACTGATAAAAAACATGTAAAAGCTATCAGTCGGTTTTGCCGACAGATATACAAACTTGGCCAGATTATTTGAATATATTTTGACTTCTGCCATGATTTTTAAAATTGTTGACCCTCCATAGAGTACCTTCCGAAGGAATGGGCCAATATTGTCCATTTTATATCAGACCTAAATAAATATTATATACATTCTGCTATTCTATACTATACTATACTATACTACACTATACTATACTATATTGACTACTTCCTTCACTTTATATGAATTTTTGTGATAATTTTTAGAAAATATTAAAATGTGCGTGAGGTACCAGATATAGTCGACCGAAGTATTCCATTTTCATACTTCAAATAAGAAGACAAAAAATATTGGTATAAGCAACATCACAAGGAAATCGAATATTCATATCTAATTTTATGCGATATCATAAATACCATATTTATATCAGGTTTCTGGATGAGAGAAGCATTCATATATAGGAAGTTGTAAATAATTGCTAACCTGTTTCGCAAATTATGACAGATAAAAGTATTGAAAACTTTGACCTTTGTGGGCGAGGCACCAGAATGGATTGGTATATGAAAGTGAGATGAAAAAACTGTAACCAACTTCAGACTGCTGTCATTTCTAAGCCACTCATCCGACAGCTGTGACAGCTCATTATATTGTTTACAAGCGTACAAAATCATTTTTGTGAGAATTTTCCTGAAAAAAGTTATTCGTGTTGGAATTCAAGCGTAATAGTGTGACTTCTTTATATTTGGCTGGAAAACCACAAGTGGCTATCGTTAGAGCACTGCATCATTTAAATGTGAATAAATCTTTTGGTAGCGTAGCGGTTGGCCACAAGAACTCAAGCGCCGGCCATGGTGATGGTGTGGGCAGCCATAACAGCCGATGGTCACACTCCCTTCGTAGTAATCGACCGTGGCATCAGAATAAATGCCGAATATTATCGCGAAAATATTCTGTAGGGTATATTAAAGCCTTGGTCACGCAAACATTTTGGCTGCAGACCTTGGACATTCCAACAGGACTCATCACCATCGCACTCAGCACGCGCCACCCAAGAATGGTTACAAAATGAGGTCCCTCTCCATTTCCAGCGCACAATGACTGTCAAAATCTCCGGATATCAATCTGGACTTCTGAGACCTAGTTAGAGTGAATACTTTTCTGGTCCGCTTGAAAGGCCTGCTGATCTAAAGGATCTCTCTCTAGATCATGAAGGTATTTCCTCACGTGCCTGGGCGGAGGGTGCCTATCCATCAGATGGCTCTGTCTGTAACACCCAAGCAGGTATTGCATTGACAGCTTTTTTTATTGTGCTGTCGCACCGGTAAGACTATCGCAGTTCTAAGGGCGGCATTTTGGCAGGATTGAATATCGAATATATTTAACTGCGTAGCACATACGTTGGCCGACCACAACGTAGCCGCATAGTTTACTACCTGACCCTTTGTGGAGGGGGTACTTGGTTGAGTGAATTGATATTGTTCACTTTCGCACCTGACCCAGCACTAAAGCAAATAATAGGATTTGCAAAGTTGGAGCAAAATCGGATTACTCTTTGGATCAAATCGGATACCCCTTCGAGAGTTATGGTGCCCACCAGGCAGCCAAACGGATGAACATCCCTAGATCAACTCCACGTTTCTAGATCTTATTCTAGATAACCGTTCCTGCTGCTGACGATAAAAATGTCTGTATTGTAGCTCTTTCTGTTTTTGAAAAAACGTTGATTGGTAGAAATTTCAATATTATTTGTTAAATAAATGTGTTTTAAAGTTGAAAAAACACAACGAACAGATTGGTATACAAAAACTACAGCAAAAATAAGAACGGCCTTAACGCACAAAAAAGACATCTAAAGGACGAAAAATTCCACAAAGTAAATATTTTTAAAAGTTATACGTTTAGTAATCTCTGGGTTTCACAGAAATGTGCCTTTAAAAATAATCCTGAAGAATCTTGAATCTCGGATGGTACCGGCAAAACATTTCTTGTAAAAGTCTACACCTCTACCTCTTTCGATCCCTGATAAAATGTTCTTGACACAATTCAAGTTTGTGGCTCAGTTAGTCCTCTTTAAAGAAAATTGATGTTTGTGGCTTTCTTGGTACTTAATTCAAAATTTCTATATCTGTTGTCCTTCATAAAATGCACTTTGTCCCAGAAAAAATATTTTTATAAAGATCCTGATTTGATACTCTTTTAGTCCTTGAAAAAACGTATCTTATGGAAACTCTCGATCGAAGACCTGTTAGTCTTTGAAAAATGATTTTTAAAAACCCATTTTGGGACCCTTTTCTTACCTGAAAAATATTTTCAAAAAATCCAGTTTTATGGGCTTTATGGCCAGTTTATTGGCCTCTTGGTCCTTTAAAAAGTATTTTTAAATAAACAAAATTTCTTCGTCCTTAAAAAATGTTCTATAAAAATCGCCTTTATCACGTTTCCTACTCTATTGGCCCCTTGACCTAGAATCTAACCCAAATTTCCACTGACAAATTGAAAATAGTTGAGTTGAAATAAATTCGCATTATTTCCTTTCCAGTTTCAACATTACTTATATGCATAATTAATCATTGTCCCCAAACTTATTGAACCACATCCTGTCACCAGTTTTAAACTAACTTTGGCAACGTTATGTGGAACGCAAAGGAACAGAAGACAAAAAAACAAAAATGCCACAAAAAAGAAATTAAATAAACGAGTTGAGAATGTCCTTTTTATGCAAACATTGTGAAAATGTCGTTGCTGTAGAAGGGCAACATGAGGGGAGCCAAAGAGGCTTAAGAGAATTATTGTGCCAAACTATGGCATATAATGGTTACAAGGGCATATTGCTAATGTGAGTGAGAGACATGGGAAATGGGCCTCGCAAATAAATACTAAAATTATTTTAAAATAAGAATTTGGATTGTGAATATTAACTTCTGGGAACACTACCCGGCAAGGAACATGCCCGGATATTGGTTCAAATG
Organism: Musca domestica; assembly: GCF_030504385.1. Lineage (NCBI taxonomy): Eukaryota > Metazoa > Arthropoda > Insecta > Diptera > Muscidae > Musca > Musca domestica. Next base: position 2,509,706 of record NW_026712445.1, on the reverse strand, counting down.
AAAAATTTGTTCTCACTCCTAATATTAAAAATTAGGTTGAAAATCAAATGAACATTTGTTCTCAGTTCTCATAGTAATATAAAACTCAATCACAAATATAGACTATACGGTCCACCTTTTGGAAGCCTTGCTGGGCATGACCCATATCTGAAAATTTATTGTCCGTAGATATATAAAAACATCATTCTAAAGCTTTTGTGCATTTTAGCATTATACCGAAGAATATGGAAAATAAGGCTATGTAAGGCTATATGTTCTTAATGGGCCAGAGTTGTTATTGGAATCGCTTTAAAGTTGGAGTAGGAATCGATGCATCGTCAAAAGTTTTACTTTTCGATTTCTGTTTTAAATACGATCAATCGGTTAACGCAGGAGATGGTTTAGATAATTTAAAAAAAAAATATAAGTATGGGGGACATCCAGCTGATTAAGAACGTAGAAGTAAAAAAAGAAGACACATGCATAGGTGTTTTGAAAGTTTACATCGAAAAGTAAGTTTCTTCCTTATCTAAGCTTTTGAAAAATGTATCTTATTCATTAACATTCATCGAAATCTGTTCATTTATTTATTCTGATGCCACGGTCGCTTAATACGAGCGGAGAGCAACCATTGGCTGTTCTGGCGGCCCACACCATGACCATGGCCCGCGCTTGAGTTCTGGTACTTTCATAGTCTGCTGCATATTTCCCAATTATTATTGAAACAAGTAACAAAAAATTTATATATTTTCCATATAAAAACATGTCGACCTTTTGCGGGGAAGGTACTAGAAGGAGTGGAAGCATATATTCCATTTTAACACCAGATCTTGGGTTAATAAAAATATTGGGATGTGTGGAATTTGAAGACAATCAGACTCATACATCATATTATATAAAAGCTGTAATTATTCAACGTTTTGACCCTTTGTGGGGGACCTGACCTAGAACTGACGCAAAAATAACAACTTCCAAACTTGAAGCAAAATCGGATTATCGTTTTTCTTTCTGTGCAGAAAATATATTTTTTTAAAAATTTCGACATTTTGTAGGGGAAGTACCAGAGGGGGTGGACCGATATATCCCGTCCTAACACCAGACCTTGGGTTAATAAAAATATTGTGATGTGTGAAATTTGAAGACAATCGGACTTTTGGAGGTAAAGGAGGTACTTGATGGAGGGGACCGATATTGTCCATTTTCGCACCAGACGTAGCACTGACGCAAATATTAGTATTTGCAAAGTTGCAGCTGAATCGGATTTTCGTTTCTCTTTCTGTGCAGTAAAATATTTTTTTGAAAGTTTCGACCTTTTGTAGGGGAAGTACCGAAAGAGGTGGACCGATATATCCCGTCCTAACACTAGACCTTGGGTTAATAAAAATGTTAGGATGTGTGAACTTTGAAGACAATCACATTTTATAAAAGTTGTCATTATTCAAAATTTTGACCCTTTGAGAGGGATTTACTTGATGGAGTGGACGATGTTGTCCATTTTCGCACCTGACCCAGCACTGACGCAAATATTAGGATATGCAAAGTTGGAGCAAAATCGGATTATCCTTTCTCTTTCTGTGCAAAAAATATATATTTTTTAAAATTTAGACCTTTTGTGGGGAGGTACCAAAAGGAGTGGACCGATATCGCCCATCTCCGAACTCGATCTAAGTTTAACAATAATATTACGATGTACCAAGTTTGGACCAAATCGGATACTTCCTTCGAGAGTTATCGTGCGCTCGAGCCAGCCGGATGGACGGACATCCCTAGATCGATTCCAAATGCCCTGAAAAGGAGTTGGTCTAAAGAGACCTGGGTCAAATTTCGATGAGGCAGGTTTTGGCCGTAGTAAATTACATATTGCCTCTATATTCATATGACTGAGGATACAATAATTTATCAATATAGCCCCACCTTTTGGCACAGCGGTTTTATAATCATACTTCCTGATTTTGATTATTTCGAGGGTCCTGGTTATATCCTCCAATATTCCATGTATTTTATCTGCAATATTGCCAAAGTTACTATATGCCTTAAATGCACGGATTCCGAGGAATCTTAATCCGAAAATTTTCCTAAGTGTGGAAGAGGGGCTTATCATCACTTAGTTGTTACTTTTCGTTGAAAACTTTCAAAAGGCCGATACGCTTGTCTTCTTGTTTACCTCTACTTTCACTATCTGCATTGTTATTGAAAAAATTGAAGTGTAATTATAACCTCTACCTTTCTGTTTCAAATTTGGTATTTGAAGTTCGTAATGGACACTACAGCCTATGGCAGAACATTGTCTGGTACAATTGCACCTCCCTATATCCGGTATTTTAATGATTTTAGCGACCTTATTCCCCGGAATAGTTCCAAATTTAGTATTTGAAGTTCGGAATCAGTACCACAGCCTATGGCACAAAATTGCTTATTCCAGTTCCGCTTTCAATTAAGCGGTATGTACTAAGTTCTGCATTCCGTTTGTAACTCATCGAAATTATAATTTTAGAACTAATAAAATATAAATGCATGATCAGCGTAATATTTTAGGGAGATTTAGCCCTGTCCTTCCGTCCGTCCGTCTGTTGTAATCTCGCTAGAGTCAAAACGAATTTATATAGGAAGCTAAAATTGTGCACAGATCAATCTTTTATCTGCAGGCAGGTCATGTTTGAAGATGGTCTCTATCGGTCCACGATATCGTATAGCCCCCCATATAACGGGGAGTACCGTTTAATGATTTTAGAGAAATTTTTTTACTGTAATTGTTTCAAAATTCGTTTAAGTGGTGAGTGCTACAACCTATGACGGAAAAATGTTTATGCAGGTCCATGTCTTTGTATAGCCCACATATAAGGGCACCTTCTTTTAATCTTCTTTTGATGATATTTGAAGTTCGGAATCAGTACTACAGTCTATAACAAAAATTACTTATGCAGATCCATGTCTTCGTATAGCCACCCATACAACGGCTTTTATTTAAGTGGTAATTTTCGACGGATTTTTTTGAAAATGTTCAAGTTCCTACTAAGAGGTGGAGAGTATTAAAAGTTCTGTCCGGTCCAAACTCAGCTGCTTTTTTACTTGTTTTAGATCAAATTTTTTCGAATATTACAAATAAATAACTCCACATCATCATCTCTCTTGTCCCATGTAGCCCATAAATAGTCGAATAAAACGCCTCAACGAAATCAAATTAATTTTCTGCATTCCATGTCCCTTTATTCTGGTATTCTGACTTTTAATTTTGGAATACGGCTTCCTTTTTTTTTTTTTTTTGGGGGGGGGGGGGGTGTTGATGGGTTGAGTATGTGTTGATGCCATAGAATGAAGTGTGACATTCGAAAATAAAAGCAGAAAAATGCCTTGCAAAAACAAATCTATCTGTCTGTCTTAAATGCAATATATCTTAGAAGAGGAGACATTTGCAAGAGATGGCGAGAGAGGGAGAGAGACGGAGGCAGTCCATGATGAGTATTCTAAATAAATAGAAAAACAAATAAGAAAATAAAATAAAATTTATTTGATGTTGCATGAGGGAGCCTTAGAGAGTGTTTATATGGGTGTATGCATGTGGAAACTAATATTGCACTTATTCACACAAACACACACACGCACACACACACACACACACATATCCACATGAAAATAAATATTCACTTTTGTTTGGCATTCGCCAAATGAATATTGCACTAAAGCATGCCACACCCTAAGGAGTTGACATACTCCGAATGGATATATCATATTTGAGTGAGAGTGTGTTTGCATCTCTTGATGTGTGTGTGTGCGAATATACAAGTATGATGTGCCTATTGGTTAAGGTCAGGTCAGCCAAAAGTATACACTAGCTTCTAGAGAGGGGGACAGCTTGACGTTTCAGGCAGTTGTTATGATGTTGTTCATCGTCATCATCATCATCTGCATTTGCCTCCAAATACATCTGGAAGCCAATCATTTTTGCGGTCAGGTTAAGTGTTGGTAATTGAGTCTAGCAGCAGCCACAGCATTGGGCCTGACACATACTCTCTGACACTTTTGGTTTTTTCAAAACGAACCCACCATCAAAGAGTTATATACGAATATATGTGAGATGTTGACATAATTATTAGCCATTAAATGGCAATGGCGACAAGTGTTGAAATCAGACAGACCAACAACGAGCACATCAAGGAGCTGGTCACCTATATGATATATGTCTGTACATATGACCTAGTTTCTTTTTTTGAAAAAAAAACTTCTGTATCATTTTCTCACAAAACCTTCAGTTTTTTTTTCCCAACATTTTGCCTTTGGCAATGAAATAACTATCAATTAAAAATTTAATTAGCCAACATTTGCTTCGTCAAGAATTTCATTCTCTCTTCCTCTCTTACAAATCATTTTCCTAGTTCATAAATAATTCATAACTCTAACACAAACAATTGATGTTGTTGTTGGTGTTGCTGCTGCTATTCCTCGAATATTTCTCTCATCTCAAATGAATTTTAATGATTGCCTGCTAAATAAGGATTAATGTGTTGGCAATAAGAAAGTAAGCAGCAGCTATTAAATACCATGAATTATTCAGTAAGGGAAATTGACGTTTATGTGGCTATGTTTTACAAAAAGGGGAAATAAAGGATTCCAAAAAAAAAAAACAAGGAGTAAAGAAATTGTGTTTCGTGGAAAAAAAAAAAACCTATAAAGCAATTATGAAAAATTATTGAAGTATTTCGGCATTAATTTTTGATATTAGATAGAAAATGTATATGCGCCTATTTGTGCATTTTTTTCCGATGAGAAAAAAATGCAGCCTGTGCTTTGTTTAAAATTTATTGGGCTTTTTAACATCGTTTGTCCTTTTTCGTACTCTTAAACTTAAAATGGATTCTATAAAAAAATCCCATTCCGTTTGAAACCCCTTGAAATATTATTCTACGACCTCTTAGAATAGAGGTTAACAAGTATAAAGACGGCCGGGCCGAACTTCTAATACCCATCACCATTGGGTAAAGATAACATTTTTATGCAAAAGTATCTGGATTCAAACGTGTTCCACTTTAAACTACTAATTCCAGTAAGATCGGTTGGTGAATGATATGTGAGCCATACTAAAATGGGAGCCTATATAAACAATTTCTTGCTACAACTAATTTTGTGGGTAAATTTGACTAGGATGACTAGGACCAATATGGATAATGCTTTACCACCGGTTGTAGAACCCATTATGAAGTACAAATAACAACTTTCACATGAATTTGTTAGAAAATGTGGCTTAAATCGTCAAAATACTGAATATCCGATGGAAACGTTATAGGAAAACATGGACCAATGTTCAATGTCAATGTTTTGCCATCGGAGCTAGAAACCATTACGAACTACAAATAACAATTTGTAGACTAATGTGGGTAAAACCGTCAAAATACCGAATACCGGGAGACTATACGAAAACGTACAATGTTACTCTATTGGAGCTGGAACCCATTACAAAATACAAATACATTTTTTTACATAAATCCTTTGAAAAATGTGGAAAAAGCAATAAAAAAATACCGAATGCCGGGAGGTACCCTTATATGGGGGCTATACGAAAACCTGGACCTATATATACAATGTTCCGCACCAGAGCTGGCACGCATTACCAACCACAAATATCATTTTTTAGACAAACCCCTAATATCGGGGCTTATTTTTAGACAAATTGGTGGAAATATGTGGCTAAAACTATCAAAATTTTGAATATCCGGACGTACCGTCATATGGGGTCTATCCCAAAACGTGGACCGATATATCTCATTTTTATACTTCACCTATTACAGAAAAAATTTGATATGGGTAAAATTACAAGAACATCAAACATTTATATCCAAATGTATGCAAAATCGCAAATTCCATATTCATCCCAGATTTCTGGATGAGAGAAATATTTAAATATAGCAAGTTGTAAAGAATCGCTGACTTGTTTCGTAAGTTATGACAGATTAAAGTATTGACATTCGTCACCCTTTGCGGATTAGGTACCAGGAGAGGCTTACAGATATACATCATCTCCGCAACAGATCTTGTGTTAGCAAAAATGTCTGAATGTGTGAAAATTGAGCAGAGTTGGATGCCTTTATCGCTCTCTTTGAGCATTTTGCTTTTTAAAACTTGAGTCCTATGTGGATGAGGTTCCAGAAGGAATGGTCCGATCTCTACCATCTTGATAACAGGTATTGTGTTGATAGAAATTTTGGGATGTGCCAAGTCTGAATTGAACCGGATGTTAAGTTCGCGTTTTATGAACTTCATGGATATTCAAAATGTTGACCCTTTCTGGGGGAGGTACCAGAAGGAGTGTATCTCGTGTTAGTAGAAATAATGGGATGTGTGAAATATGAAGAGAATCGGATGCTTATATGGGATTTAATAAGCGTTTTGGTTATTCGAAACTTTGACCCTTTGTAGAGGTGATACCGGAAGGAATGATCAGATCTCTACCATCTTGATAACAGGTATTGTGTTGATAGAAATTTTGGGATGTACCAAGTCTGAATTGAAGTGGGATTTTGATTTTGTGTTTTATGAGCTTCATCAAAATTGTGACCCTTTGTTGGGGAGGTACTTAATGGAGTAGACCGATATTGTCCATTTTCGCTCCAGACCTTACACTAATGCAAATATTGTGATTTTCAAAGATGGAACAAAATCGGATTATCCTTCCTCCTTCTGTGCAGTAAAATATTTTTTGGAAAATATGAATTTTTGTGGGGGAGTTACCTAAAGGAGTGGACCGATATTGCCCATCTCCGAACTCGATCTATGTTTGATAATAATATTACGATGAATCAGGTTTGGACCAAAACTCCCTTCAAGAGTTATCGTGTGCACCAGCCAAAAAGACAGACGGACGGACGAACATCGCTAGATTGACTCCAAATGTCCTGAAAATTATTTGTTCCAAAGAGACCTAGGGTCTAACACCTTTATTTCGATGAGGAACGTTTTGGCCGTATCATAATAGAACAGTTTGGTTTATTGTGAACGGATGAAGCTGGATTTTCTTTTGAAATGTTGTATTGGGTATGTGATGTTTGTATTACAAGTGCATGCAAAAGTACTAAATAGTACTCCATGTGGTACAAATTGGTGTTAGGTTAGCAGATAGTGCTTGAAATCTTAAACTTGGTATAAGCGTCGCTGTTCATGTTTAGCCTGGACATATGGACGTGGTTTCAGAAATGTGTACTATAATTGTACCAAAAGTACTGAATGGTGGTTGTCATTGGGTGAAGGGATAGGATACAATTATAAAATATGGTATTTAGATAACTGTTGGTATTTATTGTTTGAGATTTGGGTCCTATATTTTTAGGAAAAGTACTAAATGGTACTAAATTTGTTATTGGGTGAAGGGATGGCTGAACAACTGGATAACTAAAAATGTGGATTTTTGAAAGAAATTTCTTCAAGGACCAGCAGAGCTACAAACGTTGATTTCTTTAAAGAAAATTTATAGTAGCACTTCTACAGTTACAAACATGGATTAAAAATATATTTCTTCAAGGTCTTCCACATCTATAAATGAGAGAATATTTCTTGAAAGATCTCTACAAATATGAATTTTGGTTGGATATTTCTTAAAGGACTTTCACAGCTGTAAACGTGGATTTTTTAAAGAATATTTCTCCATGGACTTTTATAGCTACAAAGGTTGACTTTTTAAAGAATATATCTTCACGGACTTCTATGGCTACAAACCTGATTCTTTAAAGAATATATCTTCACGGACTTCTATGGCTACAAACCTGATTTTTTTAAAGAATATATTGTCTCAAGGACTTCTATGGCTACAAACCTGATTTTTTTAAAGAAAATATTGTTTCAAGGACTTCTATGGCTACAAACCTGGATTTTTTAAAGAATATTTCTTCAAGCACCAACAGAGCTACAAATTAGGACTTTTTAAAGAATATTTCTTCAAGGACCAGCAGAGCTACAATCGTGGATATTTCTTCAAGAACTTCCACAGCTACAAATGTGGATTTAAAAAAAAAATATTTCTTTAAGAACCAGCAGAGCTTCAAGCGTGGATTTTTCAAAGAATATTTCTTCAAGGACCAGCAGAGCTACAAACTTGGATTTTTTAATGAATATTTCTTCAAGAACTTCTATAGGAACAAAAAATTATTTTTTTTACCCCGATTATTTTTTTAACAAAAACGTAAAAATGGGCTGAACTTCCCCGTTCTGTTTTGCAAAAAGTGGAAAATTTCGCACAGTTTAATTAATAACTTCTGTAAACGAAGTAGCAAGGACCTAAAAGTCGTTAACCATATCTGGTTTCTTAAATCAGACTTCATTTTGTTTGTCTGTGACCTCTTTCTTTTAATTTCGAATATATTGTTTTGTATTATTTAACCAAACCCATTTCAATTTTATTAATTTCATTATTCCTATTATCAACAACATACTAAACAAATAATTATACTATTATTTAATCCCCTGCATAGAAAATTCCCATAGAATAAATTTCAGACAATTATCCGCTCAACGGCAACTAACTGTAGGCACTCGAAATTAATATCCAGGAAATGTATTATTGAAAAGTGCATTATCACCATTGCAATTAGAAAATCATCATCATCATCAACTGAAGAATGTTACTTTAGTTTATTAATAAATATTTCTATTTGTATAAACGATTATAACTTATTCAAATGCAATAGCAATAGGCATTCGCAATGGGCTGATGGGTTAAAATATGTTGTTGAATGCACAAACGTTGCAGTTTTATTTTAAATGCCAGTCAGTCGGATTGGTAGAAGAGAGGGAGTGGGAGGGAGAGTAGGCAACAAACCCATTACAATTATCCTCATGGTCGTCACCCACAACACTCCACAGGCAATAACTTCAGTCAATTATTATGGGAGAGCACTTAAATATATGGTGTAGGTTAATGTGTTCAAATATTAGGGGGTATTCGGAGGTTTATATTTTCTATTTTTTCTTATTTTTTTTTCGTTTAGAATCCTAATTGCTAAAAATATTATTTTTCATAATTTTTACAAATTTTTCTACGAAATAATTTTTCTTTCAATCTACCCACCCTAATACACTTCACTTGAATGCAAAAAAAACCTCCTTACATGAAGATATCACTTACTTTTATCTCTATTCATGTGAGTTGTGTTCATACTCTTGTCTATTTACATATTGATACATAAATCCATGTGTATGTGTATTATGTATGCAGATTTATATTTTCCTGTCTGTATGTATATATATATGTGTGTGTGTGAGTGTGCCTTGTGCAATCAATTTATTGATATTGCAATAAGAGCTCTTTTATTTCAACTAAAAGTGCCAACGGCTTTATTGAAGTTTATTCCTTGTATATTCTCTTGCTCTCTCTCCCTCTCTCGCCGTCCTTTGCCAGGGCTCAGCTCTTTCGTAGTTTTATAATGTGTTCCATGATATCCCAGTATTATGGCCTTATGTTTAAGTGCCTCCATGGTTGACAGTATGGTTGGGTGTGTAACTTTTGTGTGGAGTAAGCGCTTTATAAATTTTTTTGCCACATAGAGTTTAACTGTTTACAACTATTAGCAATATCCCTGAGCAAAAAAAAATGGAGCGACGGAGAGACAGAAAATGAATTACCAGCTATTTATTTGATTAGATAGCGATAGAAACGAGGGATTTGGTAATCGGTTTTATGAAGTGTAGCATTCGAGTAGTTTTTATAGAATATTTTCTCAAGGACTAGCAGAGCTACAAACGTGGATTTTTAAAGAATATTCTTTCAAGGACCTTTTCAACAATAGACGTGTAATTTTAAAATAATTTTTTTTCAAGGACTTTTTCAGAAATGAATGCGAGTTTTTTAAATAGACATTTTGAAGGACCTTTTCACATGTAAAGGTAATTTTTTTAAATAACAACTTTTCAAGGATCTTCTCAGCTATAAACGTGGACTTTTTAAAGAATATATTTTCAACGACCTTCTCAGCTATAAAGTTAGATTTTTTTTAAGAAGAAATAAATGTGGATATTTTAAATATACATTTTTCGAGGACCTTAAGAAGATGTTTTCAACGATCTGCTAAGCTATAGACTTGGATTTTTAAAGAACATTTTTCCAAGTAGCTTATCTGGTATTATTATTTTAAAGACTATTTTTCAAAGGACATTCTCAGCTATAAGCGTGGATTTTTTAAATAATATTTTTCCAAGGACCTTCTCAGCTATAGGTGCGGACCTTCTTAGCTATAGGTGTGGGTTTTTTAAAGAATATATTTCCAAGGACCTTCTCAGCTATAAACGTGGATTTTTTAAAGAATATATTTCCAAGGACCTTCATAGCTATAGGTGTGGGTTTTAATATATTTCCAAGGACCTTCTTAGCTATAGGTGTGGCTTTTTTTAAGAATATATTTCCAAGCTATAAATGTGAAAAAAACGTAGATTTTTTAAAAATGATATTTTTATAATCCTCTCAGCTTTTTAAAGAATATTTTTCAAAGACCTTCTCAGGTATAAACGTGGATTTTTAAAGAATATAATTTCAAAGACTTTCTCAACTATAAAAATAGATTTTTAAAGAATATATTTCCAAGGACCTTCTCAGCTATAAACGTGGATTTTTTAAAGACTATTTGTTGAAGAATATTTCAGCTAAAAACGTGGATCTTATAAATAGCAAGATTTCAAGGACCTTCTCAGATATAAACGTGGATCTTATTAATAGCAATATTTCAAGGACCTTATCAGCTTTAAACGTTGATTTTTTAATAACAATTTTTCAAGGGCCTTTTCTACTTCAAACGTATATTTTTAAATAGCAATTTTTAAAAGTTCTTCTCAGCTATAAATTAGGATTTTATAAGAAATATTTTTGAATGGACCTTCTCAGCTTTGAACGTGGATTTTTATAGAACGTTTTTAGGGAACATCTGAGCTATTAACCTAGATTTTTTAAAAATTATTTCAAAAAAGATATTCTCAGTTATAAACGCGGATTTGTTATAATAGGAATTTTTCAAGGGTTTTCTCAGCTATATACAAGAATTTTTAAAAAGAATATTTGTAGAAGGTACTTCTCAGCTTTAAATGTGGATTTTTAAAGAACATTTTTTCAAGGACCTATAAACGTGTATTTAAAAAAAAAAACATTTTTTCAAGGACTTATAAAAGCGGATTTTCAAAAAAATACCTTTTTTCAAAGACGTATAAACGTATATTTAAAAAAAAAAAACATTTTTTCAAGGACCTATAAAAGTGGATTTTGAAAAAAAAAACAGTTTTTCAAGGACGTATAAACGTGGATTTTTTTGAAAAACATTTTTTAGGACCTAAAAACGTGCATTTTTTGAAACACATTTTTTCAAGAACCTATAAACGTGGATTTTCTTCAAAAACATTTTTTTAAGGACCTAAAAACGTGAATTTTTTTGAAAAACATTTTTTTAAGAACCTATAAACGTGTTTTTTTAATCATTAAAGATTTTCAAAAAAAAACATTTTTCAAGGAAGATGCTTTATAAAGGAATCTTTAAGGACTTTTCAAGGTGTAAACGTGGATTTAAAAAATATGTATATTTTCAAGGACCTATAAACGTAGATTTTAGAAAAAATATATATTTTCAAGGACCTATAAACGTAGATTAAAAAAAGTTAAGGAAAATATTATATAAAGGACTTTCTAAAGTGTAAATGCGGATCCTTAGCTACCAACTTGAACGGGGCATTTAGTTTTTATGAAATAATATTTTTTTAAGGATTTCGAATTTTAACGGTTACTACTCCTGTACCCTTGTACTGTTCGTTGTTGCGATGTTCAGTATTAATAATTTCTTTTTTTATACCAAACCAGAAGCTATAGCAACATATATACTCATACTCCCCACCCTCCTCATAACACTAGTTAAACATAACCCTTTTATCTAGTAAATCCCGGACTAATAAAGCGAAGTATTCATTCAATTCACTTAAGGGACAATATACGACTTATTTACTAAGGGTCATAAAGGGCGGTGGTGGTGGTGGTGGCAAACATAAAATGGAAACTATGAGCAAAAAGTGATTTTTATCAAAGGAGAGAGGATAACAGATTATATATATTTTTTATGTGTGGCAAAACATGATACAACTTGTAACACACATACATACATGCAATACACTATATGTTTTAGTTTTACTTCCTTTGTATCTCTATGTACACACACACATATGTTTATGGTATTGTTGTACACATGTATTTGCATAATAATAATTTGATCAGAAAACTTTCCATACTGGCAATTTTTACCAAAGTTAAATCAACAAAAGTTTCCAAACCAAAAAAAAAGAGAAGCAAAAAGAGAAAAAAATGTATAAATTGTCAATATTGTCAGTTGATTTGCATCTACTTAAATGGCTTAAGGTTATGTTTGAAAGTTTGATAATAATTTCAATGTAATTGGAGTGTGTGTGTGTGGCAAGTGATATAATGGCAGCATTGGAATATGATTATTTTAAAGTTTCTGAAGGACATTTTGAAATGCTAGCAATTAGGAATGTTATTAAGGGCATTATTATGACAAAATGGAAGACTCAGTTTGGGATTTAAAAGGAAGTTCTTTGTAATTTGTTATTTCGAATTCATGTAATTCATCAGCTGTGTAGATGAAGATATATTTGTCCTTTGGATAAAAATATGGATTCCATGAGGGCAATAAGAGAAGAGTATCCGTTTTTAGTGAAAAAAATTGAAACCGGAATTTCAGTTTTGGTAAATTAAAAAAAAATAATAAAATTGTGAGTCCCTTTTCCACTATTTCAATAGATTCACTTATCAAGCTACAGATGAAATGACAAGACTTAAGTCTTGAAAATTTGTCTGGAGTATAAATTTGAGATGATTTTGATTTTTACTAAAATCCTGTTTCTGGAGCTAAGATTTTGTAATCTAAGTAACCTTATCTACCAAGATAAGGGCTTAGAATTTTAAATTTTTATTATGGGTATAGTGTCAAGATGTCGAAAAGAATAAATTTTTTAAAATAGTTACAGAAAGTGTACTAAAAAGCAGTACAACCTCAAAAGAACTAAAATTTTAGTTTATGGAATAAAATATTCTCTTGTAGATCACTTTCGGTTCTAGACCTGCGCGAAGAAGGAATTCTGGCAAAAATGAATTTGGTCAACATAAATGTACACAAATAGGAACCTCTATCTGCGAGGATCTTAAATAATTTGATTATTTTTCTAATCGCGAGTAACCACAAAAAAAAAAAAAACAAGTAAAAAAGCAGCTAAGTTCGGAAAGGCCAATTTTCTGCCTTAGGCTGTAGTATTCATTACGAACTTCAAATACAAAATTTGGAACACCTCCGGTTAATAATGTCGCTAAAATCGCTTATAGGGGCTATACCTACATGGCTCATTTTCAATACCAATAAGTCCTGCAGACATAATAAAGATTTGAGTAAAATTGTATCAACTTACTTCAATACGCTCGGAAGCTAGATGATTTCCTCAGATGGACAGACGGACAGATGGACGGACATCGCTAAATCGCAGCATTATATACTGATCAAGAATATAAATACTTTGTGGGGTTTTATGTACACCTTTCGAGGTGTTACAAACGGAATGGCAAACTTAATATACCCTCCATACTATGGTGGAGGATCTAAAAATACATTTTAAAGTGAGATTCTGTTTGTCGACAACCTAAAATAACCAACTACACTATACAGTTAAAAATATGACATAATCCTTAAAAATGCCTCAATTAGGGGTGACCGTTATATGGAGGTTATACTTATAACTAGAGTTGTGCCAATCCAATTTGATCGAACGATATAGCTTCTTATCTAGTTCCGTGGACTCCGGCAGTTTGTATGATACATATGAAATTGATGAAATCGCTCATACCTTTAGGAACTGGATTTGCAAATATTGGACAAAATCGGGTACTGTTTTCTGCTCCTATCAGATAAATTATTCTTTTAAAACAGATAAATATTTCTTTTATTCTTGACCTTTTGCGGGGGAAGCTTCCAGAAGGAAGGAAGCTTGTCTTAAATCAACATTAAAATGACCGTCTGTTGTAATCACACTAAAGTTATAACGACATGTGATAAGAGCTAAAATTTCGCCTGAAGATGTCGTTTGTCTGCAGTCAAGTCAAGTTCGAAGATGAGTCTAGTCATATAAATGTATCTCCCCATATTCGGTATTTTGACGATTTCAGTTACAGTTTCCAACGGAATAATTTAAAATTATGTATTTAGATTTCGTAATAGAATCTACCTCTTGGAAAAGAATCCTCACTACATGGGGAGATGAAAAATCTGCAACCAATTTCAGACTGCTGTTATTTCTAAGCTACTCGTCGGACAGCTGTTAAAATTATTCCAGTGACAGCTCATTATATTGTTCATAAGCGTACAAAAGCATTTTGGTGAGAATTTTCCAGAAAAAAAGTTATTCGTGATGGAATACAAGCGTGATAGTGTGATTTCTTTATATTTGGCTGGAAAACCACAAGTGGCTATCGTTAGAGCACTCCAGCATTAAAATGTGAATACATTTTTAGTTTCTCGTACCATCGCTCGTTTTGGTTATTCAAAACTTTGACCCTTTTTGGGGGAGATACTAGAAGAAATGGTCCGATTTCTACCGTCTTTATAATAGATCCTGTGTTGGTAGATATATTCAGTTGATATTCAAAATTTCTACATTTTGTGCGGGAGGTACCAGAACGAGTGAACCGATATATTTCATCTTAGTACCAGATCTTGGGTTCATAAAAATATTAGGATATGTGAAATTTGAGAACTCTTAAATCATATTTTATAAGAGTTATAATTATTCAAAATTTTGAACCTTTATGGGAGAGGCACTTGATGGAGTGGACTGATATTATCCATTTTTTGCAAATGACCTAGAACTGACGTAAATATTAGGATTTTCAAAGTAAAAGCAGTTATTTTTTAAAATTTTGACCATTTGAGGGGGAAGTACTTTATAGAGTGGGCCGATATTTTCAAATTTAGCATCTGAAAATTGGGGAAAAATCGGATTATCGTTTCAACTTTTGTGCAGAAAATATATTTTTTTCTTTTGAAAATTTCGACCAGAAGGTACTAGAAGGAATTCGAGCTACCAGAAGAAATGAACCGATATATTCCACCTTAACACCAGACCTTGGGTAATTAAAAATATTGGGATGTATGAAATTTGAAGACAATCGGACTCTTACAACACATTTGATAAGAATTGTAATTATTCAAAATTTTGACCTCTTGTGGGGGAGGTACTTGATGGAGTGGTCCGATATTGTCCATTTTTGCTCCTGACCTAGTACTGGCACAAATATCGGGATTTGAAAAGTTGGAGCAAAATCGGGCTATTATTTATATTTCTGTTCAGAAAATGTATTTTTTAAAATTTCAACTTTTTGTGGGGGAGAAACCAAAAGGAGTGGACCGATAAATTCCATCTTCGCACCAGACATTGGGTTAATATAAATATTGGTATGTGTGAAATTTGAAGACAATCGGATTCTTACATTACATTTTATGGGAGTTATAATTATTCAAAATTTTGACCATTTGTGGGGGAGGTACTTAGTTTAGTGGACCGATATTGTCCACTTTCACACCTGACCTAGCACTGACGCAAATATCGGGATTTGCCAAGTTGGAGCAAAGTCGGATTATCCTTTTTCTTTCTGTGCAAAAAATAAAAATAAGAAACTTTCGACCTTTTGTGGGGGAGGTACCAGAAGGTTCGGAGATGGACAATATCGGTCCTTGATATCGGAGTTTGACAAAAATATTACGATGTACTCAGCTTGGATGCTCCCTTCGAGAGTTATCGTGCGCACCAGGCAACCAGACAGACGGACAGACATCGCTAGATCGACTTCAGATGTTCTGAAACGGATTTGGTCCAAATAGACCTAGGGTCTAAAACCGTTTTTTCGACAAGGCACATTTTGATCGTATCAAATTGTATATACCCTCTGTAGCCATATGGCTGAGGGTATAAAAAGTGCAAGAACTTACAACGCAACAGAAAGAAAATATACTCAAAAGAGCTAAAGAGTTGCTTCGCTTGGCCGAAAGTGTAAGCAAATGAAATGATCGTGTTTACTTGCCAAAGAGGTCAGCTGAAAATGTGCACCTTCGGTTGGCCCCCGGAACTCAAGCGCAGGCCATGGAGATGGTGTGGGCCGCCATAACAGCCGATGGTCGCTCTCCGCTCGTATTAATCGATGAAGAATAAATGCCGAATATTATCGCGAAAATATTCCGGAGGGTGTATTAAAGCCTTGGGCACGCAAACATTTTGGCCGCATACCTTGGATATTCTAACAGGACTCAGCACCATCTCACTTAGCACGCGCCACCCAAGAACGGTTACGAAATGAGGTTCCTCGCTTCACTTCCAGCGCACAATGGCCACCAAAATCTTCGAGTACCAATCCGTCGGACTATTGCGACTGGAGTATTTTGGAAAGCAAGGTTGGCTCTAAAAAAAATACCAAAGTGTCGATCACCTTATGAAAGCACTTCGCTATGAATGGGCCAAAATACCGCATAGCAACATTCGGGCAGCGTGTGACGACTTCGTTGGCCGTTTAAAGGCCATAATTCGTGCCAAAGGTGACCAATTCGAACAAATCTAAACTTATTCTAAAATTTGATGCTATTTTCGACATTTTTTGCTTTCATTCAATAAAGTTTAAAAAAAAATGTAAAAATTATGGCGTGTGACTTTGTTGCAGTTTTTTATTTCACCCTATAGGGTATATATATAATAGTGAGCCTATATATAATCGCGGATTTATTTTCTCAAAATTTTGCAGTGAGCAATTCTCAAAATACCTGCAATGTGGAACTCCATTAAGAATGGTCAACTCATAATAATGGACCTATTTTCACAAAAACGGCAGGGAGAGATTTTCTCAGCTCAGAACTCAAAATGTAAAGTTACTTGTGATTGGGTTTGAAATTGTGGTCAAAACTTCAACTAGCGAAATATTAGAGCCAATACTAGCCAAATACTAAAACAATCCTTAAAAGTTTTAGCATGCAGAGACTACATCCACTCAGAATTCTAAATATCAAGATACACCTAATTTGGTTTAAAGTTATGGCCAAAAACATTCAGAAAACCGAAAATGAGAAAGGAACGTGATATATGAGGACCATATCGAAACGTGGACCGACATGTCTCATTTTTAATGCCAAACATACTAGGGGTAATATGAATGTCTGAGAAAAATTTCAAAGCGATAGAATGCTTCCCTGAATTAATCTCCGTTATTTGAGGATCTCACCCCACTGTGCGCCTCACCCTTCTGCATCTCACCTCTAAGATGAACTTTGGTAATCCACTGGCTCTTTTTCTGCAATTATTGAAGAAATTGAATTTTGCCTTGCACTTAACTTTTCAAATGTCCCAACTTAGTGGGAACAACCCCCAAAATGCCTCACAATATTAGTTAAAATTCACAATCCTTTGGGAACCACTTATATTTCCTGTCCTTAAAAAACTGCATTGCCTTTGAACTTTAAATACAGATTTCTTTACAAATTCCTACCTTTGTAAATACATTCTGTCACAAATGTATATGCATTTCTAAAGACAAAACACCACTTGACCCAATATTTTTTCCTTTGGCCCCCCCTAACGAAAAGGCCAAGTCCGGCCACAAATAGAAGCAGACACATAGAAAATGAAAGTGCACACACACACAAAATGCAACAAATTACATCTGTTTTCAATGGCTTTTCCTTAAAAGGCAAGTTTTTAATGAACACTGGCATTTTTGCGTTCGACACTCACCAGAGAAGAGGAGTGGCGTGATGCGGCAAAGTCCAATTGTCAGATATGCCACTTGACTGTTGGCACTTCAAATTGTAGAATTGAGGCGGGCGGACATGTATGAATCCAGTTTTCCTGTGCATCAACATTTTGTCCTTGTTGCATCTCGAATGTCGTATACGATACGATGCCGCCTTTGAGATCATCCCGCAAAAGGAAAAATCATAATTTTGATGTTGTGTTTTTGTTTTTATGATTTCTTGCCTTTTTGTCCGGATGTCAGCATAACTATTTTGTGTAGTATGTCAGAATATGAAACAAAACGGATGAGAAACAAGTCAGAGAGAATTTATACGTGTGTATTACATAAGTAGGTGTGCTACAGAGACGAACTTTTTTTGCAACGGATATACTAGGGTATGTACGATTTCGTTTCTAATGTTTGGACTGCCTCTAGTTCCATTTTTGTTTTTTTTTTCAAATGTTCCCATGTTCGGTTTGAACAAACGTTATTATGCGTACGTGTTGCTGAGTGTATATGTGTGTATGTGCCATGCTTCAGCTCCTACATGTTGATGAACGTGTTATTATGATTTTACAGTTTTGTTGGTAGTTTTGTTGGTACTCATAATATTCGGCATACACTCACACTTCAATTCCATTTTTAAACAATTTTTCTACATCCTTCAAATGTTCAGATGTCTATGACGTAGAAGGTGAACAAGGATAGAAACGTGACTGAATGCCAATCAGTTGGGAGTTTAAAATAAAGAATTTAAACTATTGAAGTATGAATGTCTTTAAAAACCGAAGTTCAAAATCGAATTACTTCGCTAATTTCCTCAGAATGCACTGCAATTTTCACATTTTGTGATCTCCAAGTATATTTTGAAAAAGTAATATATTGAAGTCGCTCCTATCGTTATGAATAATCAAACAGTTAACCCTTTATGAGGGGTTGTTCCAAAGGAGCGCGCATAGGTTGCCCAATTCGTATCTGACTCAAGTCTGAACTAAATGTGCCAGATTTGGTCTATATCGACATCTACCTTAACATAAGATATGAAATAATTTTTGAAAATGTAGAAATTTGCTTGAGCTACAACTTATTCTACTTCATCTAATATTGCAAAAAAATGGTATGAGCAGGATCTAAAGAAATCTAAAAAAATTAATCCAATATCTATCATCTTCACACTAGATCTTGTGTTATTGGAAATATTGAGATGTGCTGTTTTCACTTTTTATGAAAGATATAATTATTCAAAATGTTGACTCGTAGTGCGGGAGGTACCAGATGGAGTGGTCTGACATATTCCACCTTCACACCTGACAATGAGTTCATAGAAATATTGGGATGTGCCAAGTTTGAAAATAATCGGATGCTCGTTTTGCGTTTTATGAACTACACAGTTTTGCAAAATGTTGACCTCTCTGTGGGGGAGGTACCAGAAGGAGTGGACCGATATTGATATCTCCGAAGGAGTGGACCGATATTCATATCCCCGCCCTTCTCCCCATGTACAAAGATTTGACCAAATCGGATAATTGCTTCGGACATCGCACCAATTCTCCTGAAACAGATTTGGCCGAAAGAGGCCTAGGGTAAAATCGTTATTTCGATTAATCACATTTTTGCCGTATCAAATTATATAAACCCTATGTAGCCATATGGCTGTCATTCATAGGATAAACATGTTAAAAAGTATCTGTCGGCTTTGTCCACAGATGTATACTCTCAGCCAATGTTCGATTATTTAAATATATTTTTACTTCTGTTATGATTATTGACATTTTTTAAACCTCTGTGGAGTAGGTTCCGAAAGAATAGACCAATATTGTCCATTTCGTATCAGACCTAAATAAATATGAAATTTTGCAACGATTGTCTTTTAGGCGTTTTGTTTTTCAAAACCTTGAACCCTATATGGGGGAGGTACCAGAAGGAATGATCCGATCTGTACCATATTTATAACAGATCATGTGTTGATAGAAATATTTAGATAAGCCAAGTCATGAGCTCCATGGATTTTCAAAATTTTGACACTTTGTGGGGTAGGTACCACATGGAGTGGACCGATATATCCAACCTTTGCAGGAGATCTTGTGTTAATAGAAATAAAGGGATATGTATATGAAGAGATCCGCTTCTCTTTTTTGAGATTTTAGGACCATTTTGGTTATTCAAAACTTCGACCCTTTGTGGGGGAAGTACCAGAAGAAATGGTCCGATCTCTATCGTCTTTCTTACAGATCTTGTGTTGATAGAGAAATCGAGATGTGCCATGTCTGAATGGAATTGGGTGTCAATTTCACGTTTTATGAGCTTCATGGACATTTAAAATGTTATTAACTAATTGATAACGTAACCACCAGATTTTGGTTATTTTAGTGTTTTAGTTATTTTAGAAACATTTTAAACCGAATTTGCTGTAAATTTGGAGTTTGGTAGAAATTTTGGTATAGTCCCCATACAACGGTACCTCCATACATTCGGTATTTTACGAATATGAGTTACATTTTTCCACGGAATTATCTTAAACTTGATATTTCGAGTGCTTGGCAGGCATCGCTTTCTCTGGCAGATAATTGGCTATAGAGGTCCACCTTTTCGTATAGCCCCCTTATAACTGTACCTCCGGATACTCGGTATTTTGATGATTTATGTCACACTTTTCACAGGAATTGTTTAAAAACTGGTATTTGGGATTCACAATTATAAAAAAATACCTGTACAGATCGATCCCCTTCGCATTTGGAGTTCGTAAATGGCACCACCTTCCTTGGCAGATAGTTGGCATTTTTTTAAACATTTTGTAACTTCCTGCCTAATTTCGGTGGGTATAAAAATTTCAGCCCATCTGAAATTTAGTCATTTTTTACTTGTTTTGCCATCGTTTTTACCCTATATTTGTATTGGTCCCGTAAAAGGCGGATTAACTATTGTTTTATATCTTTAGGGTTTTAGTATATTTATTTTTGTTAAATTCAAATTAACTAATGTAAACATTTTTCTTTATTTTCATTTCAGGTAAGCATTTTTGCGGGATGGAAAAATCTTAAGTGTAATTATCTATTATTCTAAGTTTTTGTATTGTACTGAATATAATATAAGGTAAAATTTTTAAAGGAAATAAAGGCAAGTAAGCAAAGGCTATCGTCGTGCGGGGCCGACCATGTGATACCCTACAACACTACAATATGTTCGAAGTCCCCTATATCCAAATCCATTTTGGAAGATTTTGTTTTTGAAATAATGTCAAAGAGCCCCGCCCAGAGGTTAGCCTTAGTTTTTTGATCCGGAGAATTTGGCGAATATTTACGCACTCCGTAGTGTTGTTAAGTATTCAAAACAATTTCACACGAAAATTGTGGTATATTTTACAGCTAAATATAATCTTAGAGGTCTTCTCATAGATGATCTAGAGGTCTTCTCATAGAAGAAGTAGAGGTCTTCTCATAGAAGAAGTAGAGGTCTTCTCATAGAAGACGTAGAGGTCTTCTCATAGAAGACCTAGGGGGTCTTCTCATAGAAGACCTAGAGGTCTTCCAAAATGCTAAACTTCTTCCCTGTCCTTAACTCTCTTCTGATGCGAAATTCCGTGTTGATAAATTTTCATTAGAAAAAATTTAAATTAGAAAAATTTAAATTTCTTTAGTCCATTTGCACCTCTAAATGCACATCTTAAGAACAATAGGCTTTAATTCTGACCCTAACCCTACCCCCATTTTGTGTGGTTCGGACGATAATTGCGATATGCATATAATACCCTCAAAACGTAGTGTTATGGGGTGTAAAAATTTGGAAAATTCAAAATTGTAAGTCAAATTGAAAAAAATCGCATTCGATAAAAAAATGACAAAAATTTAAAAAATTCGACAAAAATATATTCACTTTTTTATACCCTCAGCCATATGGCTACAGAGGGTATATATCATTTGATACGGTCAAAACGTGCCTAACCGAAATAACGGTTGTAGACCCTAGGTCTCTTTGGACCAAATCCGTTTCAGAACATTTGGAGTCGATCTAGCGATGTCCGTCCGTCCGTCTGTCTGTCTGTCTGGCTGGTGCGCACGATAACTCTCGAAGGGAGTATCCGATTTGGTCTAAACTTGGTACAATGTAATATTTTTATCAAACTTAGATCGAGTTCGGAGATGGGCAATATCGGTCCACTCCATCTGGTACCTCCCCCACAAATGGTCAAAATTGTGAATAATTACAACTCTTATAAAATGTGATATAAGAGTCCGATTGTCTTCAAATTTCACACATGCCAATATTTATGTTAACCCAAGCTCCGATGTTAGGATGGAATATATCGGTCCACTCCTTCTGGTACCTCCCACACAAATGATCGAGATTTTAAAAAAATATATATATTTTCTGCACAGAAAGAGAATCGATAATCCAACTTTGTTCAAACTTTGCAAATCCTAATATTTACGTCAGTTCTAGGTCAGGTGCAAAAATGGATAATATCGGTCCACTCCGTCAAGTACCTCCCCCACGAAGGTCGAAATTTTGAATATCCATCAAGCTCTTAAAACACTACATTAACATACGATTCCATTCAGACTTTGCACATCTCAATATTTTCATAAACGCAAGATCTTTTATAAAGATGGTAGAGATTGGAACATTCGTTCTGGTAGAAAGGACTTAAGTTTTGAATAATCAAAACGAGCAAAGAATCCGAAATAAACATCCGATTCTCTTCATATTACATACGTTCCATTATATCTACTAACTCAAGATCTGGTGTGAAGATGCGATATATCGGTCCACTCCTTCTGGTACCTCCCCACAAAGGGTAAAAATTTTGAGTATCCATGAAGCTCATAAAACGCAAAATTAACATACGATTCTATTCAGACTTGGAGCTTCTCAATATTTCCATCAACACAAGATCTGTTATAAAGATGGTAGAGATCGGATCATTTTTTCTGGTACCTCCCCACATAGGGTTCAAGATTTTTAAAAACAAAACGCTCAATTAATTCGAAAAAAGCATCCATCCATCTCCTCAAATTTCCCACATACAGACATTATTTCTAACACAAGATCTGTTGTGAAGATGATATACATCAGCCAACTTATAACTGTCATAACTTGCGAAACAAGTCGGTGATTCTTTACAACTTGCTATATCTAAATATTTCTCTTAACCAATATTCTGATATGAATATGTAATTTGTCGAAAATTATGGTTTCGCATAAAATTAGATACGAATGTTCGATTTCCTTCAAATTTTGCACATACCAATATATATTATCTGTATTAGATAAAGTATGAAAATGGAATACTTCGGTTCGCTATATCTGTTACCTGACGCATATTTTCATTTTCCGAAAATGTGCACAAATCTCATATAAAGTACAAGAAGTAGTCGATATAGTCCAAAGCTGTCAAGTTCATATCTCAAGGCTGAGGGTATACATCTGTCGGCAAAACTGACTGATACTATTTTACTTGTTATTGGTATATTTTTCCGCTTTTTTCTTAGATTTTATCGTTTTGTGGCAAGAGGCGATTCCGAATTGATGGGAATTGTGGAAATCGGCCCAGCGGTTCTTGATTTATAAGCAGAATAAATAAGATCGATTCTTTTACATGTATATTGTACTTATTATGCTATATATCCGATGTCTTGACTATTAGCATCACCCTAACGATCAGAAGTGATAATTTAATATATTTGTTATTTGGCTGGGATTGGAAATATTCGCGGTTTAGTGTAAATTTTCCTATTTTCTTACATAAAAGTTAGGGTCTATTTCACCCGCTAATCATTGTCCGATGACCGCCCAAATTGGTATGTTTCTGCACACTCCTAAACTCTAACTCCATGCTAACTTCCGCTTCAATCGGACTATAATTGCGACCTCTGGAGCAACTACAAAATCAGAAAATTTTTTAGTTGTTGGTCTATTTCAACCCCTAAATATTATGCGATCATCTCCAAAAACAATAGGGTTCTATTCTGGCCCTAACCCCACCTCCATTTTCAATTTCGTGAGGATTGGCCATAATTGCGACCTGTAGAGCGATTAAAAATTAACATGGACAGACGGACGTACATAGCTAGATCGACTCAGCCCGGCGAAATAGGAAGATCCATATATACTTTCCTATGTGGGAAACCAATATTTCGAGGTGTTACATAATTTTTGGTCCAATCAAACTTATAAAACCCCCAACACATAGTGTTGTGGGGTATAAATAGTATCTTAACTACTAGCTTTGTAAAGCATTTTAACAGAATAAAACACATTAACAGAATTTCGCTTCCACACACCAAATGTTAAATTTTCACAGAAATGCCTTTATTATTCATATGTACGTTATCACCGCACCGGATGCACCCTAAGGTTCTTCCAACATCGTTGGCATCAACAATTAACTTGTATTAATTGTGGCGCAACATTGCGACTTATAACAGCAAAAAATCCTTTTTACAACAAATATATTTTCATTTAATTTATGGTGATCCCTTTAATCAAAACATCCTTTAACATGATAAATAATATCGCAACAATAACATTGGCAGGAGAAGAAAAAAACCAACAACAACAACACATTTAATACGCATGGCAAAACGGAAATAAATACAAATGCCCCAACAGACGAATTCGACATAAAGTCAATAATTCATTTCTGTTTAATTTTTCGTTGCTGTTATTCTTGTTATCCTCACGCCGCCGAAAACTGTTTTGTCCAAATGCCAAAGAAAATAACATTCGAAATACGAAAACAACAACAACAGCAAGAGAATAACAAATTTAATAAATAGTTAAGGCAATGTGTAATAAATTACAATTTGCACATAACTCAATGACCTCATCACACACACATACATACAGACACACACTCGTACATATGCAGCTGACAAGAGCACACTCTCATACACACACATGTGTATGTTATTCTTTTTTCTCTTACATCCTAAACAGCCAACACATTGTATATGTGTGGGGGAGCAGGGGGGATGGTTATTATTATGTGACCTTCAGTGTGTTCTATACACCAGGGTTGGTTGTTTGGCAAAAAGAAATCTGTCAGTTACAATACGGAATTCAAGTACCATTGTCTACTTGAAATACTTTTAAAGCTGCATAACAAAAAAAATAGTTGAGAGAAAAAAATTTAATTTGAGAAAAAAATGTTGCAAATCATTGCAACGAAATTTTGGGAAGAACTGAAAAAAACAACGAAAAATATCTACAGGGTTGCCCATATTCGACGGACCCATCTGGCAACGCCATAACTTTTGACAGAGATGTCACATCGCTTAATGACATACCGCGTTTGAAGCGTCAGTCCAAGCAGATTTTTACGATGAACCAATACACGCCACGCGAGCGCTCTGAAATAGTTGAAATTTACAAGAAGTCAATTGTGAAAACTCAACGTGCTTTTAAAACATTAAAAAATGTGAGAAGTACGCCTTCTAAGAACACCATTAAGCGTTTATACGAAAAATTTTCGACTGGTAAGGCTCTTTCTAATCCGAAGAGGCCATATAAAAGTCGACCAAGGCGATCGGCCGAGAATATCGCTGCCGTACGAGCCAGTGTTGAGAGGTCTCCAAGAACATCCCAAAAACGCCGTTCTAAGCAGTTGGGCATGGCTCGGTCCATTTTACAACGGATTATTCGCATTGATTTGCATTTGTTCCCGTACAAAATTCAATTGACGCAAAGAATGTTGCCTGCGGACAAGCCTCGTCGATTGGAATGGGCAAAAAGGGCCCAAAGGTACGTCGAATATAGGCAACCCTGTATGATACGGTACGGGAGGTTTAATGCAGGAAAAAGTAATTATTAGTTATTGAGAACATATTGGCCAAAACAACAAAAAAGGATAAGGGAAAATACTACTTGACGAAATATCTTTTAAAGATCTTGTAAGCCCCATGCCAACTTCCCGTCGGTTGGTCTATAATTGCGACCTGTGTAACTGGAAAATCAGGAATTTTTTCAGTTTTTGGTCCATTTCAACCACTAAATTTTATACGATCATCTCCAAAAGCTATAGGCTTTTATTCTTTCCATAAGCCCACCTCCATTTTCAATTTCGTGTGGATCGGGCCAAAATTGCGACCTGTAGCGTTATTACAAATTAACATGGACAGACGGACGGACGGACATAGATCGACTCAGATCGGCGAGATAAGAATATCCAATTATACTTTCCTATGTGGGAAACCAATACTTGTTATGTTACATAATTTTTGGCCCAATCAAACCTATAATACCCACAACACATGGTGTTGTAGGATATACAAAGGGAAAAAAAGACTTACTTTATAAACTTAGAAATAACGAAATAACAGGACATTTGGAGTCGATCTAGCGATGTCCGTCCGTCTGGCTGGCTGGTACGCACGATAACTCTCGAAGGGAGTGTCCGATTTGGTCCAAACTGGGTACATCGTAATATTTTTGTCAAACTTAGATCGAGTTCGAAGATGGACAATATCGGTCCACTCCTTCTGGTACCTCCCACTCCCAAAATGTCAACATTTTCAAAGAAAATAATTTATTGCACAGAAAGAGAAAGGATAATCCGATTTTGATCCATCTTTGCGAATCTTAATATTTTTATCAGTGCTAGGTCAGTTGCGAAAATGGACAATATCGGTCCACTCCATCAGGTTCATCCCCCACAAACGGTCAAAATGTTGAATAAATACAACTATTATAAAATGTGATGTAACAGTCCGATTGTCTTGAAGTTTCACACATCCCAATATTTTTATCAACCCAAGGTCTGGTGTGAAAATGAAATTTATCGGTCTACTCCCCCTGGTACCTCCCACACAAAATGTTAAAATTTTCATAAAATATATTTTTTGCACAGAATGAGAAACTATAATCCGATTTTGCTCCAACTTTGCAAATCCGAATATTTGCGTCAGTTCAACGTCGGGTGCGAAAATGGACAATGTCGGTCCACTGCATCAAGTACCTCCCCCACAAAGGGTCAACATTTTGAAAAATTACAATTCTTATAACATGTGATTGAAGAGTCCGATTGTCTTCAATTTCATACATTGTAATAATTTTAAACAAGGTCTGGTGCCAAGATGGTATACATCGATCACCTCCTTCTGGTACCTCCCCACAAAAGGTCAAAATTTTCAAAAAAAAAAATTTTTTTTCTGCACAGAAAGAGAAGCAATAATCCGATTTGCTCCAACTTTGCAAATCCTAATATTTGCGTCAGTTCTAGGTAAGCTGGAAAAATGCATAATATCGACCCACTCCATCAAGTTCTTCTGGTACCTCCTGCACAAAGGGTCAAGTTTTTGAATAACCAAAACGTTTATAAAATCCGAAATACGCATCATGTTCTATTTATATTTCACACATACCATTATTTTCACTAACAAAAGATCTGTTGTGAAGATGGGAAATAGCGGTCCACTCCTTCTAGTTCCTGCCCCACAAAGTCTCAAAGAAAGCGAAATAAGCATCCAACTCTTCTCAACTTTCACAAATACAATATCTGTTATTTAGATGATATATATCTGTGAACCCCTTCTGGTCCTACATTCACAAAGGGTAACCATTTCGAATACTTTTATCTGTCATAACCTGCGATACAAGTCAGCGATTCTTTACAACTTTCTATATCTAAATATATCTCTCTTTGCCAGAAACCTGCGATGAATGTGGAATTTATGATTTTCCATAAATTGGATATAAATGTTAGATTTTTTTGTAATATTTCTCATACCAATATTTTTATGTGTATTAGATGAAGTATGAAAATGGAATACTTCGGTTGACTGTATCTGGTACCTCACTCACGTTTTAACATTTTTTAAAAATTATCTCATATAAAGTGAAGGAAGTACCCGATATAGTCCGAACCTGACACGTCGCAATATTTATATCATATTTATTTAGGTCCGATACGAAATGGCCAATATTGGCCCATTCCTTCGGAACCAACTCCATAAGGGGTTAAACATTTGAGTAATCATAACAGAAGTCGAAATATTTTTAAATAATCGCACGTTGGCTGAGGGTATATATCTGTCGGCAAAACCGACAGATACTTTTTAACTTCTTTTATTTAATTTTACTTATTTATTTTTTTTTTTTTTCAAAAATATTCCCCGAATTGAGAGATATTGCCGAAGGCACGGTATGATTTATACGCATCAACTCCATGAAATCTTTACTCTCGAACATTGCAAAAAGTTAAAAATTATGGAATATGCCCTCCACATTTTTGTAACCTGCCGATGTAAAGTATCAAAACGACTATGCATATGTCCTTCAACATTTATAAAACTTTTCCTGTCATTTTTGTCCTGAAACGGATTTTGTCTAAATGAAATGATATCTAAATACTTTGTAGTATCAAATGATATTCATACTTATTCTTAAGGTATAACTTATACGCATTTTTAGGTCATTTTACCCATTCGAATATAAGATATAAATTTCGTAAGCTGTCATATTTCAAAATATGCCATGTAGTTGCTTGGAGTTTTCGAAAATTTGATTATACATCTAACATGAACAAATTTCAAAGCTACCTCTTTACAAATCTCAAAATATAAAGAGAAAGCAAAAACTTGTTTATTCATCGTAAAGTTCGCCATTTAAATAAATACTAATGTCATGAATCTATAACTTATCCCTATTTTTTTGTGTATAAAATTTCTTAACCCAAAAATAAAGTTCTGGAATTTTTTCCCCATAACCAGAAACAATTTATCATCTTTATGTTGGTAACTTGAAATGTGTCCTCAAATTCGTTGTATCATTTAGCATTAGATTAAACAAGCTAAACAGACATACTCAGGCTGCCAGCCCCTGACCACCGATATGATACCACTACACAAGATGTGAACACTCACACACACACACTCTCACATCATACATTCCCGAACTCCTAATATTGTTGTTGTCTAAGAAAGCTAACTTCCTTCCGTGTACTAAAATCACTTTTTGGAATAACATCTTCGAAAAATAGACTGACCACAGCAGGACACGAACACACGCACACACACAAACATTCGGTCATATACAAGAGATGACAATACAAACAAATGGAATTTTGCAAGTATTTGTGCTTATTTATGTAAGATCAAGTGTGTGTGTGTGTCTGCATTGCCTGTCTGAAGTGAGTTGGTGGTGAAGTTGGATCTTAGAGCTAACAAGCTTCTAGTTTGTTTGATTGTGCGTGACGACGTATTAAAGCATCATCTGACCATGTTGGTAGGTGGTGGAAGGGCGAGTTTTTGGCAATTATGATATCTAGCAATTTGTTAAGCTATGCCTTGTTGTTGTCGTTATTACTATAGTCGTTGTTGTTGTTGTTGCAATTTATTATTAAAATGATATGTTTAAGCCAAAATCTAATCTTAAAGGCTACAATACCACAACATATGTTGAAGGGGGCTGACATATGTATGTATGTATGTGTGTTGGAAGAGATTTGTATTTATTTCGGGGATTTCAGTGTGTGTGCGTGTTCATATGATGTGGCTTTTTATATCCCTCTCCATACCATGGAGGAAATATTACGCTTGTCATTCCGTTTGTAACACCTCGAAATATACATTTTAGACCCACAAATTATACATATTCTTGATCAGCATAAAATTCTAAGTCTAAATTTAAATTTAGACTCGCTAAAAATTAGCGATGTCCATCCATCTGTCTGTCCCTCTGTCCGTCAGTGGAAATACCTCTAGCTTCCGAACGAATTGAAGTAGACTGATAAAATTTTACTTAGATGTGTGTTTGCCCTTCAGTACTTTTGCTATTAAAAACGGGCTATATGTATAGGTCCACGTTTTGGTATAGGCGCCATGTGTATAACGGTACCCCCTATGTTCGGAATTTTGACATTTTGAAAGCGACATTTTTCACCGGAATTTTTCCAAATTTCGTATTTACAGTTCGTAATGGTTACTATAACCTATTACGGAAAATTGTCTATGCGGGTCCACGTCTTCTTATAAACACCATATAACGATACCTCCCCATATTAGGTATTTTGATCATTTAAGCGACATTATTCAACAGAATCGCTTTAAATGTTGTACTTGCTATTCGTAACGGGTACTACGGCCAATAATGGAAAATTACCTATGCAGGTCTTCGTATAGTCCTCATGTAACTTATCTCCGAATATTCGGTATTATGATGATTTTAGCGACATTATTCGTTGGAAGTGTTTCAATTTTTGTATTTGCTGTATGTAATGGGTGCTACAGCCTGTGACCGAAAATTGCATATGCAGGTTGAGGTATTCGTATAGACCATATATAAACGTAGCTCCAGATATTCGGTATTTTGATGATTTTAGCGACATGTTTTACCGGAATTGTTTCAAGTTTCGTATTCGCCTATGACGAAAATGTCATTTTCGTATAGCCCCCATACAACGGTACCGCTCTATATTCGGTATTTTTATGATTTTCGTTTTTTTTATACCCCAAGCCTTATGGCTAGAGGGGGTATATATCATTTAATGTGCCTCATCGAAATGACGGTTTTCGACCCTAAGTCTTTTTAGGACCAAATCCGTTTCAGGACATTTGGAGCCAATCTAGCGATGTCCGTCCCCCACAAAAGGTGGAAATTTTCAAAGAAAATATTTTAGTGCACGGAAAGAGAAAGAATAAATCGATTTAGTTCAACTTTATAAATCCTATTATTTACGATAGTGCTATTTCAAACGCGAAAATTGACATTATCGGTTCAATCCATCAAGTTCCTACCTCACAAAGGGTCAAAATTTGGAATAATTGGAATAATTATAAAATGTGATGTAAGGGTCCGATTGTCTTCAAATTACAGAAATCATAATATTTTTATTAACAAATGGTGTGGTGGTGATGATGGGTCACAATTTTGAATTTTCATGAAGCTCGTAAAATACGAAATTAACATCCGATTCCATTCAGATTTGGCACATCTCAATATTTCGATCAACACAAAATCCGTTATAAAGATGGAAGAGATTGGTTCATTCCTTCGGGTACCTCCTGCCCAAAGAGTCAAAGTTTCGAATAACCAAAACGAACATAAAATCCGAAATAAGCATACGGGTTTCTAAAAATTACACACATCACAATATTTTTATTAAACCAAGGTCTGGTCTGGGGATGAAGATATATCGGTCCACTCCTTACGGTACCTCCGCCACAAAGGGTCAAAATTTTGTATATCCATAAAGCTCATAAAACGCGAAATTATCATTCGATTCTATTCAGACATGTTACATATCAATGTTTTCATCAACACAAGATCTGTCATAAAGATTGTAGAGATCGGACCATTTCTTCAGGTACCTCCCCTACAAAGGGTCACAATTTTGAATAACCAAAACGACCATAAAATCCGAAATAAGCATCCGGTTTTCTTCAAATTACACACATCACAACATTCTTTTTTTTAACCCAGGTCTGGTGTGAAGATGTAATGTATCGGTCTACTCCTTCTGGCACCTTCACCACAAAGGGTCAACATTTTGGATTCCATTCAGACTTGGCATATCTCAATATTTCCATCAAACGATCCGTAATAAAGATGGTGGAGATTGTTCCATTCGTTCAGGTTGATTTAACTGCCATACCTTGCGTAACTAGTCAGCGATTCTTCACAACTTCCCCTACCAAAATATTTCTCTCAAACAGAGATGAATGTGGAATTTCTGGTTTCGCATAAAATATTATATAATTGTTCGATTTTCTGATTCCCAATATTTTTATCAGTATTAGATGAAGTATGAAAATGAAATACTTCGGTCGACTATATCTGGTACCTCAAGCACATTTTAGCATTTTCTAAAAATTATCACATGGCTCATATTGAGTGAAGGAAGTAACCAATATGTCCAATCGTGGCACGTCGCAATATTTACGAAATGGACAATATAGGAAACCACTCTATAAAGGGTCAACTATTTGAATGTTTGTAAAAGAAGTCAAATTATATTTTAAATAATTGACTTTTGGCAGACTTTTGGCTATATACATCTGTCGGTAAAACTGACTGATAGCATTTAACTTGTTATTTTACAAATTCCTTTCAAATGGTGTAGAACATTTAAAGTTCGACCCGGTCGAACTTTCAGCTTTTTACTTGTAATCCCTGTATTCAATGCAGGTCCTTTGATGTCTCTGTATTTTCTCTGTTAATTTATTTTAACTGATACGTTTGTTTGTCCTGCTGTCTGTCTGTGTCCATATTTGTTTGTTGGTCCTTTGTTATAGATGAATTAGTGGTTGTGCGGTGCGGTTGGTCTCTGCACGTATAACCCCCAATAAGTGTTCGGCTGTATATTTACTTATTATCAAATCATCAAGGTTTTCCTTTTGGAAGCCAGCCTTTCCCGCCCTCTTCCAAAATCGAACTATGATAACATGTATTGTCAATATCACATACGCGTATGTGTATAGAGGGCTGTGTTGGTGTAAACGCCTACAAAAATGCCTTTAATTAATTGCTTCTCATCTTTAATATGACACGAACACTCACACACACACCTTCACATAAAATATAACATGGCAACTCTTTAGAGATTTTTATCGCAAACCTGAGAAATTAGTCTTGTCTTCGATGCATCCATCATGGCCAAGATCGAACAATTTTCTCCAACTGACTGCATACTGTGCGGTTTTTCACTCCGATTATCAATTGACAGATAGTTTCATGTCACAGAGATGTGTGTGTGTAATTGGAAAAAGGATATTTGTTGCCCGCATAAATTAAGCGGTTCTGTGTAGCCTTTCATTTTTGCAGAACCAATAAATAATGATTATGATTGATGACTTTCATGAGAACAACTCATGTGAATGGTGTTTACACTGACTGTAAATATAATTCATATTATCTAACGGTTAACTTTGTAAATATGATGGGTGTGTCAGGGTGCGTGTGTGTGTGTGATTGTTGTGCTAGCCATTATCAGTTAATATTGAATAAAGGACAAAGCTGTTGATTTGCCTTTATTGATAAAGAGGTTGGCTGTCAGGGACAGAAAGCAGAAATTAAATAGATATTCAACTTTCGAACCTCCATCATTGAGTGATCGAAGTCTTATTTAATTAAAAAGGCATTAAAGGGGTTTCCAGCTAGATTTGATATTTTGAATTTCCCGATATCGGTATTTACGCCAGTAATAAACATGGGAACGATACTCGATTCAAAAATGTATTGCAATTCTAAAAACTCGCCACAGAAATACAGACAATTACGCAGTCGCATATAGGACGCTTATAGGACCACCAACATTGTTGTAAAAATTGGATCGTATGGGTCGTATGGTAGTATGTGAAGAATATTGAAGCTGAAATCCAAAATGATGAAGACAACCTGAAATTCTTCATTCCTCAACCTTCTTTGGAAATGAAAAATTCACAAACATCTTTATATCGTATTTTACCAAAAAGATCTAAGGCGATCGGTATACACCCTTAGCATATTATTTGATTTAAATTTGAAATCTTCGAAAAAAAGTTGGACCTAGACACAATTTCGACATCAGGCCTTATGTTCGAAAAATTATTGAAATGTATGAAGTTTGAAGGAAATCGCATATATAAACTGACATCTAGCGATGTCCGCCCGTTTGTCTGTCTGGCTGGTGCGCACAACAACTATCGAAGGGAGTATCTGATTTGGTCCAAACTTGGTACATCGTAATTTTATTATCAAACTTATACCGAGTTCGGAGATCGACAACATCTGTCCATTCCTTCGGGTACCTCCCCCAAAAGTTGGAAATTTTGATATAAATATTGCGACGTGCCAGGTTTTGACTCATTGGGTTACTTCTTGCACTTAATATGAGATATGTGATATTTTTTTAGAAAATGCCAAAATTTGCATGAGGTGCCAGATATAGTCCACCGAAGTATTCCATTTCCAAACTTCACCGAATACAGATAAAAGTATTGGTAGGGCCATAAAAAAATCTAACACTTATATCCAATTTTTGGGAAATCATAAATGTCATATTTATCTCAGGATTCTAGTTATTTAGATATAGCAAGTTGTAAAAGATAAAATTATTGAAAATCGTGACCCTTTGTGGTTGAGGTACCAGAAGAGCTTCACATATATATCAACTTTACAAGAGATCTTCTATTAGCAAAAATGTTTGTCTGTGTGACATTTGAAGAGAGTTACATGCTTATTTCACTTTCTTTAAGCTTTTTTCAAAATCTTGAACCCTTTGTGGGGGAGGTACCAGAAGAAATGGTGCGAACTCTACCATCTTTATAAGAGATTTTGTGTTAATGGAAATATTGTGATGTACCAAGTCTGAATGAAATCAGAAGCTATTTTCGAGTTTTATGATCTTCATGGATATTCACAATTTTTAACCTTTTTTTCAGAAGGAGTGGATCGATATATCCCATCTTTACAGCAGATCTTATGTTTGTAGAAATAATGGAATGTGTAAACTATGAAGAGAGCCGGATGCTTATTACGGACTTGATAATCGTTTTGGTTATTCAAAACTTTGACTCTTTGTGGGGGAGGTAAACTCAGAAATGGTCCAATCTCTGCCATCTTTATAACAAGTCTTGAGTTGATGAAAATGTTGAGATATACCAAGCTTGAATGGAATCGGATAATGATTTCGAGTTTTATGAACTTTATGTATATTCATAATTTCATTCATAATACGAATTCTGACCCTTTGTGGGGGAGGTACCAGAAGGAGTGAGCAGAAATAATAGGATGTGTGAAATATGAAGAGAACCGTATGCTTCTTTCGTATTTTATGGTCATTTTTGTTATTCACAACTATGACCCTTTATTTGTGAGATACCAGAAGAAGTGGTCCAAAATATTTCATCCTCATACCAAGTCTTGCATTGATAGAAATATTGAGATGTTCCAAGTTTGAAAGGAATGAGATGCTCATTTCACGTTTTATGAGCTGCGTGGCTATTCAAAAATTTTGACCCGTTGGGGGGAGGTACCAGAAGGAGTGGACCAATATATCGCATCCTCATAGCAGATCTTGTACTATTAGAAATAATGGGATGGATGAACTACGAAGATAACCGGATGCTTATTTTGGATATTTTAATTTTTTGATTTCTCAAAGCTTTGACCCTTTGTGGGGGAAGTACGGGAAGGCAATTGTCCATCTTTATAAAAGATGTTGTGTGAATCGAATATTGAGATGTACCAAGTCTGAATGCAAGCGGATATTAATTTCGCATTTTATGGACCGATATATTCCATCTTCACACCAGACCTTGGGCTAGTAAAAATATTGTGATATATGTAATTTGAAGAGAATCGGACTCTAATATCACATTTTATAGGAGTTATAATAATTCAAAATTTTGACCCCTTGTGGGGAAGGTACTTGATGAAGTGGAAGTGCAAATATTAGGATATGCAAAGTTAAAGCAAAATCGGATAATCCTTTCTTTTTCTGTGCAGTAAATTAATTTTTTTCAAAATTTTGAAAAATGCTTTTGTACACTTGTGAACACTGGAATAATTTTAACAGCTGTCGAACGAGTGGCTTAGAAATGACAGCAGTCTGAAGTTGGTTGCAGTTTTTTCATCTAAAATCCATCCAAATTGGGCTCCATGCACGATTTGTGCAAAATTTTTTCGCGACAGGACAATATATACTACTAAATTTTCTTCCGAAAATATGTAGTGAGTTATATGCTTTAATTTCCCTGATTAAAGCGTAAAGCACAAAAAGTTACGTACCCTTGCTAGTAATAGATATTATGATTATTTTCCATTACATGTTATCCTTTCTGGGAAGTATGCTCTTCGGTACCTGAATGTTGTCTGAGACATGTTTACTGTTAGTTTTATTTAGCTTGTTATCTCCATCCTTTCTTTTCGTGTATCGGGAAATTGAAAACAAAATCTTGGTCAACCAGCAATATGTAGTAGTTGTTGTTATTGTTGTTTACCAACGAATCTAATGTAAATAACACAACATGTTCGGGGAATTCGAATGGAACCATTTATATGTACGTGGAATTTACTGGTCGTATGTGAAATGTTATGTTTGCCTGGGTTTCTTTTACAACTAATCCTCCTTTTACATGAAAACACTTACACATATAAGTCCAACATATATTTGCCATGCTTTCAGTGGTGGATTTTTTTCGCATGGAATGCACGTCCCAATTTAAGAGAGAAAATGCTATGGGTGTAAAAAGATTGGGAAAATGTACAGAGAAAATACGAATTCGAAGGTGTGGATTTTTTTCGTCCCTTATCTAAAAAAATTAACAGGACCTCATTATCATCTACATAAGAAGAACTCTCGGTCTTCAATATAATCAGACCTCATGGTCATCTATATATGACATCACGGGCTTCTATATTAGAAAATGTCATGTTCTACTATATAAGAAGACGTAAAGGTCTTCTATATAAAAAGACCTCATGGTTTTATATATGAAGACCTCATAGTCTTCTATATGAGAAGACCTCATAGTCTTCTATATGAGAAGACCTCATAGTCTTCTATATAGGAAGACCTCATGGTCTTCTATATAGGAAGACCTCATAGTCTTCTATATAGGAAGACCTTCTGGTCTTCTATATGAGAAGACCTTCTGGTCTTCTATATGAGAAGACCTTCTGGTCTTCTATATGAGAAGACCTTCTGGTCTTCTATATGAGAAGACCTTCTGGTCTTCTATATGAGAAGACCTCATGGTCATCTATATGAGAAGACCTCATGGTATTCTATATGAGAAGACCTCATGGTCTTCTATAAGAAGACCTTCTATACGAAGACCTTCTGGTCTTCTATACGAAGACCTTCTGGTCTTCTATACGAAGACCTTCTGGTCTTCTATACGAAGACCTTCTGGTCTTCTATACGAAGACCTTCTGGTCTTCTATACGAAGACCTTCTGTTTCTATACGAAGACCTTCTGGTCTTCTATACGAAGACCTTCTGGTCTTCTATACGAAGACCTTCTGGTCTTCTATACGAAGACCTTCTGGTCTTCTATACGAAGACCTTCTGGTCTTCTATACGAAGACCTTCTGGTCTTCTATACGAAGACCTTCTGGTCTTCTATACGAAGACCTTCTGGTCTTCTATACGAAGACCTTCTGGTCTTCTATACGAAGACCTTCTGGTCTTCTATACGAAGACCTTCTGGTCGTCTATACGAAGACCTTCTGGTCTTCTATACGAAGACCTTCTGGTCTTCTATACGAAGACCTTCTGGTCTTCTATACGAAGACCTTCTGGTCTTCTATACGAAGACCTTCTGGTCTTCTATACGAAGACCTTCTGGTCTTCTATACGAAGACCTTCTGGTCTTCTATACGAAGACCTTCTGGTCTTCTATACGAGACTTTCTGGTCTTCTATACGAAGACCTTTCTGGTCTTCTATACGAAGACCTTCTGGTCTTCTATACGAAGACCTTTCTATACGAGACCTTTCTATACGAAGACCTTCTGGTCTTCTATACGAAGACCTTCTGGTCTTCTATACGAAGACCTTCTGGTCTTTATACGACGACCTTCTGGTCTTTATACAAGACCTTCTGGTCTTCTATACGAAGACCTTCTGGTCTTCTGTACGAAGACCTTCTGGTCTTCTATACGAAGACCTGGTCTTCTATACGAAGACCTTCTGGTCTTCTAAACGAAGATCTACGAATCTTCTATCAGAAAACTTTCGGGTCTTCCTAAGAAGGACTTCTACAAGAAGAGTTTATGGTCTTCTATAAGAATAGATTCGGTTCTTCTATAGGAAGAGCTTCTAGTCTTCTTGAGAACACCTCAAGGTCTTCAATGGGAAGACTTCAAAGTCTTCTATGGGAAGAAATCACAGTCTTCTATGGGAAGACCTCATGGTCTTCTAAATAAAAAGACCTTCTACGCGGGAAGACCATCTCCTGCTCTTCTATGCGGGAAGACCATCTCATGCTTTTCTATGGGAGAATACCATCTCCTGCTCTTCTATGAGAGAAGACCAACTGCTCTTCTGTGAGAAAAACCAAATCTGTTCTTCTATGAGAAGAACTACATCTGTTCTTCTATAAGAAGGTCAGCTG
The DNA here is from genome assembly GCF_030504385.1 of Musca domestica. Lineage (NCBI taxonomy): Eukaryota > Metazoa > Arthropoda > Insecta > Diptera > Muscidae > Musca > Musca domestica. Next base: position 2,471,907 of record NW_026712445.1, on the reverse strand, counting down.
CTCTTCTTATAAACGGAAATTTCTTAACAAATTTAAAGGTTTTAGGTTTTTCCAAACAACTTTGAGCTTCCAATCAGTCAAAGGACCCCTTGACACCCAAAACTTTGACAATTATTTTTTCCGTTTTTGCTTATCATGGGTTCAACTATTATTTATGACTTTTATATTGGAATATAATTATGTTCTTCCTCTCCAGAACGCCTCCCGACCCCACCACATTTTTTCAAAATGCAAATAACTAAACTGAATAAAAGACCTTCGTCAGAAATTCCTCTCATGCCTTTATTCCGAGATAACATTTGTTGCCTGGAGTATCTCTGTTATGCTCTGCCTGCCTTTGTGTTAGCCTTTCACCCACTAAGCTTATTAAGTCCACCCAAACTTTGGGTAATTGCGGTTGAGTAGCAGTGTCACTGGTGTTTTTCACTTGTTTGCTATTGCTATTCGTGTTGTTGTTGTTGTTGTTGTCGCTCTGTATTCCTTCGAGTATAAAAGGTCATGTCACACACTTTATCTATGGCATGGAGCAAAAGTGCCAAATATCAAAACAAAACAGGAAAGTGGCAAAGCAGAAAAGGTTTCCGACCAAAGGGAAGTTTCGATTTTTTCATTCATTCTTTTTGGGTAGACAAAGTATGGGCACAACAACAACGACGACGACGATATGGACTTACAGTAGTAGACAGTCTCAAAAGTTTTATGTGTGGGATTTGCAAAAGGAAATAATTTGCATTTTCTTTGTCTGATATTTTTCGTGAGTCTCCAGGAAAAATGTTTTGTCCAAAAATGCTTTTCATTTTATTCCGAAACTGAGGAGATAGAAATTTATTTTGGGTTTAAATGAAAGAGGATAACATAAAAATACGCAAATTTCATTCTTGGCAGTGTCCGATAGCCTTCGGTTCCTTTTATGTGTGGCTATCATTTAAAGTACCAAATTTTTGGTGTGAGACATTATGGTATGAGCTTGATAAGCGTATAATTGATATCTACACTTATAAATCATATTAAAATCCCTTAATTCTTGAACCAAAAATTGTTCTGGCAAATTCTTCTATTCAAGCTTTTTACAGAAAAACTACCAAAAAAACTCTGATAAGATTTGGTCCTTATTATCCTTGTGGTCTTTTCAAACTGCATAAAGTTCTCTCCATAAATGCATTCTATTGTCCTCGAAGAGAACGAAATCGAATTTTTCTCCTCCTGGATTGCCATTGTTTTGAAATATCCCTAGGATAATAACGTTTAGCCCGACAGCTTCTTGCTTTTCTATCCAAGTAGATTAAAACGATATTTAAGCTATTCTCATGAAATATGCAAAACCCATTGTTCCACAGCTCTTTACAATGCTTAGCAGAATTTGTCACTAAGGCAGCAAAAAAAATCTCTGAAAGGAACCTGCCTCTAAACGAATTAAAGACTTACTTTCTTCACCGTAATAAGGCATCACCACCAAATTGTTCTTATTTCAGTTCGGATTATAAGTAAGCTCATAAGAAGAAGGAGGAAAATCACTAAAAAGTAATGGAAAAAAATGTTTCCATAGCGAAAAAAACATGAATGGAAAATGGACCTAATCTAAGGACGTTATTAGCTAAGTGATATTTTTGGGGGAAATAATTGAAGAAAAACAAATTAGAATAAAATAAAAATAATTTTACAGAACAGTGTGGCTTGTTTGTTCGGGATACCGTAGTATTTTGTTGTTGCAAAATGGTCAGGCTTATCCCTTTATTGTTGTTTTTATAAAAACAACGTTTCGTTTTTATAAAAACATCGTTCTCCACTAATAAACAAACGTTGTTTTTATAAAAACAACAATAAAGGGATAAGCCTGACCATTTTGCAACAACAAAATAATTTTACTCTCGGATTTTTTAGAACAAAAATATTCAAGGACTATCTAATTATGAAGAACTCAAGAGCCTTAAACGTGGATTTTTTAAACAATTTTTTTCAAGGACCTACACAAACGTGGATTTTTTAAAGAATATTTTTTCAAGGACCTACACAAACGTGGATTTTTTTAAAGAATATTTTTTCAAGGACCTACACAAACGTGGATTTTTTAAAAAATACTTTTTTCAAGGACCTACACAAACGTGGATTTTTGAAAGAATATTTTTTCAAGGACCCACACAAACGTGGATTTTTAAAGAATATTTTTTCAAGGACCTACACAAACGTGGATTTTTTTAAGGAATATTTTTTCAAGGACCTACACTAACGTGGATTTTTAAAGAATATTTTATCAAGGACCTACACAAACGTGGATTTTTTAACGAATATTTTTTCAAGGACCTACACAAACATGGATTTTTTAAAGAATATTTTTTCAAGGACCTACACAAACGTGGATTTTTTAACGAATATTTTTTCAAGGACCTACACAAACATGGATTTTTTAAAGATTATTTTTTCAAGGACCTACACAAACGTGGATTTTTTAACGAATATTTTTTCAAGGACCTACACCAACGTGGATTTTGTAAAGAATAATTTTTCAAGGACCTACACAAACGTGGATTTTTTAAAGATTACTTTTTCAAGGACCTACACAAACGTGGATTTTTTAAAGATTATTTTTTCAAGGACCTACACAAACGTGGATTTTTTAAAGATTATTTTTTCAAGGACCTACAAAATCGCGGATTTTTTAAAGATTATTTTTTCAAGGACCTACACAAACGTGGATTTTTTAAAGATTATTTTTTCAAGGACCTACAAAATCGCGGATTTTTTAAAGAATATTTTTTCAAGGAACTACACAAACGTGGATTTTTTAAAGAATATTTTTTCAAGGAACTACACAAACGTGGATTTTTTAAAGAATATTTTTTTAAGGACTAAATGATTCACAAACGTGGATTTTTTAAACAATATTTTTTCAATGACCTACACAAACGTGGATTTTTTAAACAATATTTTTTCAAGGACCTACACAAACGTGGATTTTTTAAACAATATTTTTTCAAGGACCTACACAAACGTGGATTTTTTAAACAATATTTTTTCAAGGACCTACACAAACGTGGATTTTTTAAACAATATTTTTCAAGGACCTACACAAACGTGGATTTTTTAAACAATATTTTTTCAAGGACCTACACAAACGTGGATTTTTTAAACAATATTTTTTCAAGGACCTACACAAACGTGGATTTTTTAAACAATATTTTTTCAAGGACCTACACAAACGTGGATTTTTTAAACAATATTTTTTCAAGGACCTACACAAACGTGGATTTTTTAAACAATATTTTTTCAAGGACCTACACAAACGTGGATTTTTTAAACAATATTTTTTCAAGGACCTACACAAACGTGGATTTTTTAAACAATATTTTTTCAAGGACCTACACAAACGTGGATTTTTTAAACAATATTTTTTCAAGGACCTACACAAACGTGGATTTTTTAAACAATATTTTTTCAAGGACCTACACAAACGTGGATTTTTTAAACAATATTTTTTCAAGGACCTACACAAACGTGGATTTTTTAAACAATATTTTTTCAAGGACCTACACAAACGTGGATTTTTTAAACAATATTTTTTCAAGGACCTACACAAACGTGGATTTTTTAAACAATATTTTTTCAAGGACCTACACAAACGTGGATTTTTTAAACAATATTTTTTCAAGGACCTACACAAACGTGGATTTTTTAAACAATATTTTTTCAAGGACCTACACAAACGTGGATTTTTTAAACAATATTTTTTCAAGGACCTACACAAACGTGGATTTTTTAAACAATATTTTTTCAAGGACCTACACAAACGTGGATTTTTAAACAATATTTTTTCAAGGACCTACACAAACGTGGATTTTTTTTTTTTCAAGGAACTAATAGTTTTTTTCAAGGACCTACACAAACGTGGATTTTTTAAACAATATTTTTTCAAGGACCTACACAAACGTGGATTTTTTAAAGAATATTTTTCAAGGACCTACACAAACGTGGATTTTTTAAAGAATATTTTTTCAAGGACCTACACAAACGTGGATTTTTTAAAGAATATTTTTTCAAGGACCTACACAAACGTGGATTTTTTAAAGAATAGTTTTTCAAGGACCTACACAAACGTGGATTTTTTAAAGAATAGTTTTTCAAGGACCTACACAAACGTGGATTTTTTAAAGAATATTTTTTCAAGGACCTACACAAACGTGGATTTTTTAAAGAATATTTTTTCAAGGACCTACACAAACGTGGATTTTTTAAAGAATAGTTTTTCAAGGACCTACACAAACGTGGATTTTTTAAAGAATAGTTTTTCAAGGACCTACACAAACGTGGATTTTTTAAAGAATATTTTTTCAAGGACCTACACAAACGTGGATTTTTTAAAGAATATTTTTTCAAGGACCTACACAAACGTGAATTTTTTAAAGAATATTTTTTCAAGGACCTACACAAACGTGGATTTTTTAAAGAATATTTTTTCAAGGACCTACACAAACGTGGATTTTTTTAAACAATATTTTTTCAAGGACCTACACAAACGTGGATTTTTTAAAGAATATTTTTTCAAGGACCTACACAAACGTGGATTTTTTAAAGAATATTTTTTCAAGGACCTACACAAACGTGGATTTTTTAAAGAATATTTTTTCAAGGACCTACACAAACGTGGATTTTTTAAAGAATATTTTTTCAAGGACCTACACAAACGTGGATTTTTTAAAGAATATTTTTTCAACAACTCAAAGAGACTTAAACGTAGATTTTTTAAAGAATATTTTTTCAACAACTCAAAGAGACTTAAACGTAGATTTTTTAAAGAATATTTTTTCAACAACTCAAAGAGCCTTAAACGTGGATTTTTTGAAGAGCCTTAAACTTGGATTTTTCAAAGAGCCTTAAACTTGGATTTTTTAAATAATATTTTTTCAAGGACTTAAAGATCCTTAAACGTTGATTTTTTAAAGAATATTTCTTCAAGGACTCGAAGAGCCTCAAACGTGGATTTTTTAAATAAATTTTTTTCAAGGACTCAAAGAGCCTTAAACGTAGATTTTTTAAAGAATATTTTTTCAAGGACTCAAAGAACCTCAAATGTGGAATTTTTCTCCCATCTCTCTCATATTTTTTTTTTTTTTTTTTTTGTTTTTTTTTTTTTTCTTTTTTAATTTTATTTATATTTGTTGTTAATATTATGCATTAATTAAATTGACCTGTTAATGTTGGCAATTATAATTAAATTTTAATTTGTCTCATCCATATTCATGATAGCCCCCCCTAAAACATCCTCACTAGTTTTTGCCCACATCAACTATCCTCGTTTTTTCAAAGTTTGTTATATCAGATTGGATTTTCCTTTTGTGGTTTCATAAGCGTTTTTCAATTTGCATTTAATTTATTATTCAGTTATTAGTGGCAAATTATGTCACAATTATTTGCACGAGTTTTTCTTTTTTTACTTTCGCCACCGATTTTATGGATTTTCATATTTGTTTGTGAATGTTTGAAATGCAATAATAATTTATGACATTATTAACAATATTTTTTCCTTGACTGCTTTGCTTCCTAATGCACTCACATTCGGGTGGATGTTGTGGAGGGGAAATACAGGTGTTCAGAACTAAATTTTTTTGTGTGGCTTAGGCTAATGTTGTGGTAAAATATGTCTGCATTTAATTAAGTTGAAATACGGTTCTGTCCGGCAAAAAAAGCCATGCAGTTGTATAAAATGTAATAATAATTAATGACCATGAGTAAATATTTTTTTTTTTATTTATTTATTTTTTTTGTGTTAATGGAAACAGCTTTTTATAATTTCTGTAATTTTTTTATTAGAATTTACATTTTTATCTTGAATTATTAATATTTTTCGTTGATAATATTAATAAAAATGCGAAGGGATTTAAATGTTTGTTTAGCTAAATTATATGAAAACTAAGGGCTAAAGCTGGTATTTTCTTATCATTACCATCAGGAATTATTTTCAAAAATTCAATTATAATAATTAAATTAGATTTTTTTAAAATATTTAATTCATAAATTGTATTTAAAACATTGAAGGGAATCCTTTTTTAACATGGAGTTATAATGGAGTGCTTAGAGAAAAGAAGGTAGACTATATATATACAACCTAAAGAGTACCCATTTAGACGATGACCTGGGGGAGACACTGGAAAGTCGACTAGGAGGTTGTCTATAAAGATAACATTTGAGATAACCTGGAAAGAGTTCCTTTAGACGGCCTGCAAAACGTATTTGTGAAGAGCTGGAGGATGCTTTAATAGGCATGCTAAACGCAGTCTTAAAAGAGGAAATAAGGCAGTTTTGCAGGCTATTTGATCCCAAACTGTGTGGACTGAAGACCGGCTCTAGATGAACTGGAAGAATTCTATATGGATCACTTGGAAGAAATCTTTAGAGACCTGCACACAGTCCGTATAGAAGAGGAAAGACAATCAATAAAATCTACAGGATCTAGGAAGACGAAAGGCTGTCTTTATAGACTAGCCGAAAATGGCAAGGTTTCTATAGACGAGTCGAAGATGGCAAGGTTCCTGCTAATGAACTGAAGATGACGAGGTCTCAATTGAAGGGCGGAAGATGGCGATATCTCGATAGACGTATTGAAGAAGATGGGGCCTCTATAGATAATCTAAAGAAGGGGGATAAACTAAAGAAGTCGAGGTATCAATAGACGAGTTGAAGAAGGCGAAGCCTCTATAGATGAGCGGAAGAAGGTGGGGTCTCTTTAGACGACCGGAAGAAGGCAGATTATGTATAGAATTGAAGAAGGCGAAGGCTCTTAGATGAGCGGAAGAAGGCGGAATCTCTATAGACGAGCTGAAGAGGACGGAGTCTCTATAGACGAGCTAAAAAAGAGGAAATCTTTATATATGAGCTGAAGAAGGCGGAGCCTCTGTGGATAAACTGAAGTGGGCGGTGTATCTATAGACGACCGGAAGAAGGCAGAGTATTTCATGAGGAGCTGAAATAGGCAGAGTCTCTCTGGACGAGCTGAAGGAGGCGGAGTCTCTATAGACGAGCTGAAGAAAGCAGAGTCTCTATGGACGAACTTGAGAAGGCGATGTCTCGATAGGTGAGCTGAAGAAAGCGAAGTCTCCAAAGACGATCTGAAGAAGGTGGAGTCTCTATAGTTGAGCTGAAGAAAGTCTCTCTCCTATAGACGAGCTGAAGCGGAGTCTCTCTCCTATAGACGAGCTGAAGCGGAGTCTCTCTCCTATAGACGAGCTGAAGCGGGGTCTCTCTATCCTATAGAAGAGCTGAAGCGGAGTCTCTCTCCTATAGACGAGCTGAAGCGGAGTCTCTCTCCTTTAGACGAGCTGAAGCGGAGTCTCTCTCCTTTAGACGAGCTGAAGCGGAGTCTCTCTCCTATAGACGAGCTGAAGCGGAGTCTCCCTCCTATAGACGAGCTGAAGCGGAGTCTCTCTCCTATAGACGAGCTGAAGCGGAGTCTCTCTCCTATATATACGAGCTGAAGCGGAGTCTCTCTCCTATAGACGAGCTGAAGCGGAGTCTCTCTCCTATAGACGAGCTGAAGCGGAGTCTCTCTCCTATAGACGAGCTGAAGCGGAGTCTCTCTCCTATATATACGAGCTGAAGCGGAGTCTCTCTCCTATAGACGAGCTGAAGCGGAGTCTCTCTCCTATAGACGAGCTGAAGCGGAGTCTCTCTCCTATAGACGAGCTGAAGCGGAGTCTCTCTCCTATAGACGAGCTGAAGCGGAGTCTCTTCTATAGTTGACCAGCACGCAGAGTCTCTTCTATAGACGACCTGAAAGAGGAGTCTCTCTCAATGACGACCTAGAAGAGGAGTCTCCTCTATACACGAGCTGGAAGCATAGTCTCCTCTATACACGACTTGGAAGCTGAGTCTCTTCTTTAGACGACGTGGAAGCAGAGTCTCTTCTTTAGACGACGTGGAAGCAGAGTCTCTTCTTTAGACGACTTGAAAGCAAAGTCTATTCTATAGAAGGCCTAGAAGCGGAGTCTATTCTATAGACGACCTTGAAGCGAAGTATCTTCTATAGACGACCTAGATGCGAAGTATTTTCTATAGACTACCTATAAGTGGGGTCGTTTCTATAGATGGGGTGTATCCTCTATAGACGACTTGGAAGCGAGGTCTTTTCTATAGACGAGCCCAGAACGGAGTATCTTCTGTAGACGACCTTGAAGCTGAGTCTCTTCTATAGACGAGCCCAGAACGGAGTCTCTTCTGTAGACGACCTTGAAGCTGAGTCTCTTCTATAGACGAGCCCAGAACGGAGTCTCTTCGTAGACGACCTTGAAGTTGAGTCTCTTCTCCTGGAAGCAAAGTCTCTTGTACAAACTAGCTGGAAGTGGGGTCTCTTCTATAGAGGACATGGAAACAGAGTTTCGTCCATAGACGACCTGCAAGCAGTGTCTCTTCTATAGACTACCTAGAAGCGGAGTCTCTTATATAGACGACCTGGAAGCGGAGTCTCTTCTTTAGACGACCTGGAAGCAGAATTTCTTCTATAGACGAGCCGTAAGTGAAGTATCTCCTATAGACGACATGGAAGCAGAGTTTCTTGTATAGACGAACTGAGAGCGGAGTCTCTTTATAGGCGAGCCGAAATTGAAGTCACTCTATCGACGAGTTGAAAAAGGCAACCTGGTGGGAGGTCTCTAAAGACTAGATGAGAAATTCTTAATAGACTGGCTGAGGCGAGACGCCTTGTAATAAATGGCGTATATATAGACTATCTAAGGGGAGTCCGTATAGGTGAGGTGATAGTAGTTTATATAGACGTGTATTTGCAGATGTTCTGATCTGATCCTCCCTAGGCAAGCTAAGGGGGGTATGAGTTGGCTTTCATCACTAAATCTTAATTAGAGGCATTAAAGAAAACGTGACAGAATATTTTCTTCAATGCTACAGCTGTTTACACAAATTCGTCTGTATAAAAATTTGCCAGTTCAGTGCTTACAACTCATTTTTCCTTCTCAAATTATGTTTTGTGTTCTTTTAATAATCACTTTTCATAACCAATTGCTTTTCCAAACAACCACAAAGGACTAACAAATCACAAACATTTTTTTCTATATTTTTGATTTGTTTTTCTCCCTCTTTAGTTTTAATCTAACAACCAATTGCAGTAAAATCTTGACAGAACTTATTGGAGTGGAAGATTCAATATCTTTCAAAATGAAAACTATATATTGATCTACTTCTTTGAAGTAGAATAGTTTCAGGATCTCATTCGGTGAAGAAAGACAGGGCCAAAGAAAAAGCCAATATTTTCCAAACAAAATAATTGTGAGCCAAAGAAATTGTCTTGCACTTTAATCTTTAAGAAAAATATTGAGGCATTTCAAGTGGCAAAATGAGTTTCTTTTTTGTCTTGTTGTTGGCAAAAGACAAAAACAACAACAGCAGCTGCAGTTGGACAAGTGGATAAAGAAACACTCAAGATGTGGGGAATGGCTGTGAAGAGAAGTTTCTTCTAGCAAAGCATAAATGTAACAAATATGAAAGCAAAAAAACCGAAAACATTGTTTTTTGAAGAAAAGTTAGAAGAAAGACAAGACGATGAGTATTTTCAGAAATCTGGGTAACAATGACCTACGAGTAGTTTCGTAGTAGACGTAGTATGAACTGTAGTAGAAAATAAGACATTCCAAGCAGACGGAGAAAACAAATGCAGAAAAAGGGGGTTTGCAAGTAAAGTTGAACTTTTGGAGCACCCTACAGCAAAATGTGGATAGTATGCGTTTGTTTTTAAACCAAAAATATTAATATTTTAGTGAAAAATTGCTGTATAATAAGCAAGCGAGTACAAAACTGGGTCTGCCGAACCACTGTGTATTCACATTCAAAACATTATTTCCAAAACATCAAAAGTACATAATATCGAATGGTGAAGATAATACCTAATAGAGAATATAGTTGCTAACATTTTATGGATCACACCTCTTAAATATTAAAATTGGTTATGTGCTGATACGTAGGTCCATGTCAAACCGCGGAAATATCTAGACCACTTAAAAAAAACAAACTTCGTAATTGGGGAACCCCAATATCGTGTAAAAAATTTATACGGGTTTGGGTAGGTGTAACCAAATTGGGAAAAATATCAGCCGGACTGCGGAACTTTTGTAGTCGAAATTTCTAATGTGGCATATCCAGTTGGAAATGGTCTCACACCGTTGAACCGTTTTCAACAAATTCGACATGCTAGCTATTTTTGGCTTCATGTGCCATTCCATTTTATTTGGACTAAAATTAAACATTTGGTGCATTGGAGGCACAAAAAATCTACGATTATAGTTCTCGAGAGTTTTAAAAAATACCTTTTAAAATTACCTCGAAAAATTCGCGAAAAAGTATTATTTAATCCACAAATATTGCCTTGGTGGCCTTGGCCTGAACCATCTTCGTATCCGACGGATTTTGTAGAAATATTAGGATACGTCCAGTTTGAATAGAATCGGAAGTTTATTTTTGCAGTTTATGGGGTAAAATGGGTATTCAAAATCTTGACCCTTTGTGAGGGAGGTACCAGAAGAACCAGTTCGATCTAAATCATCTTCATGATCGATATAAAGAGATGTGCCAAATTTGAAAAATGGGATGTTCATTTTATCTTTTTTGTAGGGTTAAATATCTTCAAAATACTAACCCTTTGTGGGGGAGGTACCATAAAGAGGGATCCGAACTACACCATCTTCATATCAGGTCTAGAGTTGGAATAATTATTCAGATGTGCAAAATTTGAAGACAATCGGACAATTTTATTAGAGTTGAGATAATTTAAATGTTGATCCTTTGGGGGACAGGAACCAGGAAGAGAGGGCCTATTTTTACATCTGACCTAAAAATTATGCAAACATTAGGATTTTGGAAAAATTACGATAGACCAAGTTTGAATCAAATCGGATACTCCTTCGAGAGTTATCGTCTGCACCAGTCAGACAAACGTACGGACGGACATCCCTAGATCGAGTCTAAATGTCCTGAAACGGATTTAGTGCAAAGATACCTTGGTTCTAAACCTTTTATTTAGATGAGATTCGCTTAAAGTCTTGGGGGACTTTAAAAAAATGTCTTCAAAATACAAAAAACGGCTAAGACCTTGGAGAAACTTGAATAAATAAACTTTTACAAATCTACTGTTATAGCTTTGGTGGCCCTTAAAAAACCTATTTCTAAAAATGAACATGTTTTACCTAATTAATTTTCTTAATATCCTTGAATATCTCTTTGGAAGAACTTGGAAAAAAATGAAAAATTAAAATCATCAGAAATCCTTGAAAAAATAATCTTCAAAAAATATTTTAGCCATGCACTTGAAATAAATGCAAATTCATTATGGTCATGGGGGCCTTTGTAAAATTTCTTAAAATACACACGGCAAAACCTTGGAGGTCCTTGCAGAAATAACCTCAAAAAATCAACAGTTATAGATTTCTATGAGCCTTGGAAAAAGCTTTTTTTGGAGGAGAAAGGCGGTCTTTTATTTAAAAATACAAAAACACAATTAAAAATCCACGAATACCGTAAAATCGCCTTCGCTAAAAATCTAAATATGGAAAAATGTTCCAATTTTGTGTTAGCAAAATAGTTAGGCTTAATCCCATAATTATACCCTCATGTGATACGACTAAAACGTGCGTCATCGAAATAACGGTTTTACACCCTAGGTCTGTTTCAGGACATTTGGATTCGATCGAACGACGTCCGTCGGTCTGTCTGTCTGACTGGTGCTCACGATAACGCTCGAAGGGTGTATTCTATTGGGTCAAAGCTTGATACATCGTAATATAATATCAAATTTAGCTTGCATTCGGAGATAGGCAATATCGCTCCAATCTTTCCTAAAGTTCAAAACTTGTACAGAAAGCTATAACAATACAGGATCATTCAACTTTATAGAGAATTTGCGAATCCTAAGGTCAAAGGCCACATTCGAAAATAGACATTATTAGCTACCTCACACATATTTCCATATTTTCCAAATATTTGCAAATGGGAAATGTGGTCCAAATGTACACGCTGTAATATCTATATCAGTCTTAGGTCAGATACGAATTGGTCAATATTGACCAACTGCTTCGGAAGGGTCAAAAGTATAAATAATAATAACTCAAGGCTGATGTATACCCCTGTCGGCAAAACCGACAGATACTATTTTACTTGTTTTTAGCTCAATTGTGTTATAATTGTCTCTGCACTTGGTTTTTTTAGTCAAGGATTTTACCTTTGTTGGTCCTTTATTTAAAGAATTAAAAATCAACGGAAATCCTTAAAAAAATAATCTTAAAAAAAATCAACGATTATACGGTTCGATGTATTTAAAGAAATAATTAAAAAAATGCACAATTTTAAACAAGGAAGCGCTTGAAAAAAATAATTTTTAAAAATTTCCAATTATAGTCCTCGGGGTCCTCACACAATGTCTTCAAAATATCAACGATTAAAACCTTGGAGATCCTTCAATAAAAAACCTTAAGTTGTAACACTGGAAAAAAATATGTTTCTAAAAATATGCAAGTATGTCCTTCATGGGCCTTGAAAAATATTATTAAAAAATACTAAATTATAGCCTTGAAGATATTAAAAATCAACTTCCTTCTCCTCAAAAATTTCTTTGGATAGGGGTTTAAGAAAAGCTTTATAAAATTCTCAATTGCAGCTCAATCGTTTTACAATTGTGTCGGCACTTGATTTCTTTTAGTCAAACGTTACACCTTAACAAGTCATAGAAAAATATTTAAAAATCCATTTGTTGCTCGCCGTTAAATTTCCTTCGCCAAAAATCCAGATATGGAAAAAAATAATTTTATAGTGGCTTGATTCCCATTTATTTATCATTGGAGAGAGATGGTAATATTTACCAGGTGGTAACGCAGGGAATACTACGGGAAGAGCCACTAATCCCTGATATTCCTTGCCTTACATCTTGGCAAACATTGTCATATTTTTCCAGGATGTATTAAGACTCATTTTGAATTTCCATTTTAAAATTTAAAAAAAAAAATCTAGGGAATCTGGCTTTATATGCAGAAAAACTTCTCTATCTAGGCTCAGAATGTATGGTCCTACCTGCAGTGGCTCAGCTGTTTCCTATATTTGTTCCTTCTGGCAATGAAGGGTTCAAAGAATTCGTGTAATATCAGCCCGAATAGTATGGAATTTTGCACATACAACCAAATTAGGCCTGAAAATAATTGTGCCAAATTTGATCGAAATCGGTTGAAATATAGCTACAGCTCCCATCCGATTTGTTTTCTTTTTGTCCTCCGCAGGAAAATATATCAAATACAGCTCAGAAATACCTTTGCTAAATTTTATCGAGATCGGTTCAGATTTGGATATAGCTCCCATATATAACTTCGTCCGATTTAAATTTTATTGTGCACCAAACGTCTAATATTTGTCCAAATGGGATGGAATTTTGCACATACAAGCAAATTAGGCCTGAAAATAAGTATGCCAAAATTGATTGAAATCGATTCAAATATTGTCCTCCGCAGCCGTAATATGCACTCCGTAACAACGATATTCAGGGAAATATATCAAATACAGCTCAGAAATATATTTGCAAAATTTCGTCGAGATCGTTTCCGATTTGGCTAGAGCTCCCATATATATCTTTATCCGATTTCAAAATAATTGTGCACCAAATGGGCAATACAAGCCCTAATTTAGAAGATACAAATGCTTCGGCACATTTAGTCTTTTGAACTTTAAATTATAATTATAATCATGGCGTGTATGATTGAATTCTCCCATAAAAACTATTAATTTTTATGCGGAGCTTTACTAAATTAGCAAAATGGTGTAGGGTATCATAAAGTCGGCCCGCCCGACTTTAAGACTTTCTTTACTGGTTTTTACTTGTTACTTATTTTACTATTCTTAGATATTTTTTTCTTCTTTTTTAAGTTTACCAGACAGTCAACAACAATTTCTGTTCAAAACAATTTCAACATCTGATATAAACACTCTGATGATAATGTTTTCATTTGCTTTTCTTATGTCAACTATCTGTGTTTTTTCTCTCCATCTTCTTCGTGTTCTTTCAGACTAAATGTGTAGCAGAACTTCAACTTTTTTCTGAAGCAGCAGCAGAAGAAGGTTGTAGCCAACGGCTGGTCAAAGACGACAGCAGCATTAAAAAGGCGTAGACAAAGGAAAAAGTTGTTGTTGGTGGGCCACCAGAGAGATAGATAATGTCTTGGTGAAGAAAAGTTAAAAAAAAAATAACAAAAAAAAAAACAGTCTATAATAAGACACCCGGACTGCAACAAAGTCTGCAAAACATTTTGTTCTTGAGCTCAAGCGGCAAAAGAGCTTAAAACTAGACAAAACTAAGCAAGTGAAAGACATTTTGTTGCAGCAAAACAAGTCGAAGACGGGAGAAGAAGTACTCCAAAAAAACACACACACACACACACCCAACTAACTGCAATTTTACATTAGAAAAGTGACAGCAAAAGAAAAAAGAAACAAACGGCGAATGAGGAAACAACTACCGGAAAACATTATTGCAATTTACGCGCTTCAATGGTTCTAAGTGGTCAATGACCCTCGGTTCCTCTCGCTCTTTACTGGCTGTCTATGTGTCTGTGTCTGCTTCTCTCTCTCTGACACTTTCCTCTGAAAGTTATGTCGTTCAAAACTTTTTGGCCCAATAGCAACAACAACAAAAACCTATAGTAGCAGCAGCAGCAGTTGGAAAGTTCTCATAAAGGATTAAATTAAAAAAAAAACCTGAATACCAGGCCCGGGTAAAATTCCGCATTGCAATTCAATTAAAAATATGCTGTGCTTGGAATTATGTTAATTCTACTATTGATTAAATTAAACCTCAACTCGGGTGACAAATGCAATGCAAACAGTGGCTCAACAAATTAATTGAAACACCACACAACTCTCATCCCCGCTGCAGATTGGCCAGCAGCAGTACAGGCTAATGACCAGCCTTTGGTATGACATGGCTTTAAGGGCATAAATAATAGCATTAATTCACATTAACGAACAAACAAATAGACAACAAACAAAAAACACTACAACAACGATAAATATTTTCACATTAACAACAATAACAACAGCCATGGCAGGACAACAACAGCAACAAGAAACAAGCTCTGGGAAACTGTTCATGTGCCAGCATTTATGCCAATAATATTTAAATATTTATAACATTTCACCAGTCAGCCGCACACGTCCCTATCGTCGTTGTCGCCGTTGCGTTGAGTGTTTCCGTTTCCGCTCCAGCCTAAAGTTCATAAACTAACCAAACAGCAACACACAGCCCAACACCACAACAAACCACAGGCAACAGCAACTACAACTCTAATAAAATATTAAACGAAACATTCGAGATTTTCTCTGTGTGTGAGACGCTCGCTCTCTCTCTCTTTAGCTCACACACACACACCAACTCACTCAACCTCCGTCTCAATCTGAATCTGAATTTCGCCATTTATGTCATACATTATGCATCCGGTTGTGGCAATAATGAATCTCCTACAAAGCCCCAAAGTAACGACAACAGCTGCCGTCACCTGCTGGCTGGCCTTTGGTCTATTTGGATTATTAATAACGCTGCCAGGTAAGTTTTGCTCGGTTTGCCAAAGTTTAGTTTTGTTTGGTTGTTTGTTTTTGCCCACCTACCACATCCTTCTTTGCCGTAATCTGATTGTGGTGTCAGTTACAAAATGGCCATCAATCCTCCGCCCAGGCAAAGAAATATAAACATTTTGCTAAATGATATCGGAAAGTATTAAAGGTGTTTAAAAGGGAAACAATTAAAGGAAGAAATTTAAAGAGAAGGATGGTAGAAGGTGAAATTAGTCAAAAATATTTAAAATAACGGTTAAGTTTGTACGGACCAAGTAGAACCAAATGTTTCTTAGCCCCAATAGCAAGAATTCTAGAGGTATATTTTCGGAGTGTGTATAGAACATATGATGCGAGAAAAAGGCATTTTAAAGTTTTGTTATTGTTGACTGAAATTGTTAACATTTTCCTTGGAATCTTTCAAACAAGTGTTAGGTGAAATGAAACAAGCGCCTTTATTCCGCCATTTAGCAAGAACCTGAAAAAAAAATGAAAACCGTTATATGGGGGCTACACAAAGACGTGAACCTACATGGACAATTTTCTGTCTTAGGTCCCATTACGAACTTCAAATACGAATTTTGCAACAATTCGATTGAATAATATCGCTAAAATCATAAAATTACAGAATATCGGGAGGTATCGTTATATTGGGGATATAGACGTGGACCTGCATAAGAAACTTTTCGAACGAATTGAGAGAGAAGGCTAAAATTTTGTATTTTGCCAGCAAGGAGATAAAGTTCGTAAATGGGCCATATCGGTCTCCGTCTTCGTATAGCCCCCACATCCACGTACCTCGAAATATTCGGTATTTTAAAGATTCGAGATACATTATAGCCCGGAATTGCTTCAAATTTCGTATTGAAAGTAGGTAATAGGTAATACATCCTACGAAAAAAATTGTGTATACACGTCCACATCTCCGTATAGCACCCATGTAATGATAACGCACTATATTCGGTATTTTAATGATGTTAGAGATATAATTAAATTTCGCATTTGAAGTTCGGAATCAATACTACAGCCTGTGGCAAAATGAAAACGTTTCCATTTAAACTGTTCGACGTATTTTTTTTTAAATTTTTATTGTTCCTTCCAAATGGTAAGCCGCCGCCGGCTTAGCTGTTTATACCCTACACCACAAGATGGTCAGGGTATTATGTCTTTGTGCATTTGTTTGTAACAGGCAAAAGGAAACTAGATATACCCATAGTTCCTTTTGATGATCTGCATAGAATCACATTCTGAGTCGATTTATGCATGTCCGTCCGTCCGTCTGTCCATGTATTTTTGTAAACAAAGTAGAGTTCTCATTTATTACCCGATCCAGATGAAATCATTTGTTCGACCCAAGGACGAACCCTATTGAAATTGGAGATAATTGGAAAAAATTTAGATATAGCTCCCATATATATCTTCGTCCGATTTGCCTTTTATTGTGCACCAAACGTGTAATATCAGTCCGAACGGTATGGAATTTTGCACATTCAACCAAATTAGGCCTGAATATAAGTATGCCAAATTGGATCGAAATCGGTTCAGATATAGCTACAGCTCCAATGTATATTGTTTATCCGATTTGTTATTTTAGTCCTCCGCAGCCGTAATATGCACTCTGTAACAAGAATATTTGGGGAAATATATCAAATACAGCTCAGAAATACATTTGCTGAGTTTTATCGAGATCGGTTCAGATTTGGATATAGCTCCCATACATAACTTCGTCCGATTTACCTTTTTTATGCACAAAACGTCTAATATTTCTCCAATTGGCATGGAATTTAGCACTTACGACCGAATTGAGACTAGAAGCTAGTATGTCAAATTTGGTAAAGATCGGTTCAGATATAGTTGTAGCTCCCATATATACTGTTCATCCGATTTGTAATATTTGTTACCCACAGATGTAATATGCACTCCGCAATAACGATATTCCGGGAAATATATCAAATACAGCTCAGAAATATATTTGCCAAATTTTATCGAGATCGGTTCAGATTTGGCTATAGCTCCCATATATATCTTTATCCGATTTCATATTAATTGTGCACCAAATGGGCAATACAAGTCCGAATTTAAAGGATACAAATGCTTCGGCATATTTAGTCCTTTGAACTTTAAATTACAATTATAATCACAGCGTGTATGATTGAATTCTCCCATAAAAAATTGGTTATGCGGAGCTCTATTAGCAAAGTGGTGTAGGGTATCATAAAGTAGGCCCGCCCGACTTTAAGACTTTCTTTGCTGTTTTTTTAGGACCATTTTTATACTGTCAGCCATATGGCTACAGAGGATATATATACTTTAATACGCAGAAACGTGCCTCATTGAAATGATGGTTTTAGACCCTAGGTCACTTTGGACCAAATACGTTTTAAGATTGATCTCGATCTAGGTGCTCCCGTTCGTCCTTCTGTCTGTCTGGCTCCCGATGTAGTCCGTTTTGGTCCAAACTTGGTACATGGTAATATTACTGTCAAACTTAGTTCAATTTCGGAGATGAGCAAGAAGGAGTGGTCCGATACTACTTCCGTACCTCCCCCACAAAAGGTCATAATGTTCAAAGAAAATAATTTACTTCATATAAAGTGAGCGGATCATTCGATTTTTTGCAAAATACAATATTTTTGTCAGATCAAGTGCGAAAATGGGCAATATTGGTCCACTACATCAAGTACCTCTCCCACGAAGGTTCAACATTTTTGAATTATTAAAACTCGTATAAATTGTCGTCCAATTGTCTCTAAATTTCGCACATCCGATGTGCAGATCCCATATATTGGTCTACTAATTCTGATACCTCCACCACAAAGGATCAAATTTTGGAATAATTCTACCTCATTTAAAATGTGACTGTAATCCAATTGTCCCCAAATTTCACACATCCTAATATTATTGTTAACAAGACCTCCGAAAAACTCGGTTGATTTCGTCCAAAGAGTGAAACTCACTGGAATTCGAGCGAGTGCGCTCCTGGGAGCAGAAGAAATTTTGAGCACGATCATTGTTTTTTTTTTTTTTTTTTTTTTTTTTTGATGTCACTCGAATAGGAGTGAGTATGTTTTCATCGTTTTTGAGTGGGAGCACAATTTGTTCAAAATCGAGCAGAAATACCCTTACGGAGCAAAGAGTTGTGTTTGCATGTGTGTGTGTGTGTGTATTATTGGAACCACGCATCAAAAACAATCAAATCAAACACAAGCATCCTAATACATTCTGCTGCTTTTTTCTTGGATTCTTCTCTTTAAAGTTCCCAACAAAATCAAAACCGGTTTGTTGTTGCACATAGGCACACACAAATCATCAAACAAAACAATAGAACTTGAGTCGAACTTGGAGAGTTTCTAGTGTTTAATTCGCATATGCTAATTCGCATTAAGTCCGAAATATATACTACTTTCCAGAGAACGGCCCTTTAAAGCCATCATCCACACCAAATATGCCTGATGAGCCGCTTAACCAACGGCGAAACGCGTCGCATAGTGGTGAGTGTGTCATAGTGTCTATCTGGCTTTCCTTTTCACTGCAAATTTCAGATCATTAAGCTCGTCTCGAAAGAGAAACAACCACATAAAAACTCATTTTCACTCTTAGAGCAAACACTTGTACTATTCTGATTGATTCTGCTTCCACTCTTATTTTTCAAACAGGAGTGACTCATGGGTTCATCTACCGTAAAAAAAACTCCCATCGACCCACTACCATAACTGGTCAAAATTTTGAATAACCATGAGGCTCATTAAAGGCGAAATATTTCCACTAATACAAGATCTAGTATGGAGATGGGATACATCCATCCAATATTTCTACTAGCACAAGATCGGGCGTGAAGATGATAGATATCGACCCATCACTTCTGGTACCTCCCCTACAAAGTGTCACAAACACTGCAAGTTTATATATCACATAACTTGCGAAACAAGTCAGCGATTCTTTCCAAATCTAATTTTCTAAATATCTTTCTCAACCAGGAATTTGATGTGAATAAGATATCTATGAGGCCACTCTTTGTGGCACCTTCCCGACAAAAGGAGAACATTTTGATTATCATTTACTCGCAGACAATTGGAAATAAATGATCAATTTTCTTAAAATTCTGCACACACAAATATTTTTATCGGTATTTGGTAAAGTGGAATACTTCGATCTGCTATGGTAATCCTTTTGCTATTTATTAAAGTTCTGTTCACTGTATCTTATAACCATTCTCAGCTTCCTTTCCACTTTTCATTTTTTATTAACTTATTCTCGTTTTTTTCCATTGAAAGTCCCTTTGCGGCAAATGTTTATTTCTTAAACTGCAATCACTTCAAATTTCAAAACTTCTCTCTCAAAGTGAATTCCCTTTGAAATTTCCCAGAACTGGTGGTCTTTTCACGACACGACTCGACGAGCATGGCGTTGATGTTCTTATAATGTTACCTAAAGTGTACCATTGTGGCGGCTCACAAAGTGAACGGGAAATGTTTTAATCCCCAACACAACCAGCAGTTGTTATCCATGTCTGTTTGGACGAGCACAAGTCTGTTATTCATGTCCAGGTAAATAGGTGCTCAGAAGTAATTTGTCATAATTATTTGAACATTTCAACGGCCATTCTGGGGATATACAAGACATTTTCGCACACACACCACACACACATACACAATAAGTGCGAACAACATTTTTGTTGGGTGTGAACTCCAACATTCCGTAAATATAAAGGGGTTTGATCGGATTGCACACGTGCCTATGCTTGTGGTGGCGGTTTTTGTGGATGGCGGCGATACTGCTGCTGCTGCTGGTGGTGTTTGACAAATTATTTTTCATACTTTTGATGTGGGTTTGTCCGGATCGTTCCCATGGAATTTATGATTTTAATTGAGTGTCAATTAAACGCCTGAAATGCTGTTGTGACAGTAACCAGAATGTCATAGAAATGGACAACGAGAGTTTTGAAAGGGCGTTGGGTGGCAGTGGGAGGGGAATACTCATTCAAAAAGCTATGAAATATAAATGAAACATGGCTTCTGCATTTGATTTATGAGCGACAACTGTTTAATTATCAAATTACACCGAGTTGAGAGATTTATGACAAATAAAACGAAATGTAATTTGTAATGACAATTTATAGAAGGGGAGTTAGATGTTCTATCAAATCTGAATCGGAAAGAGATTTGCAAGATAAATTGGAATTTTGGAGAATTTTGAATTATTAGGTTTTAATTCGCTACAAACCCAATTAATTCTTAAAAAAATGAAATCCCATTTAAAAAAAATATATCCTATTTTTAGATTTTTGACATTTTATCTTTGCTATTTCCTTTTTGTTTTATTTCCATCTTTCATTTTTAATATAAGCGTTTATGGTCTTAAGGGGACACTTAAAACCAGAATAATACAGATTTATATTTAATTTCCCCGCCATAAACATTATCACTTGCCAAATCGGCCATAAAGGACATCAACACGTCCATAAACTTAAGCACAAAAAACAAATTAAAAATATCCAGACGGGAATAAAAAGAAATATCCTTTTATTTTTGGCCCACGTACCATGAATTAAGGCCAAAATGAGCAACAAAACAATTACACTGGAGCGTTATGGAGGATAACATGAAAATATAAAAACAAATTAGAAGAGGATGTGTGAAATGACCACTATTTTTGGCTTTTATAGTTATTTGAAGAAACTAATCGGATGTGATGTACAGGATGAAAGCTTGCCTGGATGTAAATATTAATGGTGGAGTTTTCTGAGAGATTGAGTTTATAGGCGATAGCTGTCTACCAGCTGTCAACTCATGTATAGAGAATTAAGTAGTTCTTGAAAAATATTTATATTTATTATTTTTAACAAAACACATGTAAAAAGCTATAAGTTCGGCCGGACCGAACTCTGAATACCCTCTACCATTTGGAATGAATTTGGCAATTCTCAAAAACAATAAAATCCGTTAAAAATGCTGTTAAAATCTTAAAAATACCGAATGTAGCTGTTATATTTGGGTCTATTTGGGTCATCAAAATACCGAATATCGGGAGGTACCGTTATATGGGGGCTATACCAAGGTTTGAACCTGCAAAGGCAATTTTCTGTCTTAGGCTGTAGTATCCATTACGAACTTCAAATAACAAATTTGAAACAATTCCGGTGAATAAAGTCGCTAAAATCATCAAAATACCGAATATTGGGAGGTACCGATATTTAGGAGCTATACGGAGAATTGCTTCGACAATTTTCTGTCACAGGCTCTAGTTCTTATTAGGAACTTCAAATACAAAATTGGAAAAAATTCCGGTGAATAATGTCGCTAAAATCATCGAAATACCAAATATAGGGAGATACCATTATTTGGATGCTATACGAAGACATGGACCTGAACAGACAATTTTCTGTCTTAGGCTGTAGTATCCATTAAGAACTTCAAATACCAAATTTGAAGTAATATTTCCAAAAACATCAAAATACGAATATAGGGAGGTACATGTTGAGAGAAATATTTAGATATAGCAAGAATCGCAAACTTGTTTCGCAAGTTATTTAGATCTTCAGATCTTCTTCTATTACTGGTTTTGGTTATTTAAAACTTTGACCCTTTGTTGGGGAGGTACTCTACTCTACGGATCTCTACCATCTTTATAATATATTTTGTGTTGCAAGAAATATTGAGATGCGGCAAATCTAAATGGAATCGGATGTTATCATGTCTATTCATAATGTGGACTCTTTGCGGTGGAGTTACCAATAGGGGTGGACCGATATATTCCAACTTCCCAGAAGTTCTTGTTTTAATTGAAAAAAATGGAATGTATGATATTTGAAGAGAACCGGATGCTTATTTCGGTTTCTATAATCGTTTTGCTTATTCAAAATTTCGACCCTTTTTGGGAGAGTTACCAGAGGGAATGATGGGAGGTCTCTACCATTTTTGTAACAGGTCTGGGAAGTTAATTTCGCGTTTCATGGTCTTCACGGGTATTCAAGATGCTGATCCTTTTTGGGTGACGTACCAGAAGGAGTGGACCCATATATCTCATCTTCGCACCGGAAATTGATGGCATTCGGACCCTTTTTTCATTTTATACGAGTTATAATTATTCCAAATTTTAACCCTTTGTGGGGAAGGTACTTGATGAATAGGGCCGATAGTGTCCATTTTCGCACCAGAACTGTTGGAATTTGCAAAGTTGGAGCAAAATCGAATGATCCTTTCTCCTTCTATCTTTCTCTTTCTCCTTCTATAATTTTCATTGAAATTTTTGATCTTTTATGGGGGAGGTACCAGAAGGAGTGAAGCATTGTTGCCCATCTCCGAACTCGTTCTTAATTTGATAATAATATTACGATGTACCAAGTTTGGGCCAAATTGGAAACTCGCTTAAAGAGTTAACGTGCGCAGCAGCCAGTCATACAGACGGACGGACGGATACATAGATCGACTCTAAATGACCTGAAACGGATTTGGCCCAGAGAGACCTAAGGTCTAAAGCCGTTATTTTGATTAGGCATGTTTTGGCTGCAATAAATGATATATGCGCTTTGTAGTCATATGGTAGATATTTCGTCATTTTATATTAAATTCCTAATATTTATAGCTTTGAAAACATTTTTTTACAAACGGTATACAAAAAGGTATTTCTCGACAAACCAACTGATACTTCATGTCATGTTACGTATGCATTTCTCAAGAAGGGAGTTCTCAATATTCTCTTCTCTAGCAATTCTATAAAAACTCGCACGTTATAAACAAATGTGTAAACGTCCTCATTCGTGTTTATTTAAAGTTAAGTTAAAGTTTATTTTATAAGCAAGCAAAATTAACCCGTTTCAAAAAATAAATGCATTCTTTTACTTACCTTGCATATGGCAATCTTGACAGAGAGAGATAAAGAGAGAGAGAGCAATCGAAAGTCCAAAATGTAAACAGTGAGTGTCCAAAAGGGAGCGGAGAACAAACGACGACGACGTTGGCCGAGAAAAAACCGGCAATAAAGGAGACAACAAATAAATTGCTAGCAAAAATACACATTTCTAAAGATCAAATTCACAATTTAAACAATATTAGCACTTTTTATAGATATTATACAATACAATCTTTGACACTGACTCGAATTTATGTTTAATAAATACTTTAATTTAATGAAAACACCGAACGCGACACGAACAACCCATTTTGCAAACGGTTGCAATGAGAAGTTTAAAATAAAACTGAAGAAAACGAAAAAACAATGTTGTCAACTTCCAATGTTGTCACATTCCGTTGTGTTATTATCAAAAAATGGTAGAATAACAAGGTAACCCTTTCAGGCCAGCTGGTACCAATTTGATATACCAAAAAAAAAACAAAAAAATTATAATTTGAAATCGACTTTATTTACACATAAAAAAATATATAATGATTAAAAACATTAACAATGCAATTGATAGAAAATCAGGATGTTAAGTTAACGTTTTTATAGAGTATGAGGGAAAACATGTGCATTCAGCTCGAGTGATATGGAGATCTAAAATGCGTGGATATTTGAAATAAGTGAAACTGGGAAGCAATTTTATATAGGACATAAACCGATACGTCGAAATTCATCCTTATATTTGTAAGTTTTTTAAACTATGTTATACACTACAGAACTACAACGATGAAAGGTGAATGAATCCGAGGAATATTGGTTTGGTTTTCGAAACATAACATTGGCAATTTTTGGGATTTGATTTAATATTGAGAATATATAAAAAAAACATCCAACCCGTACTGAAATTTACTGCTAAATTTATAAAAGTTAGTTATACATAAACGGCTTCCTGCATATATACATTTAATAGCTACTTGACTATCAACTTCATCTCAGCAAAGATATATGCCTAAACTCTTAGTAGACTTAGCCCCCTTCATCTTCTTCACTCTTTCATCCAAGTCTTAAGTAAGCCTGAAGTGTAAATAGACAATGAAGTACCTTTTGGATACCAGGTCATTATTATTAAAAAAAAGAAAAAGCTGACACAGTTTCAAAAAAAAAGTTGAAAAGTATCAGTCGGTTTTGCCAACAGATGTATACCCTCAGCCAATGTTCCATTATTTAAATATGTTTTGACTTGTTGAACCTCTATGGACCGAACTTGTCCATTTCGTATTGGACCTATATAATTATGATATAAATGTTGCGGCATGTCAGGGTTGGACTGTATTGTTTACTTGCTTCACTTCACATATATCTGTGATAATTTTTGGAATATTTTAATATTTGCGTATGTTACCAGATATAGTCGACCGAAGTATTCTACTTTTATACCCTCAACCATGGTATGGAGGGTATATTAAGTTTGTCATTCCGTTTGTATCACCCCGAAATACACATTTAGACCTTATGGAATATATATATTCTTGATCAGCATTAAATCCTATGTCGAAAATTGTGACCCTTTGTAGGTAAGTTACCAGAAGGGATTGGTGGATATCTATCATCTTCACAACAGATCATGTGTTAGTAAAAACGTTTGTATGTGTTAAATTTGAAGAGGGTTGGATGTTTATTTCGTTTTCTTTGAGCGTTTTTTTTTTTTTTTCAAAATATAGAACCCTTTGTGGGGGAGGTACCAGAAGGAATGGTCCGATCTCTACCTTCTTTATAACAGATCTTGTGTTGATGGAAATAATGATATATACACGTCTAGATGAAATCGAATGTTAATTTCACGTTTCATAATTTTGACCCTTCGTGGGGGAGGTAGCAGAAGGAAGTGGATCGATATACTCCATCTTCTTGCTAGTTAATAAAAATATTGCGATGTGTTTAATTCATATATTTTTTGTGGGAGGTACAAATTTGGAGCAAAATCGGATTATAATTTCTCTTTCTGTGCAGTAAGACATTGTTTTCTTTTCTTTTTTTTAATTCGACCTTTTTTGTGGGGGAGGTACCAAAAGGAGTGGTCCGATATTGCCCATTTCCGAACTCGATCTCAGTATCCATCGGATACATCCTTCGAGAGTTATCGTGCGCATGTACAAAATTACAGTTTTGTCACATAGAATTTTCTTTAGATAGGAAAATACTACCCTG
Organism: Musca domestica; assembly: GCF_030504385.1. Classification (NCBI taxonomy): domain Eukaryota; kingdom Metazoa; phylum Arthropoda; class Insecta; order Diptera; family Muscidae; genus Musca; species Musca domestica. The sequence goes on along the minus strand of NW_026712445.1, from coordinate 2,446,281 downwards.
GAGTGAAGAATGGTAGGGTCATGTAGGTGTGTTAAAAGCATAAAAAGATAAATAGGAAAAATCCATTTAGTATCATTAAGTACTTTTCGTACATATTTCCTCTTTCTATATAAAATTTCAAAATCATATTTTTACCCATTCTCGCGAAATAAAATGGTAACAAATTTGGTACATTACAAATCTTATATCATATCAGATACCAAATGTATTTTACTATATTTTACTACTATTGGTTTTTATTGGTACGTTCGCTTTAAAAGTGATACTAATCTCAAATTTAAGATTTCTAATAATATCGGTGTCATTTGGTACCTTTCATGCGCTTGCTGAAAGAATTTCCGCAACTCTTTATCTTAACCCTACCCACCACAATACCAACATTTTAAATTGCCAGTTGGTTCTCCCAGAATTTTAATGATTTAACTCGAGTGTGACCACTTCTTGGGTAAACATTTACATTTGATTTCAAATGATACCTATATTGTCGATTTCGGCCTAGAATATCCAGATCGTGCAGCAGATTTGGACATTCAAAAAGGAGTTTAAAAAAATAATTTAAAAAACCCATTTTTTTTTCAAAGAAATAATTTAGTAATAGTCCTACTATGCATTTAGCTATACAAAATATGCATAAGAAAACTTTTTAATTGTAACCAGAATTATCAACATAATCGTAGTTGTACTCTACTTCATTCTCATCATGTTTATAGTTTAAAAATGAGAGTTGACAACATTGTTTTTCGTTTCATCTTCAGTTTATTTTGAACTCGCCTTACAAAAGGTTGCAAAATCGGTTGCTCGTGTCGCGATCGGTGTTTTCGGTAAATTTGTTCATTTTAAGTATATTTTTAAAAGTAAATTCAATTCCGCGTCATCAGTTTCATTGTAATATATATTTTAAAAGTGTTTTATTTGTTAAAATAGTGAATTTAATGTTTTGGAATGAAGGTGTGCAATGTGAATTTCTGTAAAAAAATGTTGTTTTCTTCGTTTGCGGTGTTTTGTTTTTCGCTCTGCCAGCGTCGACGTTTGTTCTCCGTATGTTTTGTGTACTCTCTCTGTGTTTTCATTTTGTGGAGTTGCAATTTCTCTCTCTCACTCTCTCTCGATATTTTGGAGCGCATTAACTGAAACAATAGATGCATGAAAGGTAAGCTTTAAATTACTACATCCAGACATATGCATGTGTCGATTCACTTATCTATTAAGTGTCCCGTACATGGTCAAAATGCATGACATGTGTGTCAACTATGCATGAAACAAAATCAATATATTTTTTTTTGATTTTTCTCGTGCATGACGTGTGTGCGGTTGAAGGATCATGCATATTTTCATTTGTAAAGTTTTTTTTTCAAAGCGAATGGGTGAATGGTTCGGAAAATGAGAAAACAAATGTTATTGAGTTATTGGAAGTTTACCGGTCGTCTAGCACTTTGAGATGTTAAATGTGAAGAATTTGAAAATTGTTTTGTCCAATGTTGACATTGTTTGTACAGCACGAAATCAAAAGTAAAATGAATACATAAACCATATGCGCTGAAAGCATAATGCACACGTATACGATTCAGATGTCATGCATTTTGATCGTGTACAGGGCACTTTAAACTGTACGACAAATAGAGGAGGCAAGTTCCCCTATATTTTTTGAAATTAAGATTCCATGGAATCCTTACATTTTATGTTCATTGCGTCTTTGTCAATATAACGCATAACAATACAAAGATTTTTTTGGACATCAAAGGGTCTTTTTTGTCCTTTTTTCAAGTGAGGTTAAAAATTTCCTTTAAAAGAGGATCCATAGCAAGAGGCTTAACTCTAGCTTAGTAAAAACACTCGATTTTTTATTTTTTTTTCAAGAGGTAAATATTTTTACCCTGATTCTGGAAAGTAATTTTTTCTTGGTTGACTGACCCGAATATTTGAACCGAAAATCCCCGTCCAAGACCCGGGTTAGACCCTGACCTACTACACCGATATGGACAATATATGTATCAGTTGAAAGCTGAAATTATGAAAATACCTATACACATGGTCACATGATGAAGTTATTCAAAGCTATTCCCGAATTGTATCAAAATTACTAATTTTTTTTAACGGATTTTTTTAAAGTCCCCTAAAAGTCAAGAAATGCCACATATTGGGAGTCCATAACATTTATGCCAAATTATTGTTGACACCATAACCTTTCCAATATGCTACAATATATGTCATCTTGGCAATATCGGTCCACTTCTTCTGTTTACCCCACCCATAGAAGGTCGAAATATTCAAAAAATACTTTACTACACGGAAAGAGTACGGACAATCCGCTTTTGCTACAATTTTGCAAATCCTAATATTTGCATCAGTGATGGGTCAAGTGCGAAAATGGACAATATCGGTCCAATCCATCAAGTACTTCCCTTTCTAAGGGTCGAATTTTGGACTAATTTTAAATGTGATAAAATTTGATGGAAGAGTCCGATTATTGTCAAATTAAACATAACACAATATTTCTATCTGTTATAAAGATGGTAGAGATTCAAGAGAGTACAAATAGTAGGATGTGTCTAATATGAAGAGAAAAGGGTGCTTATTTCGGATTTTATAATCGTTTTGGTTTTTCAAAATCTCGAACCCTGTGTGGAGGAGGTACACAGGGTTCGATATTTTGAAAAACCAAATCGATTATAAAATCCGAAATAAGCACCCTGTTCTCTTCATATTAGACACATCCTACTATTTGTACTAACACAAGATCTGCAGTGAAGATGGGATATATCGATCCACTCCTTCTGGTACCTCTCCCACAAAGGGTCACAATATTCAATACTTTCATCTGTCATAACTATAACCTATATGAAAATATTTATCTCAACCAGAAACCTGAGATGAATATGAAATTTATGAATTCGCATAAAATTGGATGTAAATGTTCGATTTTCTTGTAATTTTGCTCATATCAATATTTTATCTGTATTAGATGAAGTATGAAAATGTAATACTTCGGTCAGCTATGTTTGGTACCTCAGGCACATTTTAACATTTTCTAAAAATTGTCACATATTTCATATTAAGCGAAGGAAGTAGTCGATATAGTCCAAGCCTGGCACGTCACGATATTTATATAGATCCGGTACGAAATGGACAATATTGCCCCATTCCCTCGGAACCTACACCATAGAGGGTCAAACATTTGAATAATCATAAGAGAAGTCAAAACATATTTAAATAGTCGAACATTGGTTGAGGGTATACACCCGTCGGTAAAACAATAGAAAACATAAGAACGTCAACTAATGCAATTTATGTTCAATACTCATGATTCTTAAATTTGTCTTCTTCTTACTGACGATAGCAAAGTTAAGAACAGAATATTGTATTTGATCAAGGGTTCTAAACACTTGACTTGGTTTGCTGGGTGTTCACATATAATACCTTTACCCTAACGTGAAGTTCCTTGCTCCCCCCCAATGACTGTTGAACAAGTGGAAATTATTAGAATGAAGAAGACTTACACACCTTCCCAAATACACGCATATTTTGCGGTTTCGTTTCTCTCGAATAATTTTGCATAATATTCCATGTTGAAGATATTGACCCACACAAACCCTTTTTTATGTTTGTCCAAAAAGAAAAGAAAATCCTGAAACCCAACTGGCCATATCAATGACTATCGTCCTGTCTGTGGTGGTCAATTTCAGCTGTTGCCATCAAAACGTGCCTGGAAAAGTCAAATGACCTCTCCGTGACGCCAGCTGTAAGTAACAGCAGTGGCAAAGCAACCCAAAGGATAAAATGCAAATGCACCATCCATTGTTCGGCCAATTCAACAATCTACACCAGCCAAATATGTCTTGCATACCAACCAAAAGAGATGAAAAAAAATGCGAACTTAAACAGCATAAAGAAGCATATTGAAAAATATATATTCTGAAAGTTTTGGTGGTAAAGTTTTAAGCTTTGTTTAGCACCACTTAAATCTTTGTCAGAAAGCAGAAGCCAAGCGGCAGGGAAAACTTTGCCAACAATTTATGCGAAATAAACCAAAACTAAATTTATGCAAATGTGGGGGGGTGGACGAAAGTATTGTGATTTCAAAATCCCAAAAAAGCGTGACAGACATTTTTGAGGGTAGACTGACCCTCCCGCCCTCAAATATGCATAGCAGATGTTGAAAATTAAAACCCTTTCCATGCAAGGGCTGGCTGCATGTGAACAGCAAATGTTGGGGCATTTGTATTCAAGGGTTAGTGCCAGAGAGAGATTTACAACATGACTTCTATCATTCATTCATTCATTCATTCCATGCAATTGAGGACTGGCCCTAGAGGTAGGTGCCAACAAGACCGGATGTGATTCTCACATTTTTGAGTTTAACCCATACCGGATGTTGCTTTGTATGATGCTTGGTTGCTTGGTTGGTTATATTGTTATCATGCCTGGTATTCCTCAGAGCATGTATTTATCCAGATCTCAGGAGGGAGGACTCTGCTCATTTCAAAAATGATGCATTTTTCCAACACGCACACCCACACGCACATATGCTTCCGCAAATCGTTTAACAAATGTAAATGAGTGTGAATATGTGTGTGTGGGTGTGTGTGTTGCCACATTTGTATCGGAGTCTGATTTTAATTTCGTTGCAATTCCCTGGAGTAATAGTTAGTCAGATTTTGTTGCTGCATTACCCCAACAATTTGTAACATTTTTCAATCCACCCCCCCATTTTCTAATATTAGAGATATGTTAAGAACGAATTTACAAATTGAACAGATATGTAAAAATTTGTGTGTATATTTCAATATTGAAATCATGATTAATTTGCCATATCACAAGAGTAGTGGACAATTTTGTGATTATGTCAAATATTGCTGTGATGTTAAAATTGCGTATCAATTTGTATCGAAATTTAGAGGAATCTTCAAAAAATGATTGAGTTCCTTAATTTTTCAACTAATTTAGAAGGAAAAATTTATTTTCAAAAATAAATATTAATATTATACAGGGGGAGATAAAAAATCTGCAACAAAACCAAACGCCATATTTTCATTTTTTTTTAATTTCATTGAATGAAAGCAAAAAAAATTCGGAAATAGCATCAAATTTTAGATTAAGTTTAGATTTGTTTGAATTGATCACCTTCGTAACGAATTATGGCATTCAAACGACCAATGAAACCGTCACACGCTGCCCGAATGTTGCTCTGCGGTATTTGGCCCATTCTCGGCGAAGCACTTGCTTAAGGTAATCGACACTTTTCCAAAATACTCCAGACACAATAGTCCAACGGATTGGTATCCGGAGATTTTGGTGGCCATTGTGCGCTGGAAATGAAGCGAGGAACTTCATTTTGTAACCATTCTTGGGTGGCGCGTGCTGAGTGCCATGGTGCTGAGTCCTGTTGGAATGTCCAAGGTCTGCGGCTAAAATGTTTGCGTACCCAAGGCTTTAATACACCCTCCAGGATATTTTCGCGATAATATTCGGTATTTATTCTGATGCCACGGTCGATTAATACGAGCGGAGAGCGACCATCGGCTGTTATACCGGCCCACACCAGCACCATGGCCGGCGCTTGAGTTTTGGTGGCCAACCGAAGGTGCACATTTTCAGCTGACCTCTTTGGCAAGTAAACACGATCATTTTGTTTGTTTACAAACTGCTGGACAACGAATGTTTTCTCATCGGAGAAAACGAAAATTCGGGAGTTCACCACTTTTGGCCATGCGAAGCAACTCTTTAGCTCTTTTGAGTCTATTTTCTTTCTGTTGTGGTGTAAGTTCTTGCACTTTTTGGAATTTCATTGGCTTTACCCCGAGCTCATTTCTCAATATTTGCCGAATGGAATATTGCAATATGTTCAACTCACGAGCCATTTTTCCGCCACTGCAACGCGGGTTTCGATCAAGTCGCTTCTTTACTTTTCCAATCATTTCTGCTGATGTTGCTGTTTTCTTCCATTCACTTCCTTGACGTCGGGCTACGCTACCAGTATCACGCTAACTAGCGATGGTACGACGCACAAAAGATTTATTCACATTTAAATGCTGGGGTGTTCTAACGATAGCCACTTGTAGTTGTCCAGCCAAATAAAAAGAAATCACACTTTCACGCTTGAATTCCATCACGAATAACTTTTTTTCTGGAAAATTCTCACCAAAATGGTTTTTTGTAAACAATATATTGAGCTGTCATTGGAATAATTTTAGCAGCTTTCGGGCCAGTCGCTTATAAATGACAGCAGTCTGAAGTTGGTTGCAGTTTTTTCATCTCGCCCTGTATTTCGGATTTTAAAATCGTTTTGGTTATTCAAAACTTCTACCCTTTTTTGGGGAGATACCAGAAGAATTGGTCTAATCTCTACCATCTTTATTACCGATTTTGTGTTGATAGAAATATTGAGATGTACCAAGTCCGAATGGAATGCCATGTTGATTTCTCGATTTATAAGCTTCATGGTACCACAAGGAGTATACTGATGTATCCCATCTTCACAGCAGGTCTTGATTTATTAGAAATAATGGGATGTGTTAAATATGGAGACAATCGGATGCTTATTCCGGATTTTATAATCGTTGCGGTTATTCAAAACCTTAACCCTTTTTATGAGGGAGGTACCAGAAGAAATGGACCGATCTCCATTATCTTTATAACACATCTTGTGTTGATGGAAATATTGATATGTGCCATTCTGAGTGGAATCGGATGTTAATTTCGCGCGATTCAGGGTATTCAGGGTATGACCCCTTGTGGGTGAGGTACCAGAAAGAGTGGAGAGATACATTCCTTGCGTTAATAAACGTATTGTTGTGTGTGTAATTTGAAGACAATCTGACTCTTACATCATATTTGATAAGATTTATAATTATTCTATTTCGGAACTCGATCTAAGTTTTATAATAATATTACCATGTTCCATGTTTGGACCAAATCGGATACTCTCTTCGAGAGTTATCGTGCGTACCAGCCAAAAAGAGAGAGACAGACAGAAAATTCCAGATCGACTCAAAATATCCTGAAACGAATTTGGTCCGAAGATACCTAAGGTCTAAACCCGATATTTCGATATGGCATATGGCTAAGGGTATAAAACAGGATTTTTAGAAAATTTACTTCTGGAAGTCCATAAAATTGTTTTTGTTATAGCTGCGATTCTTGTCCTTGAAAAAAGAATTAAAACACACGATTTTTATCGCCGAAGTACTTGAAATACATATTTAAGGTCCAAAAAGTAATTGAATTTTTTTAATATCCACGGCTTCTATCGAAAGTTTCTGTCGAATTTTTGTGGAATTTACAATTTAGAGAGAACAGATATATCTTTACACCGACAAAATTATTAAGATTTTGACACTTGCATTGGAAACACCAGAAGAAGTGAGCCCAACTGACGTTCGTGAACTGAAAATATTACGACGTGAGATATATAATTGCTTTATTTTGAACTTTTGTGAGAATGGCACTAGAAAGAGTGGACTGTGGACCTATCTTCCAAACCTACTTCTGATACACATAATTGGATGCCCTCTTCCGGACCATTCGTTGGCCCCATTAGTCTGTCAGAATAATGGAGATAGTTACATCGACTCTAGGTTTTCTGAAGCATTTTCAAAGCGATTGCGAGCCGTTCTCCATTATCCTTACTCACGTCTACGTCACGAAATGTCTAAGAACTAAGACCTTTATTTTTTCAACTTGGAAGAGATTGGTGTTTATATTTAACATAGTCCAGTAGCTTTTAATGGAGATTCATGTATTCCAGTTTTCCTTAACGATTTATTTTTTTTTTTTTTGGAACAGTGTGGCTTGTTTGTTCGGGATACCGTAGTATTTTGTTGTTGTAAAATGCTCAGGCTTTATCCCTTTTTTGTTGTTTTTATAAAAACAACGTTTGTTTATTAGTGGAGGACGATGGTAATGTTTACCAGGGGGTAAGGCAGGGAATACCTAGGTTTCGGAAAGAGCCACCAATCCTCATCAGTTCCCTTGTTTTTTGTCTGGGATATTCTCCCCAGAAGTTATTTTAAAAATAACTATTTTTTTTTCTACAATACGAAGAAGTTGTTTGTGTACATGTTTATCCAAGGTCTCTTATGGTTTTATTACTACAAAACTACTTCCTTCAACATCTCTCCCTTCATGGAAATTCTTCAAAAATATCCGCCAATAAAATTACAATAAAAACACATTGTGCAAATGATGACCATCATCGTCATCAGGCCGATTACTCTGCATTTTACGATTAGAGATTAACATAAAAATTCTTTTCAGTTTTATGCTTCGGTTTTTTTTATTTTATGAAAATCATTAGATCTTCAAATGACATCTGGTAAATGTCGTCCATTACTGGCACTATAAATAATGTGCTAAATACAACTATAAAATGTTTTCTTTGAGAGAAAATCAAAGTGGAACCATCTTCCACACACAAGTTTTCTACCCTTGTTAAGACAAGGGTCAGTTGAATGAATTGCACACACACATTGACTGCTCCCATTGATGTTGACCAAACGCAAAAAGTCGTTACAATAAATTCCTAAAACACCAAAATCCCAATATAATTATCCAAACCAAACAAGGAGAATGATTGGCAAACGAAAAGAAGTAATGGAGGAAATGGTTTTATGGCAAAAGGACACGAATGGGGGGTAGATGGGGAAGAGTGGAACCAACCAACAGCATCCACCAGAGCAAATGTTTGGGGATAACTTTAAAAAACCCATCCATGTTTGTGTGTATATGTGGACATAAATAAATCCCAAACAGAGCCAAAGTAAATACCGCAAATGCTTCCAATATGGGCCATAGAAAAACACAGACGCATAGTCATGTTCAAATACATAGATACTCACCATATGTTCGTATGTTGCTCCACAGCAATTCAAGTGGGCAAATGAGAAACTTGGAGAAGTTTTTCCATGGAAAACTGATTTTGGTCGAGTAATGGGACCTAGGCGAGGCATATATTTTAAAAATATCTTGGATTTTTAAATATTTTTTTAAGGAGTAAAAGAGCATAATTTTTTGATTTTTTAAAAATTTTTATTTTCGACAACCAACAAAGCGTCCACTGTATATTTTATTGATAATCAAGGCCTAACACACTCATAAGTTGTGTGTATACCAAGTACCTTCGGATTTTTAAAAAAATGATTTTAATTTTTGGATTTTTAACTCTAAATTTTTAAGGACCATGAGAGCTATAATCGTAAATTAACAAATATATTTTTAATGATTTTTTAAAATAAAAGTTTTCAAGGGATACGGGCGTCAGTTGTTGATTTAAAAAAATAAGACCATCCAATCGTGGATTCAAAAAATTGAGGACCATCAATTTGTGTTTAAGAAAAAAAAACTGAACTTGAAGGTGGAATCGTGGAGTAAAAAAATGAGGACCATCTAATCGTGGATTTAAAAAAATATCCATACTCATGTAGCTTGAATCGTGAATTTAAAAAAATGAGGACCATCAATGGTAGAATAAAAAAAACCGACTAAAAAAGCTCCAATCGTGGTTTAGAAAACATCCAGACCTATGGAGCTGAAATCGTGGATTAAAAAACATATATTTTTTTGGAGGATCATCAATCATAGTTTTATTTTTTTTTTTTGGTTGTTGATTTAAAAAAAAAATTGTTCGAAAATCATCAATTGTTGGCAAAGAAATCATAAATCGTGAATTTAAAAAAAAAAAAAATATTTTTTTTCGAGGATCAATCAATCGAGTAGTTTTACAAAAAGGGTTTCTTCGCGGATCATCAATCGGCGATTTTGGAAATTTTATCGATTTTTTTATTTTATTTTTTCAAGAAAACCAACCAAAACTTAATTTCTGTAAAAAATAAAAAAAAATATTTTTTCCAAAGTAAATTGCATCTATCAAGGATTTTGTAAACAATATTTTTAAGGACAAAAAAGTTGTCAATCGGTGATATTTTAATACCCAATGAAGAATATTCTTTTAAGTACCACGAGTCACAATCATGAATATTTAAAAAAAAAATATTTTTACAAGATCCTACAGATTTTAATAGAATACCAGAAGGATGTTAAGAATATTTTGTCAAGCCACAATCGTGGATTTCAACAAAAATATTTTTTTTTCAAGAACCACCAGGGCTCCATTCTTGTATTTTTTAAATTTTATTTTAAAAATTCGTCAGATTTATAACTATTAGAGGCTCGTTTGTTGATTTTTTGGAATATTTTTTCAAATATCAACAAATTGATCAATTTTTTACAAGACTCAAAAAAATTTAGAAGAATACCAGGAGGGTTTTAAAAATATTTTGTCAAGGACCTTTAAAGCCACAATCGTGGATTTCAACAAAAATATTTTTTCCATGTCCTCCAAAAATATTTATTTGAGGGCCTACGGAGCGTTAATAGTGAAATATATATATTTTTTAGGAAACGTGGATTTAAAAAAAAATTCAAGGACCACCAGGGCTCCATTCTTGTATTTTTAAAATTCCAGAGAACTAGCAGAGACTCATTTGTTAATTTTTTTAGTACATTTCTTCAAAGATCAACAAAATAATCATTTTTTTGGAAACAATATTTTGCATATTTTTTTGTAATGATTTTTTTCAAAGGCCAGCGGAGAATTTTTAAGGATATTTTGCCAAAGACTTTCAGAGCCATAATCATGACTTATTAAATATTTTTGAACGATTTTTTTTGATAAACCGTCAAGCCATGAGTCGTTGATCCTTTTAAGGAACAACAAAGGCTTTTTGGAGGAATACTATGTCAAGTATCTTGGAGTCAAACAGCTTTTTTCAAGACTCAAATGACTTTAACAGAATATATTTTCAAGGGCCACGAGAGGATTTATTAATAATATATTGTCAAGGACTTTAAGAGTCGTAATAGTGGAGGGAACTTTTTAAGGACTAAGAAAGGATTTTAAAAACTATTAGAAAATTTATTCGAGAACGCCAAGCAAAAACTGGATTTTTTAGGACTCACGGAACACTAATCGTTGATTATTTTTAAAGAATATTATTTCAATGTCAATTTCCAGATCATAATTCGTGGATTTTTTAAAGAATATTTTTTCGAGGATAACCAGACTTTGGAATGGCCTCCAGAGCATAATTCGTGCATTTTTTAAAGAATATTCTTTCGAGGATAACCAGACTTTGGAAGAGTATCCAGGGCATAATTCGTGGATTTTGAAAATAATATTCTTTCAAGGATAACCAGACTTTTGAAAAGTCTCCAGAGCATAAGTTGTGGATTTTGAAAAGAATATTTTTCAATGATAACCAGACTTTTGAAGAATCTCCAGAGCATAAGTTGTGGATTTTGAAAAGAATATTTTTTCAAGGATAACCAGACTTTTGAAGGATCTCCAGAGCATAATTCGTGGATTTTTAAAAGAATATTCTTTCAAGGATAACCAGACTTTTGAAGGGTCTCCAGAGCATCATTCGTGAATTTTGAATAGAATATTCTTTCAGGGATAAGACTTTTGAAGAGCATGATTCGTGGATTTTTAAAATAATATTCTTTCAAGAATAACCAGACTTTTGAAGAGTCTACAGAGCCTAATTCGCCGATTTTTAAAAGAATATTCCTTCAAAGATGAACAGACATTTCAAGGGTCTTCAGAGCATAATTCGTGGATTTTCAAAAAAATATTTTTTCAAGGATAACCAGACTTTTGAAGGTTCTCCAGAGAAAAATTCGTGGATTTTTAAAAGAATATTCTTTTAAGGATAACCGGGCTTATGAAGGGTGTCCAGAGCATGATTCGTGAATTTTGAAAATTATATTTTTTTCAAGGATAACCAGACTTTTGAAGGGTCTCCAGAGCATAATTCGTGGATTTTGAAAAGAATATTCTTTAAAGGATAACCAGACTAATTCGTGGATTTTGAAAAGAATATTCTTTCAAGGATAACAAGACTAATTCGTGGATTTTGAAAAGAATATTCTTTCAAGGATAACCAGACTTTTGAAGGGTCTCCAGAGCATAATTCGTGAATTTTGAAAATAATATTCTTTTAAGGATAACCAGACTTTTGAAGGGTCTCCAGAGCACAAATCTTAGATTTTGAAAAGAATATTTTTTTCAAGGATAACAAGACTCTTGAAAGGTCTTGGATTAAAAAAAATATAGGGATAACTAGAACAACATTCGTGGGTTAAAAAAAAATAATAATAATTTAAGTACTCCCAATCCATAGTCGGAAATTTAAAGAAAATAAACAGCAGAAAAACATTCGTGGATTAAGAAAGTATGTATATTTTTTTCTTTTAAGGACCACATACCACGGTCGTGAATTCAAAAAAAAAAAAAAATCAAAAGCCAAAAGAAAAATATTCGTGGATTTAAAATAAATACATATATTTTTTAAGGACCCACAGTCGTGGCATCCACAGATATGGATTTAAAAAAAAATATATTTCGTTAAGATTAAGGTCCATAGTCTTGGATTTAAAAAATATTTCATAAAGGACCACAGTCGTGGGTTTAAAAAAAATTAAGAACCCACAATCGTACAGTATTCGTGCATTGCGTTAAGAAAATATTTTTCAAGGGCCAACATACCACAGTCGTGGATTTTTAAAAAATGTCGGGAACCAAAAAAACAATATACGTAAATATTTTTAAAAATATATGTAAGGACCCACATACCACAGTCGTGGATTAAAAATTAATATATCAGGGACCAAAAGAACAATATTCGTGGATTTTTTTTTAATTTTTTTCTCAAGATCTCATAAAGAAATAATCTTGGATTTGTTAAAGAATATTTTTCAAGGTAAACCAAAGAATCGTGATTTCTTTCAAAAAATACTCTTTTAAAGAACCATAAAGAATATTTTTCTATAGACAATTTTTTTATTATTTTTATATAAAAGTAATTTGTTAAAAAATATAAATATTTTTTAAAATAAATTTTATTAAGAACTACAGAACTACAGAGATAGACTTTAAAATGATATTTTGCAAATGAATGATCTGAGGTCCAATCGAGGATATTTTCTAATTTGCTTATTCAAAATCAAAATTTTTGATTCTATGTTTCGGAAACAAAAAAATAAATCTATGCGGCAACCCTACAGCTGATTAGATAAAAAATGTAGTAGATATGGTGTCCTACTCTTCCATGCTCCAGTAACTGTTTCAGAGTAATGAAATGCCTTCTGCCTTTGGTTTGGATGATGGCAACAAAAAAAGAAAAAAACACATAACCAAGAAGCAGCAACAGCTTCAACATTGAGGTTTGACATATATTCTGCAAAATATTCAATACCTTTCTCTTCTCGGCACATTCTTGTCGATGATCCATTGGACTGTGTGGTTGGATTAAGTGTTGGCTTTTTCTGGCTTTCCATTTGCCATCGATGTTGTTGATGTTATTTTCCTTCCCCCTCCCCCCTTGCTGTATGACTTGTCAGTATTTTTCGGTTTGTTTTGCAATAAAATGATTGTGGTCTTTAGATGATACCCATTGGCCCATGATAATGGACGAAATGGTAAAAAAAGTAAACCATTACCAAGAAATACTGCAAATCTTGTTGTTGCTGTGTTTTGTCCTTTTTATTTCTTGTTTACTGTTCGCAAAAAGAGTTAAAGTTAAAGACATTTTGTAGAGGGTTTAACTTCATATCAAATGGGTGCGGTAAGCCATAAGAAATGCTGAAATGAAATCAAACATTTTGAAGTAGGATGGAAGGGGAAGAGACAGAGAAAGAAAAGAAGACAAATTAGTAACGATCAAATGGAAATAATTTCGTATTCGAATTTACAATTCATCTGCAGTAGTCCATGGTTGGGGATTTCGATAACCCAGAAAACAATTGGGAATGAGAAAATTATTTTTTTTCTAAAAAAACCCTCTAAAGTGGAAAGTATTGATATGTATTTCATAGTTTTTCTATAGTCAATTCACAATAATTCTTTATAAAAATGCAAGATCCTTCGTTAAATGCAAGATCCTTCGTTAAATGCAAGATCCTTCGTTAAGAACATATTCTCTAAAAACATACCATTCTTCATCTGATAGTCCTTAACAGAAAGTTATTTAAAAAAACACCATTGTCCATAGTCCTTGAGGAATTATACTTCAGAAATCTATCCACGATAGTGGATAGTCCTTGGAAAATATTCTTTAAAAAATCCACGATCGTTGCTCTGATAGTCCTTGGAAAATATTCTTTAAAAAATCCACGAATGTTAGTCTTACAATATTTGGAAAAATAGACTTTAAAATTCAAGATTGTTGCTCTGATAGTCCTTGGAAAGAATTCTCTAAAAAATCCACGAATGTTGCTCTAATAGTCCTTGGAAAAAATTCTCTAAAAAATCCACGATTGTTGCTCTGATAGTCTTTGGAAAAAATTCTGTAAAAAATCCACGAATGTTAGTCTAATAGTCCTTGAAAAAACAGTCTTTAAAAAATTCACGATTTTTGCTCTGATATTCCTTGGAAAAAATTCTCTACAAAATCCACTAATATTAGTCTAATAGTCCTCGAGAAAATAGTCTTTAAAATTCAGATTGTTGGTCCTTGGAAAAATATTTTCTAAAAAATCCACGATTGTTGGTCTTGGAAAAATATTTTTTAAAAGATCCACGATTTTCGGGCATTGGAAAAATATTCTTTAAAAAATCCACGATTGTTGATCCTTGGAAAAATATTCTTAAAAAAAATCCGCGATTGTTGATCCTTGGAAAAATATTCTTTAAAAAATCCACGATTGTTGATCCTTGGAAAAATATTCTTAAAAAAAAATCCACGATTGTTGATCCTTGGAAAAATATTCTTTAAAAAAATCCACGATTGTTTAACCTTGGAAAAATATTCTTTAAAAAATCCACGATTGTTGATCCTTGGAAAAATATTCTTTAAAAAAAATCCACGATTGTTGATCCTTGGAAAAATATTCTTTAAAAAAATCCACGATTATTGATCCTTGGAAAAATATTCATTAAAAAAATCCACGATTGTTGATCCTTGGAAAAATATTCTTTAAAAAAATCCACGTTTGTTGATCCTTGGAAAAATATTCTTTAAAAAAATCCACGATTGTTGATCCTTGGAAAAATATTCTTTAAAAAAACCACGATTGTTGGTTGTTGGAAAAATATTCTTTAAAAAATCCACGATTGTTGGTTGTTGGAAAAATATTCTTTAAAAAATCCACAATTGTTGGTTGTTGGAAAAATATTCTTTAAAAAATCCACGATTGTTGGTCGTTGGAAAAATATTCTTTAAAAAATCTACGATTGTTGGTCCTTGGAAAAAATTCTTTAAAAATCCACGATTGTTGCTCTTGTAGTCCTTAATATATATTCTTTAAAAAGTCCACGCTTATTGGTCTCATGGTCATCCTTGGACAAATATTCAAATTCTTTAAATTTAAAAATTTTCCTTAAAAAATCTACGTCTGTGTCTCTTAAGATCCTTTTAAAATATTTTTTAAAAAATCCGCGAATATGGCTCTTAATATCCTTTTAAAATATTCTTTACAAAATCCACGTGCATGGCTCTAAAGGTCCTTTTAGAATATTCTTTAAAAAATCCAGGAGTTTAGCTCTGAAGGTCATTTTAAAATATTCTCTAAAAAATCCACGAGTATGGCTCTAAAGTTCCTTTTAAAATATTCTTTAAAAAACCCACGAGTATGGCTCTAAAGGACCTTTTAAAATATTCTTTAAAAACTCCACGAGTGTGGCTCTAAAGGTCCTTTTAAAATATTCTTTAAAATGTCCTCTCTAAATGTCCTTTTAAAATATTTTTTAAAATGCCCTTTTAAAATATTCTTTAAAAAGTCCACGAGTATGGCTGTAAAGGTCATTTTAAAATATTCTTTAAAACTCCACAAGTATGGCCCTAAATGTCCTCTTAGAACATTCTTTAAAAAATGCGTGAGTAAGGCTCTTTTCTTTTTAAAATATGCCATGCAAAATCCTTGAGTGGGGCTCTAAAGGTCCATTAAAATATTCTTTAAAAGATACGAAAAAAACATACATTTATTGCTCTACTTCTTAAATAATCCATATTTGGATCTTAATTAATATTTTCTCGAAAAAAATTATTTATAGCCCTGCTAGTCCTTAGAAAATATTCTTTATCTATTCCAAATGTTAAGAGTCATCGAAATCATGTTTTTAAAAAACTCACGATAATATCTATGATTGTATTTCTGACCATTGATTATTTTTATTCCATTTCTTCAACAGCTGTTTCCCAATACCATATCTTCGTTCAATGACCCCAACTGAAAACGGCTAAAAATTATTGCTCTTAGCAGACATTCTGTTGCATGTTACCAAAAAGTTATGCTGACTCTGCTACATTTGTATATTCCAAAAAAATAAACTTTTCCTTTTTACAACTGTTTGCAACGGATGTTGCATTTAGACACCAAATATCGTTCTCTCCCCTCCCTTATAAAACTTTTGCCTTGGTGTTGCTGTTGAATTTTTGTAAACCGGGTTGTGTTTGCCACTTTTATTGCAAATTATCTTGGGGATAAACACAGCAGAGCGATAGACTGAGTGAGTGTGTGGAGGCGACAATAAGTCTACCTTTTACACGCTCAATGAATGCTGTGTGAATGTGTGGGGGTTGCTTGTGCAAAACCCCTCTTTGGTTATGGTTTCCCCTCTTTTCCCCCCTTTGCTGGCCTAAACCGAAACCAAACGGCTAAGCCACATAGTCTGACTGACACCCACACCTAGCCGACATGACATGTCACTTGCGGCAATTTCAATTTCTTTCAAGTAATAACCCAGAATTTTTGCTTTGGTGTCAAATAAGTTCGTTTCCCGACAACAGACACTGATCCCAAGAAAATGGGTGGCGATTTGCCTAAATACGGAGTGTGTAACCCATTTCGTGGTGGAGTGTGGGGGGATGGAGGGTTAAGTCAGACAAATATAAAACCAAATTTAATCTTCCAACTTCATCATCACCATCAACAACAGTAGCAGTGTCCTAGTCGGCATGGTGTTTTTGGTGATGGTAGCTAACGTCAAGCAAGGGATGGGAATGTTGAGCACAGTGTTGAAAATTTGGATATATTTTAAGGAAATAAGAAGAAGACAGAACGAAGAGAGATAGACGTCAGTGAACCTCTATCCCTAGAAGAACCTAATGGATCTTCTGAGGCTAGACGACCTTTCACATGCCTTCTATGACTAAAAGACCTTTTACAGGTCTTCTATGGCTAAAAATAATCCTTCATAGGTCTTCTGTGTCTTGGAGAGCTTTCCCATGTCTTCCATGGCTAGAAGATCTTTCCAGATCCTCTATAGCTAGGAAACCGGGTCTTTTATGTCTAGAAGGCCTTTCACCGGTCTTCTATGGCTAGAAGACCTTTCACAGGTTTCCTATGGCTAAAAGACCTTTGTCTGGTCTTTTATGGCTAAAAGACCTTTCTCAGGTCTTCCATGACTGGAAGGTCTTCTTCAGGTCTTCTGTGGCTTAAAGAACTTTCACAATTC
Source organism: Musca domestica (assembly GCF_030504385.1). Classification (NCBI taxonomy): domain Eukaryota; kingdom Metazoa; phylum Arthropoda; class Insecta; order Diptera; family Muscidae; genus Musca; species Musca domestica. The sequence continues at coordinate 2,428,832 of NW_026712445.1, read as the reverse complement.
TAGGAGACCCTTCACAGGTCTTTTATGGCTAGAGGTCCCTTCACATGACTTCTATGACCAGAAGACGTTTCACAACCCTTCAATGTTTAAAAAAACCTTCATAGGTCTTCTGTGTCTTGGAAAGCCATAGAAGACCTGGTTAGAAGACCCTTCTCTTCTATGGCTAGAAGACGTTTCACAGGTATTCTATGCCTAGAAGGCCAGGTCTTCTATTTTTAAAAGTCATTTCACAAGACTTTTATGACTAGAAGACCTTTCTCAGGTCTTCTATGGATAGAAGACGTTTCACAGGTATTCTATGGCTAGAAGACCTTTCACAGGTTTTCTATGGCTAGGAGACCTTTCACAGTTCTGCTATGGCTAGGAAAACTTTCACAGGTCTTTTATGGCTAGGATACCTTCTACAGTTGTTCTATGGCTAGAGGACGTTTCATAGGTCTTCAGTTGCTACAAGGCCCTTCACAGGTCTTCAGTGGCTACAAGGCCCTTCACAGGACTTCTACGACTAGAAGGCCCTTCACAGGTTTTCTACGACTAGAAGACCTTTTTCCAGGTCTTCTATGGCTAGAAGACATTTTACAGGTCTTCTGAGGCTAGAAGACCTTCCACAGGTCTTCTGAGGCTAGAAGATGTTTCAGTGGTCTTCTATGATTAAAAAAAAACTTTCTCAGGTCTTTAATGGCTAGCAGACCTTTCACAGGACTTCTATGGCTAGAAGACCTTTCAGAAGTATTTTATGGCTAGAAGAGCTCTCACAAGACTTCTATGGCTAGAAGCCCTTCACAGGTCTCGTATGACTGGGGGACCTTTCTGGGGCTAGAAGAACTTTCAATAGTCTTTTATGGCTAGGATACCTTCTACAGGTCTTCTATGGTTAAAAGTCATTTCACAGGTCTTTTATGACTAGGAGACCTTTCACAGTTCTGCTATGGCTAGGAGAACTTTCACAGGTCTTTTATGGCTAGGATACCTTCTACAGTTGTTCTATGGCTAGAAGACGTTTCATAGGTCTGCAATGGCTACAAGGCCCTTCACAGGACTCCTATGACTAGAAGGCCCTTCACAGGCTTTCTACGACTAGAAGACATTTTTCCAGGTCTTCTATGGCTAGAAGACATTTTACAGGTCTTCTGAGGCTAGAAGACCTTCCACAGGTTTTTTGAGGCTAGAAGATGTTTCAGTGGTCTTCTATGATTAAAAAAAAACCTTTCTCAGGTATTTAATGGCTAGCAGACCTTTCACAGGACTTTTATGGCTAGAAGACCTTTCAGAGGTCTTTTATGGTTAGAAGAGCTCTCACAAGACTTCTATGGCTAGGAGGCCCTTCACAGGTCTCGTATGACTGGGGGACCTTTCATAGGTCTCCTATGACTGCAAAAGCATACACAGGTCTTCTAAGGCTGGGAGACTTTTTATATGTCTAGAAGTCCATTCATAGGTTTCAAGGCTCCGCTCCGCTCTCCATTTCCATTTTTCATTTTTTTTATTTTCAATTTTTGATTTTGAAACACTGTTCCCTGCCTCAAAAATGTCTCCAACATTGCGGAACACTAAATATTCCAAATGTTTTTTTTTTTCATTTCTTGTTTTTTGCCATCATCTTCTTCTTCGTTTGCTTCATCTTTATCTTTGGTTAGAAATTCAATTTGTATTTTTTATTTACTGACTTTTCTCCGAACTTGGGCCATGAACAGGATTCTGAAATTATTATGCTCTATGTTTGCCTTTAAGAATCATAACAACAACACCCATGATAGACTGAAGTTATAGACATACAGACCGACACACATTCCCGGCCAGACCAACCCCGGCCGACCGGCCCTCTGTGTGGCAGAATCATATAAATCCCAAAGTCTATAAAATACACAGATGGTTTTGACTTAAACCGGCAACGTTATAGTTCAGTTCAGTTGAGCCATAGATTTTTGCTTACAATATGCTGTTGACGTATTTTCATGATTTCGCATACTTTCCTTCTTCCGCCTTTTCACACTCGCATGGTCTTGGAAATGAACTTCACTTGAAGATGGTAATAGTTGGGCTAACCACCCCCTTCTACCTCCCCCGCTCTCACAAACCGCACTTGTGAGTGTCAATATGTTTTGGTGTTTGTGGTCCTTTAAAGGATATGATGTCGGTTGGCATGCCGCTTGTGGTAGTAGTTGTGGTGGTGATGGCGGTGGTGCTGACTCTATCATAGACCACCACACTCACTTTTATAGTCACCGACTGACTACCAAGCCATAAACTGCAGGATATACGACATTTAGGCAATCAATAAAAATCAAAGGTAAATGCCACTAAATCGAACATTTGAAACCGTCTGTCGCAAGCGGCGTCAGTTGTTGATATGGTTTTTCAAGATTTCCACATTCATGTGTCTGTTTGTGTTTCCCCGCCTTTCTCTCTTCGTCATTCGTATGCTTGATAGTTTATGGAACTATTTTTTATGACTAGAGGCCACAAAACGCGCAAAAAACACAGAGCTGAATGAACGTTAAAACAACAACAACAAAAACAGGAACACAAACAAATATGTTTTTAAATGGAATTAGAATGGGATGTTTTGGGGCAAATATGTTGTTTGGTTTGCACACATAACTGTGAATAAGGATAATTGTGGAATAAATAAGGTGGTTAAAGACACTAACAGCTGATTCTGAAAAAAATTTTCCCAGGTCTAGAAAAAAAAATCATTGGGACTCTTTGAGTCCTTGAAAAAATATTCTTTAAAAAATCCAAGTTTGAGGCTCTGTTGATCCTTGAAAAAATATTCTTTAAAAATCCATGTTTAAGGATCTGTTGATCCTTGAAAAAATATTCTTTAAAAAATCCACGTTTAAGGTTCTTTGAGTCCTTGAAAAAATATTCTTTAAAAAATCCACGTTTAAGGCTCTTTGAGTCCTTGAAAAAATATTCTTTAAAAAATCCACGTTTAAGGCTCTTTGAGTCCTTGAAAAAATATTCTTTAAAAAATCCACGTTTAAGGCTCTTTGAGTCCTTGAAAAAATATTCTTTAAAAAATCCACGTTTAAGGCTCTTTGAGTCCTTGAAAAAATATTCTTTAAAAAATCCACGTTTAAGGCTCTTTGAGTCCTTGAAAAAATATTCTTTAAAAAATCCACGTTTAAGGCTCTTTGAGTCCTTGAAAAAATATTCTTTAAAAAATCCACGTTTAAGGCTCTTTGAGTCCTTGAAAAAATATTCTTTAAAAAATCCACGTTTAAGGCTCTTTGAGTCCTTGAAAAAATATTCTTTAAAAAATCCACGTTTAAGGCTCTTTGAGTCCTTGAAAAAATATTCTTTAAAAAATCCACGTTTAAGGCTCTTTGAGTCCTTGAAAAAATATTCTTTAAAAAACCACGTTTAAGGTTCTTTGAGTCCTTGAAAAAATATTCTTTAAAAAATCCATGTTTAAGGTTCTTTGAGTCCTTGAAAAAATATTCTTTAAAAAATCCACGTTTAAGGTTCTTTGAGTCCTTGAAAAAATATTCTTTAAAAAATCCACGTTTGAGGCTCTTAGAGTCCTTGAAAAAATATTCTTTAAAAAATCCACGTTTGAGGCTCTTAGAGTCCTTGAAAAAATATTCTTTAAAAAATCCACGTTTGAGGCTCTTAGAGTCCTTGAAAAAATATTCTTTAAAAATCCACGTTTGAGGCTCTTAGAGTCCTTGAAAAAATATTCTTTAAAAAATCCACGTTTGAGGCTCTTAGAGTCCTTGAAAAAATATTCTTTAAAAAATCCACGTTTGAGGCTCTTAGAGTCCTTGAAAAAATATTCTTTAAAAAATCCACGTTTGAGGCTCTTAGAGTCCTTGAAAAAATATTCTTTAAAAAATCCACGTTTGAGGCTCTTAGAGTCCTTGAAAAAATATTCTTTAAAAAATCCACGTTTGAGGCTCTTAGAGTCCTTGAAAAAATATTCTTTAAAAATCCACGTTTGAGGCTCTTAGAGTCCTTGAAAAAATATTCTTTAAAAAATCCACGTTTGAGGCTCTTAGAGTCCTTGAAAAAATATTCTTTAAAAAATCCACGTTTGAGGCTCTTAGAGTCCTTGAAAAAATATTCTTTAAAAAATCCACGTTTGAGGCTCATAGAGTCCTTGAAAAAATATTCTTTAAAAAATCCACGTTTGAGGCTCTTAGAGTCCTTGAAAAAATATTCTTTAAAAAATCCACGTTTGAGGCTCATAGAGTCCTTGAAAAAATATTCTTTAAAAAATCCACGTTTGAGGCTCTTAGAGTCCTTGAAAAAATATTCTTTAAAAAATCCACGTTTGAGGCTCTTAGAGTCCTTGAAAAAATATTCTTTAAAAAATCCACGTTTGAGGCTCTTAGAGTCCTTGAAAAAATATTCTTTAAAAAATCCACGTTTGAGGCTCATAGAGTCCTTGAAAAAATATTCTTTAAAAAATCCACGTTTGAGGCTCTTAGAGTCCTTGAAAAAATATTCTTTAAAAAATCCACGTTTGAGGCTCATAGAGTCCTTGAAAAAATATTCTTTAAAAAATCCACGTTTGAGGCTCTTAGAGTCCTTGAAAAAATATTCTTTAAAAAATCCACGTTTGAGGCTCTTAGAGTCCTTGAAAAAATATTCTTTAAAAAATCCACGTTTGAGGCTCTTAGAGTCCTTGAAAAAATATTCTTTAAAAAATCCACGTTTGAGGCTCTTAGAGTCCTTGAAAAAATATTCTTTAAAAAATCCACGTTTGAGGCTCTTAGAGTCCTTGAAAAAATATTCTTTAAAAAATCCACGTTTGAGGCTCTTAGAGTCCTTGAAAAAATATTCTTTAAAAAATCCACGTTTGAGGCTCTTAGAGTCCTTGAAAAAATATTCTTTAAAAAATCCACGTTTGAGGCTCTTAGAGTCCTTGAAAAAATATTCTTTAAAAAATCCACGTTTGAGGCTCTTAGAGTCCTTGAAAAAATATTCTTTAAAAAATCCACGTTTGAGGCTCTTAGAGTCCTTGAAAAAATATTCTTTAAAAAATCCACGTTTGAGGCTCTTAGAGTCCTTGAAAAAATATTCTTTAAAAAATCCACGTTTGAGGCTCTTAGAGTCCTTGAAAAAATATTCTTTAAAAAATCCACGTTTGAGGCTCTTAGAGTCCTTGAAAAAATATTCTTTAAAAAATCCACGTTTGAGGCTCTTAGAGTCCTTGAAAAAATATTCTTTAAAAAATCCACGTTTGAGGCTCTTAGAGTCCTTGAAAAAATATTCTTTAAAAAATCCACGTTTGAGGCTCTCAGAGTCCTTGAAAAAATATTCTTTAAAAAATCCACGTTTGAGGCTCTTAGAGTCCTTGAAAAAATATTCTTTAAAAAATCCACGTTTGAGGCTCTTAGAGTCCTTGAAAAAATATTCTTTAAAAAATCCACGTTTGAGGCTCTTAGAGTCCTTGAAAAAATATTCTTTAAAAAATCCAAGTTTGAGGCTCTTAGAGTCCTTGAAAAAATATTCTTTAAAAATCCACGTTTGAGGCTCTTAGAGTCCTTGAAAAAATATTCTTTAAAAATCCACGTTTGAGGCTCTTAGAGTCCTTGAAAAAATATTCTTTAAAAAATCCACGTTTGAGGCTCTTAGAGTCCTTGAAAAAATATTCTTCAAAAAATATTCTTTAAAAAATCCACGTTTGAGGCTCTTAGAGTCCTTGAAAAAATATTCTTCAAAAAATATTCTTTAAAAAATCCACGTTTGAGGCTCTTAGAGTCCTTGAAAAAATATTCTTCAAAAAATATTCTTTAAAAAATCCACGTTTGAGGCTCTTAGAGTCCTTGAAAAAATATTCTTCAAAAAATATTCTTTAAAAAATCCACGTTTGAGGCTCTTAGAGTCCTTGAAAAAATATTCTTCAAAAATATTCTTTAAAAAATCCACGTTTGAGGCTCTTAGAGTCCTTGAAAAAATATTCTTTAAAAAATCCACGTTTGAGGCTCTTAGAGTCCTTGAAAAAATATTCTTTAAAAAATCCACGTTTGAGGCTCTTAGAGTCCTTGAAAAAATATTCTTTAAAAAATCCACGTTTGAGGCTCTTTGAGTCCTTGAAAAATATTCTTTAAAAAATCCACGTTTGAGGCTCTTTGAGTCCTTGAAAAAATATTGTTTAAAAAATCCACGTTTGAGGCTCTTAGAGTCCTTGAAAAAATATTCTTTAAAAAATCCACGTTTGAGGCTCTTAGAGTCCTTGAAAAAATATTCTTTAAAAAATCCACGTTTGAGGCTCTTAGAGTCCTTGAAAAAATATTCTTTAAAAAATCCACGTTTAAGGCTCTTTGAGTCCTTGAAAAAATATTCTTTAAAAAATCCACGTTTAAGGCTCTTTGAGTCCTTGAAAAAATATTCTTTAAAAAATCCACGTTTAAGGCTCTTTGAGTCGTTGAAAAAAATATTCTTTATAAATCCACGTTTAAGGCTCTTTGAGTCGTTGAAAAAATATTCTTTAAAAATTCACGTTTAAGGCTCTTTGAGTCCTTGAAAAAAATATTCTTTAAAAAATCCACGTTTGAGGATATTTAAGTCCTTGAAAAAATATTCTTTAAAAAATCCACGTTTGAGGATATTTAAGTCCTTGAAAAAATATTCTTTAAAAAATCCACGTTTGAGGCACTTTGAGTCCTTGAAAAAAATATTCTTTAAAAAATCCACGTTTGAGGATATTTAAGTCCTGGAAAAAATATTCTTTAAAAAAATCCACGTTTGAGGATATTTAAGTCCTTGAAAAAATATTCTTTAAAAAATCCACGTTTGAGGATATTTAAGTCCTTGAAAAAATATTCTTTAAAAAATCCACGTTTGAGGATATTTAAGTCCTTGAAAAAATATTCTTTAAAAAATCCACGTTTGAGGATATTTAAGTCCTTGAAAAAATATTCTTTAAAAAATTCACGTTTGAGGCACTTTGAGTCCTTGAAAAAAATATTCTTTAAAAAATTCACGTTTGAGGATATTTAAGTCCTTGAAAAAATATTCTTTAAAAATCCACGTTTGAGGCACTTTGAGTCCTTGAAAAAATATTCTTTAAAAAATCCTCGTTTGAGGATATTTAAGTCCTTGAAAAAATATTCTTTAAAAAATCCACGTTTGAGGATATTTAAGTCCTTAAAAAATATTCTTTAAAAAATCCACGTTTGAGGATATTTAAGTCCTTAAAAAATATTCTTTAAAAAATCCACGTTTGAGGATATTTAAGTCCTTAAAAAATATTCTTTAAAAAATCCACGTTTGAGGATATTAAAGTCCTTGAAAAAATATTCTTTAAAAAATCCACGTTTGAGGATATTTAAGTCCTTGAAAAAATATTCTTTAAAAAATCCACGTTTGAGGATATTTAAGTCCTTGAAAAAATATTCTTTAAAAAATCCACGTTTGAGGCTCTTTGAGTCGTTGAAAAAATATTCTTTGAAAATCCAGGTTTGAGGCTCATGATTTCTTGAAAAAATATTCTTTAAAAATCCTCGTTTGTAAATCATTTAGTCCTTGAAAAAAATTCTTTGAAATGCACGTTTGGGGCTCTTTGAGTCTTAAAAAAATATTCTTTGAAATCCACGTTTGGGGCTATTTGAGTCCTTGAAAAAATATTCTTTAAAAAAATCCACGGTTGAGGCTCTGCGGATCCTTGAAAAAATATTTTTTTTTAAAAAATTAATGGTTTTTGAAAAGTCTAAAAAAAGGCTACTTTTTTTTAAATTTCTGTACCCCAATTATTTAATTTTTGTTATTTCAAAATATTAATCCCATTAATTTAACTCATAAAATAGCTTTAGGTTCTCATTGACATTTTATACCAGCTAAACATGAAAAATTCAAATCTCCTCTATTGATATGTCGAACAAAGGCAAATTCCTCAATCAATGAATGGGAAAATAAGCCAATTAAGAATTAAGTATCTTGTGTTTGAAATTCTGTCGATGGAAGCTTCTTTGGAATTTATCAGGCCACTGGCAGACATTTTATTTTACGAGTATGAACTACAAAAGCTAATACCCGTTTTAACATTCTCTCTCTCTCCCTTTTCTTTCATTCTCTTCGGTTGTTTACAATAACAAAATTAATTGAATAGAAAGTTTAGTGCTCACACTTCCATAGAAATTGCCGAGAGTTTTGCTTGTGATTAGTCGTCATAAACAATTGGTTAGACTGTAATTGGCAAGTTTATGGTCGTAACCAAGTCCCTCCCCTCTTTCTCTCCCTCTCTCACTCTCTTTCTCTTCTCTGCGTTAATGTGTGGTAGTGTGTTAACTTTTGTAATTACCACTATAAATTTAAATACGTATGTCTGTTTATGCGATAAGCAACAACAGCATTAACATTGAGTATGGAAAACGGTATACCCACACACAAACGCCAAGAGTTTTACACACACACACACATACATATACATTCATTCAACCATACTTATGTTCATGTGTTTAGGTGTCCCTGCATGAGTTTGACTGTTTGTCATATACATATTTATGTGTTACGTGTAAACTGAGCTTTACTACATCCTTAACGTTGTCCCTTTAGAACAACAGCAACCACAACAACAATTTCGACAGCAGCAAATGACTAACTCAACCAATTTCAAATATCAACAACAAAAAAGCCGGCACGGAATGACAAACACACACACCCACGTGCATTGTCATGTACACAACACCTAAGCGTATGCGTTTAGACTTGTAAATAGTTAAACAGGCATCATTTTATGAGGGATGTGTGTGATGCCAATGACAACAGAAATATTGTTAAGATATATACGGAGTTGGTTTCATAGAAAACGGAAATTTTTTAAAATTTGTGGGTTTAATAATTTTTATTATTATTAATTATTTTTCTCATTTTATTAAAGAAGTATAATGCAAACGAGTCCTGACTTGTTGTTCAATAAAAATATTGAATTTGAAAATGTTAGTTTTAGGTGAGTATTTATAATCTCTGCTTTATGGTGCGTACAAAGTATGCATCCTCGGGGTTTTTGACCAAACGTCTCTTCGGACAAAATCTGTTTCAGAAAATTTGAAGTAGATTTAGCCGATGCCAATACAATAGCATAACTATACCCCCTGTCATATGACAAAAGAGGCCAAAACGTGTCGCATCGAAAAAAAAAACGATTTTAGACCCTTCTCTCTCTTTGGAAAAAATCCGTTTCAGGATATTTGGATGTCCATCCGTCTTCTGTATGTATCTGATTTGGTCCAAACTTTGTACATCGTAATATAATTGTCAAATTTAGATTGAATTCGGAGAAAGGCAGTATCGGTCCATTAATTCTGGTACCTCCCCTAGAAAAGGTAAAAAATTTCACAGAAATGAATTTACCGTGTTGAACAACAAAGAATCACCCAATATTATCCCAACTTAGCAAATTCCACTATTTTTGTCAATGCTGGGTCGGGTGCTAAAATGGACGATATCGGAATACTCCATCGAGTACCTCCCTTACGAATGGTCAACATTTTTAATAATTATAACTCTTATAAAATGTGAAATAAACATCCGATTGTCTTCGAGTTTCGCGTATCTCAATATTTCTGTCAACACAAGATCTACTCCTTCTAGTACCTTTCCCACAAAGGGGTCAACATTTTGAATAATTATATCACTTATAAAATACGAAATAAGCATCTGATTCCTTTCGCAAATTGCACTATTTGTACTAACACGAGATCTGATGTGAAGATGATAGATATCAGCCAGCCGCTTTTTATACCTACCCCATAGATGGTTAAAATTTTAAGTACTTATACCTCTCATAAATTGCGAACCAAGTCAAAGATTCTTTTTAAACTTAGCAGATTCCAACGTTTTTCACAACCTGAGATTTCATGTGAATATGAAATCTATCGGCTAACTCCTTCTGACCAAAAAGTGCCTCCAAAACGTGTCTCATCGAAATAATGGTTTTAGACCCTACGTCTCTTTGGACCAAATCCGTTTCAGGGCAACTGGAGTCGATCTAGCGATGTCCGTCCGTCCGTTCGTCCGTCTGTCTGGCTGGTGCGCACTATAACTCTCGAAGTGAGTATCCGATTCGATCCAATCTTGGTGGATTGTAATATTATTGTCAAACTTAGATCGAGTTCGTAGATGGACAATATCGGTCCACTCCTTTTGGTACTTCCCCCACAAAATATCAGTATTTTCAAAGACAATAATTTACTGCGCAGAAAGAGAAAGGATAATCCGTTTTTGCTTCATCTTTGCAAATCCTAATATTTTCAGTAGCGCTAGATCAGGTGTGAAAATGGACAATATCGGTCCACTTCATCCAGTACCTCCCCCACAAAGGGTCAAAATATTGAATAATTGCATATAAAGTGTCATGTAACTGTCCGATTCTACTCAAATGATACACATCCCAATGATTTTGTTAACCCAAGGTCTGGTGTAAAGATGGAATATATCGGTCCACTCCCCCACAAAAGGTCAATATGTTGAAAATTCATTCATAGAACACGAAATTAACACCCGATTCCATTCGGACTTAGCACATCTCAGTATTTCCATCAACACAAGATCTGTTATAAAAATGGCAGAGATCGGACCATTTCTTCTGAAATTTCCACAACAAGGGTCAAAGTTTCGAATAACAAAAACGATCATAGAATCCGAAAAAAACATCCAGTTGTCTTCAATTACAACATCACAATATTTTTGTTAACCCAAGATCTGGTGTGAAGATATATCTGGTACTTCCCCCACAAAGGGTCAAAATTTTGAATATACAGGGTTGCCCATATTCGACGGACCCATCTGGCAACGCCATAACTTTTGACAGAGATGTCACATCGCTTTACGACATACCGCGTTTGAAGCGTCAGTCCAAGCAGATTTTTACCATGAGCCAATACATGCCACGCGAGCGCTCTGAAATAGTGGAAATTTACATTCAACAGAAGAAGTCAATTGTGAAAACTCAACGTGCTTTTAAAACATTAAGAAATGTGAAAAGTGCGCCTTCTAAGAACACCATTAAGCGTTTATACGAAAAATTTTCGACTGGTAAGGCTCTTTCTAATCCGAAGATGCCATATAAAAGTCGACCAGCTGCCGTACGAGCAGTGTTGAGAGGTCCCCAAGAACATCCCAAAAACGCCGTTCTCAACAGTTGGGCATGGCTCGGTCTACTTTACAACGGATTATTTGCATTGATTTGGATTTGTTTCCGTACAAAATTCAATTGACGCAAAGAATGTTGCCTGCGGACAAGCCTCGTCGATTGAAATGGGCCCAAAGAGTCATCGAAATGACCGAAGATGACGAGCAATTTTGGAACAAAATTATCATGTCCGATGAAGCCCATTTCACATTGAATGGGACCGTAAATAAGCAAAATTGCCGTTTTTACGCCACTGAAAGTCCTCAAGAGATTCAAGAAGTGCCTCTTCATGACGAAAAAATCACAGATTGGTGCGGCGTTAGTGCGAAAACGCTCATTGGGCCGTTTTTCTTCCAAAATGAAAATGGCCATGCTGTTACCATCAATCAGGAGCGTTATTATTTTGTGATGCCAATTATTCGTCGAAAGCGTATGAGGCAGTTCTGGTTTCAACAAGACGGCGCTCCACCGCACACAAGTCGCATAACAATCGATTTTCTGAAGAATTTGTTTTCGGGCCGTTTGATGTCGAAAAGTGGTGATTTGGACCGCCCACCGCGTTCGCCCGATTTGACGCCGCCTGACTTCTTCTTGTGGGGATATTTGAAGTCAAAGGTTTACATTAACAACCAAGGACCGTAGAAGAGCTCAAGGACAACATTCGTGAAGAAATAGCCGCTATTCCGGCCGAAATTTTGGCAAATACGATGGAAAATGCACCAAAAACGGCACAATACGTCATCAACGCCAGAGGCGGCCGTTTGAGAGATATCATATTCAAAAATTGATGTGAACAAATCTACTAGGAACAAATTAAATGATTAACATTACCAACCGCCAAATTTTTATTTTTTTCTTTGATTTAAAAAAAAAACATGGGTCAGTCGAATATGGGCAACCCTGTACATGAATAAAACGGGAATTTAACATCCGATGTCATTCAGACTTTGCGCATTTCAATATTTCAATCAACACAAGATCTGTTATAAAAATGGTAGAGATTGGGCCATTTCTTCTGGTATCTCCTCACATAGGGTTCAAGATTTTGAAAAACAAAACGCTCAAAGAAAGCGAAATAAGCATCAAACTCTCTTTAAATCCCATTAAAATGTATTTGCCAACGCAGGATCTGTTGTGAAGATGATGTATATCTGCGAACGTCTTCTGGTACCTAACCCAAAAATTCAGGGATTCTTTGCAACTTGCTATATCCAAAATTTCACTTAACCAGAAAGGTGATGTGATTTATAGACATTTATGATTTCCTATATAATTGGATAAAAATATTCGATTTCCTTCAAATACCAATATTTTTATCTGTGTTAGATGAAGTATGAAAATGGAATGCATCGGTCCGCTATGTCTACTCCCTCCCGCATATTTCCCAATTTTTCTAAAATTGTTCAAAAATTCACAAAATATTTAGGCAGCCATAGGCAGAGTTTGCATATCCGGCAGGTACGTTCTTACATGTCTCCTTTACAACTCTCTTCCCTCAATCAAATTTATCTTCCCTAACATGATTTCATGAAAATTTTAATTTCCTCTTTTCCTAGTCTCCTTAGGGAATACCTTCCCTAACATGACCTTCTGTCGATGCGAATTTTTATAGCATCACATTAGTAAAATACCACCACCACATGTATAACCTAACTACAACACTAACACATACAAACAATAAGCTGAATCATAAAATCACATGTTTTACAGCTTCTATTTGTATGTGTGTGTGTTTATGTTTAGGTATGTTCTTGATTTGCCTCTAGGCATTTCTTTCAAACTTCGTAGCATAAAGTTTATTGCTCATTAAACATTTCATTAAAGTTATTGTTGGTAATCATATCAACAACACATACACATATACACACACATTACCACACAAATACAATAACATAACATCAATGCCAGATATTTTAGCGTTTTGACTTTTTTACATAAAACGGTGTGCCTAACACTCAACACTCCAAGTGTCATAAAGATATCGCTCAATGTGACAAGCAGACAGGCAGGCAAACATACATGTATTTAATGTAAATTGATATGGAAAAGGAACATAAAGGTAATTTGGGTATGGGAGCCTACACAGTCTTTATGTAAAAGTCGTGTATGAGATTTAAGAATATTCTCAAACTGTTTAATATTGGCGTCAGTGCTGCCATGTTACGTGTTTTAATATTTTAGTAATTTTTTCTTAATAACAAAAACACGGGTATTCGATACATTGGTATTATCGTATGTGTTTTATAGGAATGCTCATGGGTCTTCTATGAGGAGATATCAAACTCTTTCACTAGGAATTTCAAAGGTCTTCAATAACACTGTGCGACAAAATTCAATTGTTTCAATAATTAAGGGGAAACTCTAGCAGATTAGGAAAAAAAAGAAGACACGTGTAGCGGCGTTTTGAAAGTCTACATCGGAAAACCAGTAAAGAAATGCCAAAAGTCTGACGCGGCCGACTTTATGATACCCTCCACCACGTTGCATATTTAGTAGAGTTATCGAGTTATGGGGAATTTCTGAGAATTAAATCATACCAAATATGATAATTTATGAATGCGTATTATGACTTTAAAGCAGTCGTAATCCAAAGTCCAAAGGAACTAATATATGTGAGGTATCGAGTAGGATGATTTTTACTAAATTTCGAATCGATTTCTAATACAATTTGACGGAGGCACTTGTGTCTGAACCGATATTAATCAAAATCTATACTATTTGAATCGATATTACACTTTTCAGACACAATAAACGTGAATTCGGATGAACATATACGCGGAGATATATTTTCAAAATCTGAACTGATCACTACAAAATTTAGCAAAGATATTTCTATGCTGTATCTGATTACTGGCACCGAATATCGTTGTTGTGGAGTGTATTTTACGGTTATGAGGGGCATAAATACGAAATCGAATGAAACATGTATATGGGACCTATAGGTACATCTTAACTTATTTTCACCAAATTCGATACACTTTCTTCCAAAGTTTAGCAATAGCATTTCTGAGTTGTATTTGATATATTTCCTCGAATATCGTTGGTACGGAAGCATATTCCAATATTGGACGTTAATATCCCCAAATAAGCCTCTGCCTTTTTCTTTGACGACTCTTTTTTATACCCTCAACCATATGGCTACAGATGGAATATGTCATTTGATAGGCCAAAAAATGCCTCATCGAAATAAAGGTTTTAGACCCTAGGTCTCTTTGGACCATATCCGTTTCAGGACATTTGGAGTCGATTTAGGGATGTCTGTCTTTCTGGCTGACAAAGGGAGCATCCGATTTGGAGCTAACTTGTCAAACTTAGATCGAGTTCGGAGTGGAGCAACATCGGTACTTCCCCAAAAAAATTAAAATTTGGAAAGACTATAATTAACTGCACAGAAAGAGAAATTATAATCCGATTCTGCAACTTGCAAATCCTAATATTTGCATCAGTGCTAGATTAGGTGTGAAAATGGACAATATCGGTTCACTTCATCAAGTGCCTCCACCTCAAAGGGTCAAAATTTTGAATAATTATAACTCTTATAAAATGTGATGTAATAACCCGATTTTCTTAAAATTTCACACATCCCAATATTTTTATAAACCCAAGATCTGGTGCTAAGATGGAATATAACGGTCCACTCCTTCTGGCACCTCCCCTACAAAGGTCAAAATGTTTAATACTCATGAAGCTCATAAAACACGAAATTAAAATCCGATTCCATTCAAACTTGATACATGTCAATTTTTCCATCAACACAAGATATGTTATAAATATGGTAGAGATCGGGCCATTCCTTTTTGTACCTCCCCCAGAAATGTTCGAATTTTTGAATAACCAAAACGATGAAAAAAATCCGTAATAAGCATCAGATTCTCTTCAAGTTACGCACTTTACAATATTTTATTAACCCAAGATCTGGTGTGAAGATGGGATGTATCGATCCACTCCTTCAAGTACCTCACCCACAGAGGGTCAAAATTTTGAGCATTTATGAAGCTCATAAACTCGAAAATAACTCTCCATTCCATTCAGACTTCATACATCTCAATATCTCCATCAAAACAGGATCTGTCATTGTGGTGGGAGGGATCGCACCATTTCTACTGGTACCTCTCCCACAAAGGATCTACGTTTTGAAAAACAGAAATGATCATCGAATGCGAATTGAGCATATGATTCCTTTCAAACTCGGCACATCTCTAAATTTCTATCAACACAAAGTCTGCTGTGAATATGGTAGATATCAGCTCACTCCTTCCGGTACCTCCCCCAACAAAGAGTCAAAATTTTAAATAACCAAAACGATGATAAAATGAAAATAAAATAAAAATAAAAAAATTTTGCTAGTGAATGATACAAATCGATCACCCTTTTTGTTACCTCCCCCATAAAGTTTCACAATTTTCAATGATTATATTTCTCATAACTTGCTAAGCAATTCAGAGATTTTTGGAGTATCTAAATATTTCACTCAACCAGAGATTTGATGTGAATATGGAATATATCGGACACTCCTTTTAGTTCCTTGCCCATTAAAGGTTAAATTCTTGATTATCGATCGTTCGCATAAAATTGGAAATAAATATTCGATTTTCCTTAAATTTGTTTACTATAAGACGAAGTGGAATTCATCAGCATACTGTACTTGGAACTTCACGTAAACATGTTAATTTTTTTCAACAATTATATATATGTTATATAAAACGAAGGAAGTAGTCTATATAGTCCAAATCTGGCACCTTGTAATATTTATAACTGACATAGGTCAGGCACGCAATGGAAAATATTGGCCCACTCCTTCGGTACCATCCCAATAAAGGTTCAATATTTCAATAATAATAACGCAAGTCAAAACTTACTTAAATAAACGAATTTTGCCGGAGTTTATTCATCCGGCAGCAAAGCTGACTGACTTGTTTTTTGAAAACTTATTTTCTAGAAAATGTTGAAGCGCTCTCATAGATGCCGGAGAATATACCTGAATCGAGAATACCTTGAATTGATTTATAGCAAAATTTTAAGTCTTCTCACAGAAGGCTTTGAAGTCCACTCACCGATTTAAAAGTAACATCAATGAAGACTTTATTGTGACCTCTTCTAATAAAAGATTTTTCGATTTCTTATAGAAGACTTTGTCGTCTTCCATGGTCACGGTAAAGTGCTCTAAGAGAAGACTTCAAAGCCTTCCATGAAATTCTATAAATTTCTCATAGAATTCAAAATCTTCTATGACAAGGTTTTTAGTTTTTTTTTTTTTTATAGAGGACTTTGAGGTTTCTCTTAGAGGAATTTATCGTGACTCATTGAAAACTTTGAAGTCTTTTTATAAAAGAAAGGACCTTGCAAACTTTGAAATTTTCTTTAAGGAGGGCCTTGTAGTCTTCTCATAGAAGACGTTACATTCATTTGATGATTTAAGTGTATTTTCATGGAAGCCTTCCCAACGAAAGGCTGTAATCTTCTCTCTGCAAATCTTATCGTAGAGGAGCTCCTTAGCTTCTTGTAGGTATCCTTAAGGGTGAACAATTCTTTCTGTCAATAGAAAAAAATAATATTGGACCCATTTTTCACCTCAGAGAAGACCAATTATTCATTACAAATTGTATCATCATCTGAAAATCCATAATTTTTGACATATCTACTCAGATATGGCAACTCTGATAATGAAAATCGTTAAGCTTTGATTTTATACATAAGCATAGTCCAAAGTGGGTGGGGGTAACATTAAACGCCTAAATACCACATTTGTTGTCGTTCATTGCAGCTTTGGTTCAAATCAAATCGGTGCTTAGCTATTAGAATAATTAATAAATTTGACCTAAGGTTATTGTCGTCGTTTGTCTTGGCTCATGGAGACTTGAGTGGGCAATAAGAATATGCTTACCGTGCAAAGGACATAAACAAAGGTGTATGTATGCGTGTTTATACCTATGTGTGTGGAATGTAGACAATGATGTTATTTGTAATTTGAATAATGTATGATCTTAAGTTATGAGACAGAGAGATAGAGAGAGAGAACAAGAGAATAGGTTGGTAACTTATGGAAATTAATTTTCGTGTGGAGCCAAAACAATGTTGGTAAAATTGGCATAAAATTATGATTATTTGCATATTTTAACTTATTGAAGAAATCGGAAATTTAAGCAAATTTTTCTCTTATATTATTTAATAAAGGAATGTGCTGATATTATATCTCTAAAATTTTTTAATATTAAAATTTCTGCCCATTTTTTCCGTTATGAAAAGGGAGATTTTTTTAATAAACAATAATAATTTTAATATATTTCATATCTGAACAACAATCTGGTATACCCAGAAATTGAGGTAAACAACTAAAGCTTCCAAAAATATCTGCAAATTCAAATTTTTTCCAACAGAATTTTTGTAAGTATTTTATTGAAAAATATCCTATCTTAGTCCGAATTCATATTAGGCAAGTTTTCTGGTGGACATTTTTCGATTATACGAAAAAGGTGTACGGGGCTGGAAATGTAAAACAATTGCTCGTATTTTCAATTCCTTTTGTGTTTTTTATGTTTATACAAAAATGTACCCCCATGGGGGAAAGTACCAGAAAAATGGTCCCATCTCTACCATCTTTATAACAGATATTATGTTGATGGAAATATTGAGATGTTCAAAGTCTAAATAGAATCTGATGTAAATTTCGCGTTTTATGAGCTTCATGGATATTCAAAATTTTTACCCTTTGAAGGGGAGTATACCAAAAAGGAGTGGACCGTTATATCCCAACTTCAGATATATCGGTGCTGGTAGATCTAGTGTTAGTAGAAATAACGGGATGTGTGACATATAAAGAGACCTGATGCTTTCTTGGTGCTTTTTGTTATTCAAAACTTTGTGCGGGATGTATCAGTAGGAATGGTCCGATCTCTACCGCCTTAATAACAGTTCCTGTGTTGATAGAAATATTCAGATGTGGCAAGTCGAAATATAATCGGATGTTTATTTCCCGTTCTATGAGCTTAAGCAATATTTAAAATTTCGACCTATTGTGTGGGAGGTACCAGACCTTGAGTTAATAAAAAATATTCCGATGTGTGTAATTTGAAGAGCACCGGATGCGTACTTCGGATTTTATGATCGTTTTAATCATTGAAATTTTTGACCCTTTGTGGGGGAGGTACCTGGAGGAGTGATATGTTAGTGGAAGCAATTGTATGTGTGAAATATGAAGAGAATCGGAAGCTTATTTCGGATTTTATAATCGTTTTGGTTATTCAAAACTTTGAACCTTTTTGAGGGAGGTACCAAAAGGTGTGAACTTCACGCCAGATCTTGTGTTGTGCCAAGTCTGAATGGAATTGGATGTTAATTTTGTGTTTTATGAGCTTCATGAATATTCAGAATTTTGACCTCTTGAAGGGGTAGGTACCAGATAGAGTGGATCGATATATTCCATCTTCAGACCAGACTTTGGGTTACTCCAAGTTTTTACCCTTTATGGGGGAGGTACTGGATGGGGTTTACCGATATTTTCCATTTTCGCACGTGACATAGCACTGATAGAAATATTAGGATTTGCAAAGTTGGAGCAAAATCTGATTATTCTTTCTCTTTCTGTGCAGCAAAATATTTTGCTGAAAATTTCGACCTTTTTTTAGTTTCCAGAAGAACTGCACGGATATTGTCCATCTCGGAAGTTTATAAAAATTTGACAATAAAATTACGATGTACCAAGTTTGGACCAAATCGGATACTCCCTTAGGGAGTTATAGTGCCGACCATCCTGACTTACAGACAGGCGGACAGACATCTCTAGATAGACTTCAAATGTCCTGAAACGGATTTGGTTCAAAGAGGCATGTATTAGCCGTATCAAATGATACATATACCCTCTCTAGCCTTATGGCTGGGGGTATAATCACAGAAAAAGCAATTATGAACAAGAAAAAAAATTCTGAGGCAAGAGGCAATTTCCAAGAAGAACGATAAAAATTATCGCCAGTACCCTCGCTAGGCCTATAGTCCCGAATATAGTCAATTTTTTATAATTATTATAATTATACATTCTGTCCCAATATGTGGATAGAAAATAGCTACCAATTAATTTCTAGGTTAGACACCTGTGATTCTTAAACCCTCCTTCTTTAATTCCTGATCAAATATAACTATGAATTTAAATTAATAAAATGAGTAAACACTACAAACGGAACAACTAATTGTTCTCCCCCTCCCCCGGGTTCATTCAATTATTCAATACAATGCACCACCGCAGCGTATACTTAATAGAGCATTCACAGCAAATTAAATATTACTCATACGTAACCAAGTGTGCGAAACGAACGGTAGGGATAAACACAATCGAGAGTGTTAAGGGTGTGTGTGTGTGCGTTTGTGAGTAAAAATCCGTCCTCTCAGCAGAACAACAGAACAAAAAATCATAAAAATGACACAGACCTGATTATTCGTTACTGCACTGGAAAGAAAAACAAACATCAAAAACACACGCACGTACGTACACACATACACACACGAAACCAATGAACAATGAGAACACCAAATCTGGTGCATGGTAGCATCTGCCTCCAAGTATGTCCGCATGTTCCCATCCCTGCATATGCATATTCACTTAGTTTGGAAATTACATGACAATGAGAAAAAAATAAGCCAACAACAATATGAAAATGCAGCCAAAGAATTGCCAACAACAACCACAGTAGCAGGAGTATTGGAAATCTGCTGCCACCATTTTCCAACAACAAAAATTCAGTTAACATTGAATGACGCCATAACAATGTAAATTTCATGCTGTTGGTAATACTGATGATGGCGGTGATGGCAATGGTGTGTAATAGAATTTTTTAAGCATTTTGCGTTCATTGGATTTTATGGTGAACAATAATGGGGTGGATTGTAAAATGAATTGCTGATCCTTAAAAAAAAAATCTTGAAAAAATCCACCTTTGGAGGCTTGGTGATCCTTAAAATATATTCTTGAAAAAACTCACGTTTGGAGGCTTCATGATCCTTACAAAATATTCTTTGAAAAATCTAAGTTTGGAGCCTTGGTGATCCTTACAAAATATTCTTTAAAAAATCTAAGTTTGGAGCCTTGGTGATCCTTAAAAAATATTCTTTAAAAAATCGACGTTTGGAGCCTTGGTGATCCTTAAAAAAATATTCTTGAAAAAATCCACTTTTGCTTGATGATCCTTAAAAAATATTCTTAAAAAAAACACGTTTGGAGGCTTGATGATCCTTAAAAAATATTCTTTAAAAAAAAAACACGTTTGGAGGCTTGATGATCCTTAAAAAATATTCTTTAAAAAAACCACGTTTGGAGGCTTGATGATCCTTAAAAAATATTCTTTAAAAAATCCACGTTTGGAGCCTTGGTGATCCTTAAAAAAATATTCTTGAAAAAATCCACTCTTGCTTGATGATCCTTAAAAAATATTCTTTAAAAAATCCACGTTTGGAGGCTTGATGATCCTTAAAAAATATTCTTTAAAAAATCCACGTTTGGAGGCTTGATGATCCTTAAAAAATATTCTTTAAAAAATCCACGTTTGGAGGCTTGGTGATCCCCAAAAAAATAGTCTTTAAAAAATCCATGTTTGGAGGCTTGATGATCCTTAGAAAATATTCCTTAAAAAATCCACGTTTGGAGGCTTGGCGATCCTTAAAAAATATTCTTTAAAAAATCCACGTTTGGAGGCTTGGCGATCCTTAAAAAATATTCTTTAAAAAATCCACGTTTGGAAGCTTGGCGATCCTTAAAAAATATTCT
This sequence comes from Musca domestica, assembly GCF_030504385.1. Lineage (NCBI taxonomy): Eukaryota > Metazoa > Arthropoda > Insecta > Diptera > Muscidae > Musca > Musca domestica. Next base: position 2,407,995 of record NW_026712445.1, on the reverse strand, counting down.
TTAAAAAATCCACGTTTGGAGGCTTGGCGATCCTTAAAAAATATTCTTTAAAAAATCCACGTTTGGAGGCTTGGCGATCCTTAAAAAATATTCTTTAAAAAATCCACGTTTGGAGGCTTGGCGATCCTTAAAAAATATTCTTTAAAAAATCCACGTTTGGAGGCTTGGCGATCCTTAAAAATATTCTTTAAAAAATCCACGTTTGGAGGCTTGGCGATCCTTAAAAAATATTCTTTAAAAAATCCACGTTTGGAGGCTTGGCGATCCTTAAAAAATATTCTTTAAAAAATCCACGTTTGGAGGCTTGGCGATCCTTAAAAAATATTCTTTAAAAAATCCACGTTTGGAGGCTTGGCGATCCTTAAAAAATATTCTTTAAAAAATCCACGTTTGGAGGCTTGGCGATCCTTAAAAAATATTCTTTAAAAAATCCACGTTTGGAGGCTTGGAGATCCTTAAAAAATATTCTTTAAAAAATCCATGTTTGGAGGCTTGGCGATCCTTAAAAAATATTCTTTAAAAAATCCACGTTAGGAGGCTTGGCGATCCTTAAAAAATATTCTTTAAAAAATCCACGTTTGGAGGCTTGGCGATCCTTAAAAAATATTCTTTAAAAAATCCACGTTTGGAGGCTTGGCGATCCTTAAAAAATATTCTTTAAAAAATCCACGTTTGGAGGCTTGGCGATCCTTAAAAAATATTCTTTAAAAAATCCACGTTTGTAGGCTTGATGATCCTTAAAAAATATTCTTTAAAAAATCCACGTTTGTAGGCTTGATGATCCTTAAAAAATATTCTTTAAAAAATCCACGTTTGTAGGCTTGATGATCCTTAAAAAATATTCTTTAAAAAATCCACGTTTGTAGGCTTGATGATCCTTAAAAAATATTCTTTAAAAAATCCATGTTTGGAGGCTTGATGATCCTTAGAAAATATTCTTTAAAAAATCCACGTTTGGAGGCTTGGTGATCCCCAAAAAAATAGTCTTTAAAAAATCCATGTTTGGAGGCTTGATGATCCTTAGAAAATATTCCTTAAAAAATCCACGTTTGGAGGCTTGGCGATCCTTAAAAAATATTCTTTAAAAAATCCACGTTTGGAGGCTTGGCGATCCTTAAAAAATATTCTTTAAAAAATCCACGTTTGGAGGCTTGGCGATCCTTAAAAAATATTCTTTAAAAATCCACGTTTGGAGGCTTGGCGATCCTTAAAAAATATTCTTTAAAAAATCCACGTTTGGAGGCTTGGCGATCCTTAAAAAATATTCTTTAAAAAATCCACGTTTGGAGGCTTGGCGATCCTTAAAAAATATTCTTTAAAAAATCCACGTTTGGAGGCTTGGCGATCCTTAAAAAATATTCTTTAAAAAATCCACGTTTGGAGGCTTGGCGATCCTTAAAAAATATTCTTTAAAAAATCCACGTTTGGAGGCTTGGCGATCCTTAAAAAATATTCTTTAAAAAATCCACGTTTGGAGGCTTGGCGATCCTTAAAAAATATTCTTTAAAAAATCCACGTTTGGAGGCTTGGCGATCCTTAAAAAATATTCTTTAAAAAATCCACGTTTGGAGGCTTGGAGATCCTTAAAAAATATTCTTTAAAAAATCCATGTTTGGAGGCTTGGCGATCCTTAAAAAATATTCTTTAAAAAATCCACGTTAGGAGGCTTGGCGATCCTTAAAAAATATTCTTTAAAAAATCCACGTTTGGAGGCTTGGCGATCCTTAAAAAATATTCTTTAAAAAATCCACGTTTGGAGGCTTGGCGATCCTTAAAAAATATTCTTTAAAAAATCCACGTTTGGAGGCTTGGCGATCCTTAAAAAATATTCTTTAAAAAATCCACGTTTGTAGGCTTGATGATCCTTAAAAAATATTCTTTAAAAAATCCACGTTTGTAGGCTTGATGATCCTTAAAAAATATTCTTTAAAAAATCCACGTTTGTAGGCTTGATGATCCTTAAAAAATATTCTTTAAAAAATCCACGTTTGTAGACTTGATGATCCTTAAAAAATATTCTTTAAAAAATCCACGTTTGTAGGCTTGATGATCCTTAAAAAATATTCTTTAAAAAATCCACGTTTGGAGCCTTGGCGATCGTTAAAAAATATTCTTAAAAATATCCACGTTTGCAGCCTTGACGATCCTTAAAAAATATTCTTAAAAATATCCATATTTGGAGCATTGGCGATCCTTAAAAAATATACTTTAAAAATATCCACGTTTGTAGGCTTGGCGATCCTTAAAAAATATTCTTAAAAATATCCACGTTTGGAGCGGCGCGATCCTTACAAAATATTCTTTAAAATATCCACGTTTGTAGGCTTGATAATCCTTAAAAAATATTCTTTAAAAAATCCATGTTTGGAGGCTTGATGATCCTTAAAAAATATTCTTTAAAAAATCCATGTTTGGAGGCTTGATGATCCTTAAAAAATATTCTTTAAAAAATCCATGTTTGGAGGCTTGGCGATCCTTAAAAAATATTCTTTAAAAAATCCACGTTTGTAGGCTTGATGATCCTTAAAAAATATTCTTTAAAAAATCCACGTTTGTAGGCTTGATGATCCTTAAAAAATATTCTTTAAAAAATCCACGTTTGTAGGCTTGATGATCCTTAAAAAATATTCTTTAAAAAATCCACGTTTGTAGACTTGATGATCCTTAAAAAATATTCTTTAAAAAATCCACGTTTGTAGGCTTGATGATCCTTAAAAAATATTCTTTAAAAAATCCACGTTTGGAGCCTTGGCGATCGTTAAAAAATATTCTTAAAAATATCCACGTTTGCAGCCTTGACGATCCTTAAAAAATATTCTTAAAAATATCCATATTTGGAGCCTTGGCGATCCTTAAAAAATATTCTTAAAAATATCCACGTTTGGAGCGGCGCGATCCTTACAAAATATTCTTTAAAATATCCACGTTTGTAGGCTTGATAATCCTTAAAAAATATTCTTTAAAAAATCCATGTTTGGAGGCTTGATGATCCTTAAAAAATATTCTTTAAAAAATCCATGTTTGGAGGCTTGATGATCCTTAAAAAATATTCTTTAAAAAATCCACGTTTGGAGGCTTGATAATCCGTAAAAAATATTCTTTAAAAAATCCACGTTTGGAGGTTTGATGATACTTAAAAATATTCTTTAAAAAATCCACTTTTGGATGCTTGATGATGCTTAAAAAATATTCTTTAAAAAATCCACGTTTGGAGGCTTGATGATCCTTAAAAAATATTCTTTAAAAAATCCACGTTTGGAGAGTTGATGATCCTTAAAAAATATTCTTTAAAAAATCCACGTTTGGAGGCTTGATGATCCTTAAAAAATATTCTTTAAAAAATCCACGTTTGGAGGCTTGATGATCCTTAAAAAATATTCTTTAAAAAATCCATGTTTGGAGGCTTGATGATCCTTAAAAAATATTCTTTAAAAAATCCACGTTTGAAGGCTTGATGATCCTTAAAAATATTCTTTAAAAAATCCACGTTTGGAGGCTTGATGATCCTTAAAAAATATTCTTTAAAAAATCCATGTTTGGAGGCTTGATGATCCTTAAAAAATATTCTTTAAAAAATCCACGTTTGGAGGCTTGATGATCCTTAAAAAAATATTCTTTAAAAAATCCACGTTTGGAGGCTTGATGATCCTTAAAAAATATTCTTTAAAAAATCCATGTTTGGAGGCTTGATGATCCTTAAAAAATATTCTTTAAAAAATCCACGTTTGGAGGCTTGATGATCCTTAAAAAATATTCTTTAAAAAATCCACGTTTGGAGGCTTGATGATCCTTAAAAAATATTCTTTAAAAAATCCACGTTTGGAGGCTTGATGATCCTTAAAAAATATTCTTTAAAAAATCCACGTTTGGAGGCTTGATGATCCTTAAAAAATAGTCTTTAAAAAATCCACGTTTGGAGGCTTGATAATCCTTAAAAAATATTCTTTAAAAAATCCACGTTTGGAGCCTTTTTGATCCTTAAAAAATATTCTTTAAAAAATCCATGTTTGGAGGCTTGATGATCCTTAAAAAATATTTTTTAAATAATCCACGTTTGGAGGCTTGAAGATCCTTAAAAAATATTCTTTAAAAAATCCACGTTTGGAGGCTTGATGATCCTTAAAAAATATTCTTTAAAAAATCCACGTTTGGAGGCTTGATAATCCGTAAAAAATATTCTTTAAAAAATCCACGTTTGGAGGTTTGATGATACTTAAAAAATATTCTTTAAAAATCCACTTTTGGATGCTTGATGATGCTTAAAAAATATTCTTTAAAAAATCCACGTTTGGAGGCTTGATGATCCTTAAAAAATATTCTTTAAAAAATCCACGTTTGGAGAGTTGATGATCCTTAAAAAATATTCTTTAAAAAATCCACGTTTGGAGGCTTGATGATCCTTAAAAAATATTCTTTAAAAAATCCACGTTTGGAGGCTTGATGATCCTTAAAAAATATTCTTTAAAAAATCCATGTTTGGAGGCTTGATGATCCTTAAAAAATATTCTTTAAAAAATCCACGTTTGAAGGCTTGATGATCCTTAAAAAATATTCTTTAAAAAATCCACGTTTGGAGGCTTGATGATCCTTAAAAAATATTCTTTAAAAAATCCATGTTTGGAGGCTTGATGATCCTTAAAAAATATTCTTTAAAAAATCCACGTTTGGAGGCTTGATGATCCTTAAAAAATATTCTTTAAAAAATCCACGTTTGGAGGCTTGATGATCCTTAAAAAATATTCTTTAAAAAATCCATGTTTGGAGGCTTGATGATCCTTAAAAAATATTCTTTAAAAAATCCACGTTTGGAGGCTTGATGATCCTTAAAAAATATTCTTTAAAAAATCCACGTTTGGAGGCTTGATGATCCTTAAAAAATATTCTTTAAAAAATCCACGTTTGGAGGCTTGATGATCCTTAAAAAATATTCTTTAAAAAATCCACGTTTGGAGGCTTGATGATCCTTAAAAAATAGTCTTTAAAAAATCCACGTTTGGAGGCTTGATAATCCTTAAAAAATATTCTTTAAAAAATCCACGTTTGGAGCCTTTTTGATCCTTAAAAAATATTCTTTAAAAAATCCATGTTTGGAGGCTTGATGATCCTTAAAAAATATTTTTTAAATAATCCACGTTTGGAGGCTTGAAGATCCTTAAAAAATATTCTTTAAAAAATCCACGTTTGGAGGCTTGATAATCCTTAAAAAATATTCTTTAAAAAATCCACGTTTGGAGCCTTTTTGATCCTTAAAAAATATTCTTTAAAAAATCCACGTTTGGAGCCTTTTTGATCCTTAAAAAATATTCTTTAAAAAATCCGCGTTTGGAGGCTTGATGATCCTTAAAAAATATTCTTTAAAAAATCCACGTTTGGAGCCTTGGTGATCCTTAAAAAATATTCTTTAAAAAATCCATGTTTGGAGGCTTGATGATCCTTAAAAAATATTCTTTAAAAAATCCACGTTTGGAGCCTTGGTGATCCTTAAAAAATATTCTTTAAAAAATCCATGTTTGGAGGCTTGATGATCCTTAAAAAATATTCTTTAAAAAATCCACGTTTGGAGGCTTGATGATCCTTAAAAAATATTCTTTAAAAAATCCATGTTTGGAGGCTTGATGATCCTTAAAAAATATTCTTTAAAAAATCCACGTTTGGAGGCTTGATGATCCTTAAAAAATATTCTTTAAAAAATCCACGTTTGGAGGCTTGATGATCCTTAAAAAATATTCTTTAAAAAATCCACGTTTGGAGGTTTGATGATACTTAAAAAATATTCTTTAAAAAATCCACTTTTGGATGCTTGATGATCCTTAAAAAATATTTTTTAAAAAATCCACGTTTGGAGGCTTGATGATGCTTAAAAAATATTCTTTAAAAAATCCACGTTTGCAGGCTTGATGATCCTTAAAAAATATTCTTCAAAAATCCACGTTTGGAGGCTTGATTATCCTTAAAAAATATTCTGTAAAAAATCCAAGTTTGGAGCTTTGGTGATCCTTAAAACAATATATTTGTTTATTTTGTCCATAAAATTATTCTTTAAATATCCTGTTAGTCCTTCCCAATGTTTTTGTGCAATTGGGAGACCACCCCAATAATATTCTCTTCATTCTACCCCCCAGTAATAACGCCACCGATGCATGCAAGTAATGAAATCACAGAGCATTGTCTTGGATTTTGTCTTTTGTGGCATAATTGTTAAAAACTTTAGACTTCCGCACTGGAATTGCAATCACAAAGAGAAAACGTATTACTAAGTAACGTATCCTTCGTACACACACATCCTCCAACACACACACAATTGCAAATTGCTGTAAAGCAATAGAATAATTCATAATTTTTTATTGTTTGAATATCTTCCGTGGCAACCACAGCAGCCTTAAGTTTTGTGTTAGTGGTGGGTGAGTGAGGGTGTGCGGTTGATTGTGTGTGTGGCGTTTCATTTTTTTCCCATTTTCTCCACATTTCCTTTGGCAATGAAAAAGGATTAACACAATTCTCCAGCTAACATGTTTGCAGTAAGCACTCCATGTCTCTCTCACTCTTTACCCTCATTGCACACGCATAGTTTTAGCTGTTGGAAAAAAATCTGTTTATATTGTTAAACACAATGCCAGTGCGTAACAATATGCGTATGTGTGTGAGTGCGAGTTTGTGTAGAGGGGAGAATGAAGGACTTAAAAGTAGGTTGTGTAGGAAAAAGTAACTGTGTTTGCAGTAAATACAAATATGATTGGGGTGTATTTCTCTCTATCGTATGGTGGCAAGGCAAGCCTTCTAAATAGGCTAGCACCGAGAGATGCTTGTTATTCTAGTTAGGAAATTATATTGCACCCTTAGGAAATAATTTAAGGTTTAATGGTTAACTGTGGAAAATTACAAGTTATATTCTAAGTGCAATTTGCTATTTAACGTTCATTGGCTTACGCAAAAAAAAATATTGGACTTTTACAAGATCTTGGCAATGCAATTGCCAATACACCAATCTTCTATTTCTAGCCTCAATTTTATAACACTGTGCGACAAAATTAAATTCTTAAAAAATTACGTGGAAGATCTTGCAGACTATGAAAGTAAAGTTAAATAAGAATACATCGTATCGGCGTTTGGAAATCGAAACGTAAAAAAAAATGGAGGAAAAGTTCCACCTCCTTCCACAATTTTGAAAATTTTCGGATTACGATTCCTTTTAGGTATGTAGTGCATTCGGCAATATTGCCAATGGAAAATCAAAGTATTTTGATAAAATATGTTAAACCTCAAGCTAATAAAGACAAGTAAAATAGTATCAGTCAGTTTTGCCGACAGAAATATACCCCCAACCTTGAGTTATGATTATTCAAACTGCTGACCCCTTATGGGGGAGGTTTCGAAGCAATTGGCCAATATCGACCAATTCGTATCTGACCTAAGACTGATATAAAAATGTTACAACGTACCAGATTTAAAATATGTCGACTATATGTTCAATATTTTGGAAAATGGGGAAATATTCGTGATGTAACCGATATAGCGGACCGAAGTATTCCATTTTCATACTTCATCTAATACGGAACAAAATATTGGTATGTGCAAAATTTAAAGGAAATCGAACTTTTATATCCAGTTTTATACGAAATCATAAATTTCGATAAAAAAGTGCAGTTGTAAGATTTAGAAGTTTTTCCAAAAGAATTTTAGTTTTATTTGATTCTTTGGCTCCTCTTTTATTGAGCTTACGATCTCGTCACTTGGGTAAAAAATGTTTTTTGTCATAGAAGTTATTTTTAAAATAACTTCTGGACAGAATATCCCGGACAAAAAACAAGAGAACTGATGAGGATTGGTGGCTCTTTCCGAAACATAGGTATTCCCTGCCTTACCCCCTGGTAAACATTACCATCGTTCTCCACTAATAAACAAACGCTGTTTTTTTAAATTAACAATAAAGGGATTAAACCTAGCCATTTTGCAACAACAAAATACTATGGTATCCCGAACAAACAAACCAAACTGTTCTACAAAAAAAGTCATATTAGATATCAGGTTAAGAGAAATATTTCGACATAGCAAGCTGTAAAGTATCGCCGACTTGTTTCGCAACATATGTCAGATAAAAGTATTGAAAATTGTGACCCTTTGTGGGTAAGGTACCAGAAGGGGTTCGCAGGTATATATCATAGATTTTGCGTTAGCAAAAATGTTTGGTTGTGTGAAATTTGAAAAGAACCGGATGCTTATTCTGATTTTATGAACGTTTTGGTTATTCAAAATGTCGAACCTAGTGTGGGGGTAGTACCAGACAGAGTTGGACGCTATATCCTATTTTAACAGCAGATTTTGTGTTAGTAAAAATAATGGCATGTGTAAAATTTGAAGAGAACCGGTTTTTTATTTCCGATTTTATGAATGTTTTGGTTATTCAAAAATGTTACCCTTTGTGGGGGAGGTACCAGGGGGAGGTACCAAAAGGAGTGGACCGATATATCCCATCTTCACAGCAGATATTGTGTTAGTATAATAATCATCGGCCTTATACCTATAAACGGTGCCACTGCCCACGGCTTCAGTTGCCCTGGCAGCCCTGGGATGTGCGAAATATTAAGAGAACTAGATGCCTATTTCAAAATTTATAATCGTTTTAGTTATTCAAGAATTTTACCCTTTGTAGGGGAAGGGACCAGAAGAAATTTTTCGATCTCTACCATATTTATAAAAGACCTTGTACTGACGGAAAAATTGAGATGTGCTAAATCTGAATGGAATTGGATATAAATTTCGCGTTTCATGAGCTTCATGGATATTCAAAATTTTGAGCCTTTAACAAATGGAGTGAACCGATATTCCCATGTGTTTTTGTTAGAAGTTAGAAATAATGGGATGTGTGAAATATTAAGAGAACCAGATGCCTATATCGGATTTTATAATTGTTTTGGTTATTAAAAATTTTGATCCTTTGTGGGGGAGGTATCAGAAGGAATGGTCCGATCTCTACCATCTTTAAACCAGTTCTTGGTTGTTTTTTGATCTTTTGTGGGGGAGGTACCAGAAGAAATGTTCCGATATCTACCATCTTTATAACAGATCTTGCCTTGATAGAGATATTGAGATTTGCCAAGCCTGCATGGAATCGGATGTTAATTTCGCGTTTTATGAGCTTCATGGATGCTCAAAATTTTGACCCTTTTGACGGATCGATATATCCCATCTTCACAGCAGATATTGTGTAATTAGAAATATTGGGATGTGTGAAATATAAAGAGATCATGATGCTTATTTCGGATTTTCTGACTGTTTTGATTATTCAAAACTTTGTGGGAGAGGTACCAGTCCTATTTCTACCTTTTTTTATAACAGATCTTGTGTTGACAGAAATATTAAGATGTATTAAGTTTGAATGGAAGCGGATGTTAATTTCGTATTTTATGACCTTCATGAATATTAAAAAAAAAAAAAAAAAAAAAAAAAAAAAAAATAATAATAATAATAATAATAATAATAATAATAATAATAATAATAATAATAATAATAATAATAATAAATAAATAAATAAATAAAAAAAACATTAAAATAAACTTTGACCCTTTGTAAGGGAGTTACCAGAAGGAGTGGACCAATATATTCCATCTTGATACCAGACCTTGGGCTAATACAAATATTGGGATGTGTGTAATTTGAATACAATTTTAAAGGTTAAAATAATTAAAAATTTTGACCCTATGTGTGGGAGGTACTTGATGGAGTGGACCGATTTTGTCCATTTTCGCACCTGATATAGCACTGATGCAAATATTAGGATTCGCAAAGTTGGAGTAAAATCGGATGATCCTTTCTCTTTCTGCGCAGTAAATTATTTTCTTCGAAAATATTGACATTTTGTGGTAGAGGTATCAGAAGGAGTGGACCGATATATTCTATCTTAACTATAGAACTTGGATTAATAAAATTATTGGGATGTGTGAAATTTGAAGACAGTCGGACTCTTACATCACATTTTATAGGAGTTGTAATTATTCGGGTGGGGTAGGGGGTGGGGGGGGGGTTGTACTTGATGGATTTGACCGATATTGTCCGTTTTTGATGCAAATATTAGGATTCGCAAAGTTGGAGTAAAGTCGGATGATCCTTTCTCTTTATGTTTAGAATTTTTTTTTCTTAAATTTTGACCCTTTGTGGTGGAGGTACTTGATGGAGTGCACCGATATTGTCCATTTTCTAACGAAGCAAGCACTGATGCTAATATTAGGACTCGCAAATTTGGAGCAAAATCCGATTATCCTTTCCCTTTCTGTGCAGTAAATTAATTTCTTTGAAAATATTGACATTTTGTGGGGGAGTTACCAGAAGGAGTGAACCGATATTGCCCATCTTTGAACTCGATCTAAGTCTGATAATTATATTACGATGTACTAAGTTTGAATCAAAAAGGATACTTCTTTCGAGAGTTGTCATACGCACCAGCCAGACAGAGAGACAGACGGGCGGACATCGCTAGATCGACTACAAATGTCCTGAAACAGATTTGGTCCAAAGGGGGTCTAAAACCGTTCTCTCGATGAGGCACGTTTTGGCCGTATCAAATGCTGTATACCCTTTCTAGCCATATGGCTGAGGGTATAATAATAATAAAAAATCATTGGCTACTTAAATGAAAACATATTTGAAAAATTTAAATTTTACACAAATTCTATCGATATTTTTTCGAAATATAGAAATGAGAATTGTCTTTTTGTTTTTTTCGTGTATTGGTCTATTCACCTATAAGGTCATACAACGATGCTTTATAACTGCCTTATATTAAGAATTCAAAAAACATCACTGCCATTTTTTCGAACATGATCTTATGAAGAGTTTTGTGCAAACTTTCCTCCTTTCTTCATACCTCTAATAGAGATGCAATCATGTTATTTTTCCCCGACATTACTTGTCAAAACATTTCTCGTACTTTAAGTATCTGTCTGATATCAACCAAACAATATTAACTGAGAATTTGTTTAACAATTTGTGGCAAGAAAACTTTACGCATTTAATCTCCACGAAAACACACACCCGCACCATTCATGCACAAAATGCAAGCGCCATTGTTCCATAGTCCTTTCACGTGTATGTATGTGTATGCATGTGTTTATACTCCCCTTTGAATTCCATACAAAATTTTGAGCATGTCAGAGGCGGCGAATAGCTAGATGCAACAGCGTAACGCCAAGGACAAACATGAAACAGTGGCATTAAATGGGGAATTCAGTTGCAATTTCCCAAATACCCAAATACTTGCTGTTGAGCATCTCGACATCATCGGATTCGCCATAAGAACGTACGTACTCACATAGTCTCCATGTTTGCGGATGGTCTCATATTTGTGTGTGTATGTGTGTGTGAACTTGCGTAAATGTTTGCGTCACAGATAGTTTTCAACATCAACTGACACTATTATTATAAGTATGCACTCTTCCCACACCACAAGGTTAGGAGGGGGCGGGGGGAAGAGTGGCTCGTTTACTGCCTCCACAGTATGCAGTGGGGAAAAAACTTTGTCAGAAACTTTCGAAGCTGTATGAATGACTGGCTGTCTGACAATAAGGCCAACAATATTCAATGTGAGAGAACTCTCTCTAACCACAAACGCACACACACTCACACCCTCACCATTTCGCATCAAGGCAAACATATGCATTGCCAAATACCCCAAGTCTCCTGTGCCTCTTGTCAACAACAGTCATTGTAATGTGAGCGCCCCCATAATGAATGCCATTGCTGCCGAGGCTCATCATATGCTAAGGCCAATGCATGAAGTAACATTTCCAAATAACAAGTTCAGGACAAAGAATGTCGATATGGCGATTAAAAGAGTTTTACATTATTTTTCGAAAACAGAGATTAGATATTAAGCAGCCGCGACCACCACGAATCCCACCACATGGACACAATTGGGATGACATTGACAGAGAAACTAACTGAAAGTAAGGGTAGGTAGCCGAAGTAAATTTGTATGTGGCAACAATGTCGGATATCTATAATGAATTGTCTATTGTAGGGCGAGTAAGTGAAATGTCATTATTATACCCTTAGCCATATGGCTAGAGAGGGTATATATCATTTGATATGGCCAGAACGTGTTTCATCGAAAGGCCTCTAGGCCTCTTTGGACCAAATCCGTTTCAAGATATTTGTAGTCGATCTAGCGATGTCCGTCCGTCCGTCTGTCTGGCTGGCTGATGCGCAGGATAACTGTCGAAGGGAGTATCCGATTTGATCCAAACTTGGTACATCGTAATATTATTGTCAAATTTAGATCGAGTTCGGAGATGGACAATATCGGTCCACTCCTTCTGGTACCTCCCCCACAAAATGTAAACATTTTCAAAGGAAATAATTTACTGCAAAGAAGGAGAAAGGATAATCCGATTTTGCTCCAACTTTGCGAATTATAATATTTGTATCAGTTCGAGGTCAGGTACGAAAATGGACAACATCGGCCAACTCCATCAAGTACTTTCCCCACAAACGGTCAAAATTTGAAATAATTATGACTCTAATAAAACATGGTGTAAAACTTCGATTGTCTCGGAATATATCGGCGCACTCCTTTTGGTACCTCTCCACAAATAGTCAAAATTTTGAATATTCATGAAACTCATAAAGTATGAAATTAACATCCGATTCCGTTAAGACTTAGTACATCTTAATATTTTCATCACACAAGATCTGTTATAAAAATGGTAGAGATCAGCCTATTCCCTCTGGTACCTCCTCCAGAAAAGGTCAAAGTTTTGAATAACCAAAACGATTATAAAATTCGAAATAAGCATCCGGTTCTCTGCATATAGCACACATCTTATTATTTCCACTAACACAAGATCCGATATTAAGATGAAATGTATCTATCCACTCCTTCTGATACCTCCTCTACAATGGTAAAAAATTTTGACTATCCATGAAACTCATAAAACGCGAAATTAACACTAGATTCCATTCAGACTTGACTCCTCTCAAAATTTCCATGTAAACAAGATCTGTAAGAAATATGGTAGAGATCGGATCATTTCTTCTGGTATCTCCCCCACAGTTGGTTTTTGCGACAGATGTACAGGGTGAGATAAAAAACTGCAACAAAGAAACTCCATAATTTTTACATTTCTTTTAAATTTTATTGAAGTTTAACAAAAACTGTCGGAAATAGCATCAAATTTTAGAATAAGTTTAGATTTGGTGGTCACCTTTGGCACGAATTATGGCCTTCAAACGGCCAATGAAACCGTCACACGCTGCCCGAATGTTACTCTAGCGTATTTTGACCCTTTCCCGGCGAAGAGCTTGCTTGAGCTGATCGACACTTGGTATTTTTTAGTGCCAACCTTGCTTTCCAAAATACTCCAGACACAATAGTCCACCGGATTGGTATCCGGAGGTTTTTGGTGGCCATTGTGCGCTGGAAATGAAGCAAGGAACCTCATTGTTGTAACCATTCTTGGATGGCACGTGCTGAGTGCGATGGTGCTGAGTCCTGTTGGAATGTCCAAGGTTTGCGGCCAAAATGTTTGCGTGCCCAAGGCTTTAATACTCCCATGCAGAATATTTTCGCGATAATATTCGGCCTTAATTCTGATTCCATGATCTATTAATACAAGCGGAGAGCGACAATCGGCTGTTATGGCGGCCCATACCATCAACACGGCCGGCGTTTGAGTTCTGGTGGCCAACTGAAGGTGCACATTTTCAGCTGACCTCTTTGACAAGTAAACACGATCATTTTGTTTGTTTACAAACTTTTTTTAATATTTGCCGAATTCAATATTGCCATATGTTCAGCTCACGAGCCATTTTTCGGCCACTGCGACGAGGGTTTCGATCAAGTCGCTTCTCTACTTTTCGAACCATTTCTGCTGTTGTTGCTGTTTTCTTCCGTCCTCTTCCTTGACGTCGTCCTACGCTATCAGTAAGAGAGACACAAAAGATTGATTTAAATTTAAATGCTGGAGCAAAGTGCTCTAACGATAGCCACTTGTAGTTTTCCAGTCAAATATAATGAAATCTTACTATCACGCTTGAATTCCATCACGAATAACTTTTTTTTTTCTGGAAAATTGTCACCAAAATGCTTTTGTGCGCTTGTAAACAATATAATGAGCTGTCACTGGAATAATTTTAACGGTTAACGGAGGAGATGCTTAAAAATGACAGCAGTCTGAAGTTTGTTGCAGTTTTGTCATCTCACCCTGTAGATCTCACGCAAAACTTCAAGGTTCTAAGTTCGTTCGTTTAGATTAGTTCCCTTAGGTATCCTTACAAAACTTGCAGGAATAAATTTCAGGGCGAAACCTAAAAGTCCAAATTACGGCTGAAACTCAAAACGCCAAATTACGGCTGAATTGGTTGGGACTTAAAATGGATTCTTTAAATTACCGTAAAACCGGGGTGAGAATATGGACCTGGTTTCGCAAGTTAGTAGAGATATAAGTATTGAGCCCCGTTGTGGGGCAGGTACCAGGAGGGGTAGGCCGCGCCATATATCATCTTTACACCAGGTCTTGCTTTAGTAAAAATATTGGTATACGTAAAATTTGAAGAGAGTGGAATGCTTATTTCAAATATTGTAAGGGTTTTAGTTATTCAAAAGTTTAACCCTTTGTGGGGGAGGTACCAGAAGGAATATACCGGTATATAATATCCTCACATCAAATCTTGTGTTGATAGAAATATTGGGACGTGAGAAATTTGAATACAATCTGACATCACATCACATACAATATTCCGACCGTTTGTGGTGGTTTAAGAAGGTTTAAGAAGGAGTGGACCGATATTGCCCATTTTCGAACTCGATCTATATTTCATAATAATATGACGATTTACCAAGTTTGAACCAAACCATACTCCCTTCGAGAGTTATTGTGCACAATAGCCAGCAGCTAGACAGACGGACGGACGGACATCGCTAGATCGACTCCAAATGTCTTGAAACGAATTTTGTCGAAGGGACATAGGGTCTAAAACCATTATTTCGATATGGCATATTTTGGCCTATCAAATGATACGACCCTCTCTAGCCATATAGCTGAGGGTATAAAGATGTGAGATTTTTTCACCGGTGAAAAACTATTCTGTATCGCTATGCGGAGCTCATGCTAAATGGTTTAGACTTCCTTCATTTTAGGACCAAATATCTTAATGATGTTTAGCATATAACGCTTAGCTTTTATGAAAATTCAAATATGCATCGAAAACTATCCTAACATTTTGTTTCTTTCTCTTTTCAGGTTAGTACACGTTGAAACTTATTTGTAATTGATATGGTAAGAAAGAATACCTAAATAGCCTATGAGCGACCTCTATGCTATCAATGTAAATAAATATTCCAAAATTTTGCATTGAATTCTAGTTTGAATACATTACCAGAATCCAACGTCATCCAGTCTGGACTCATCCCAAAAATGCATAGAAAAAATATGGGTTTTGTGGCTTAGTGTTATTAGGATAGCAGCTGGTGTCCGAGATGATTATTAAAAATTAATGCTATTTCTAAAGCTTTTGGCCATTCAAGGGTCATATGGTATAAACTACCGACATAAATAAGGGAGGGTAAACTGGATTCTGGGCTATGCTAATTTTTGGTTCCCCTCATAATTTGTGTGTATGTGTGGTTTTTTTGCACAAGGTACATGTTTAGGTAAAATATGTTCCCAAAACATATTCCAATGCCAGTATGTGTGTATCTGAATTTGGAATATGTTTCATCAACATAATTTATGTATGATATATCATACATTGACTAGGTTTTTTGGAATTTTTACACACACGTTTTGGTATTTTGTAAATTTTGCTTACCATGTTAGCAGCTGTCTCCTGAACGAAAACAAATTTTGTATTTTTTGTATATTTTCATGGCCCTTCGCATAGGTTGTATGTCGTCTAGGTGTCTTTTTGTTGGTTTCGGTTTTCATTGTTATGCGTTTTTAATGTCATAGCTCTTCTGTCTGGTACAATGGCAATGTAACCCCAAACGAGTTTCTCCAACTGAAATCCACCTCCCCCTCACCCTCCCCCAGCAAAAAAAAGGACAACATATGGTCTAATCGAGTTCATAAAATTTTCATATTTGTCAATGAAGCGCATGAAATGCGTAGAACATGGAATTTTTCGTTTTTTTTTTGTTCCAACAAAAATAGATATGTAAATGTCACATCATGCTTAGCATGCATAACATTTGACATTTACATTTTTGGGTGAGTGACACAAAACTGGAATACAATTTTTACACCATTATTAATATTTTAGGCATCTAACACTATGTGTATTCATACTTTACTAGGCTGTCAAAAACTTAATAAATTTTGGAAATTATAATATATACGTACACATACAGGGTGAGATGAAAAAACTGCTACCAACTTCAGACTGCTGTCATTTCTAAGACACTCGTCCTACAGCTCTTTAAATTATTCCAGTGGCAGCTCATGATATTGTTTAAAAGCCGACAAAAGCATTTTGGTGAGAATTTATGGAATTAAGCCATAGTGTGATTTCTGTAATTTTGGCTAGAAAACAACAAGTGGCTATCGTTAGAGCATTCCAGCATTTGAACGTGAATAAATCTTTTGTGTTTCGTACCATCGCTCGTTGCCATAATGCTGGTAGCATAGCCCGACGTCAAGAAAGTGGACGGAAGAAAACAGCAACATCAGCAGAAATGGTTCGAAAAGTAAAGAAGCTACTTGATCGAAATCCACGTCGCAGTGGCCAAAAAATGGCTCGTGAGCTGAACACATCGCAATATTCCATTCGGCAAATATTGAAAACTGAGCTCGGGGTGAAGCCTTTGAAATTTAAAAAAGTGGAAGAACTTACACCGCAAGAGAAAGAAAATAGACTCAAAAGAGCTAAAGAGTTGCTTCGCTTGGCCGAAAGTGGTTAACGGTCGAATTTGGTTTTCTCCGCTCCGATGGGAAAACATTCGTTGGCCTGCAGTTTGTAAACAGAAAAAATGAGGTCAGCTTAAAATGTGCACCTTCGGTTGGCCACCAAAACTCTAGCGCCAGCCATGGTGATGGTGTGGGCCTCCATAACAGCCGATGGTCGCTCTCCGCTCGTATTAATCGACAGTGGCATCAGAATAAATGTCGAATATTATCGCGAAAATATACTGGAGGGTTATTAAAACCTTGGGCACGCATCCTTTTTGGCCGCATACCTTGGACATTCCAACCAGACTCAGCATCATCGCACTCAGTACGCACCACTCAAGAATGGTCACAAAATGAGGTTCCTCGCTTCATTTCCAGCGCACAATGGTCACCAAAATCTCCGGATACCAATCCGTTGGATTATTGTGTCTGGAGTATTTTGGAAACCAAGGTTGGCACTAAAAAATACCAAAGTGTCGAACACCTCAAGCAAGCGCTTCGCCGGAAATAGGCCAAAATACCGCAGAGCAACATTCGGGCAGCGTGTGACGGTTTTATTGGCCATTTGTGCAGATTTTTTTATCTCACCCTGTATGTTGAAATGAGGGTAAAATCTTTAACCTGCGGACAAATCGGACGGATTACAATTCATTTAAATTTTAAATGTGATTATTAATACATTAGTAAGGACCCGCTATTCCGTAAACGAAGATCCCATCATAAAATTTTAGATGCGTTCCAACAGTATATTTGGCCTTTTTATATCCTCCACCATACATAGTATGGAGACCTAACCTAACAAAGTATATATATTCTTTATCAGCCTAAAATTCTAAGATGATTTAGCACTGTCCTTATGTCCGTATGTTGTAATCACGCTAGAGTGAAAAAGAAGTAAGAAAAGAAGATAAAATTTTGCACAGATCAGTCTTTTGTATTCAGGCATGTCAAGTTCGAAGTATTCGTATAGCCCTCATATTACGGGGTACCCGATTTTTGGTATTTTGATGAATTTAGTCACATTTTTGAATGGAATTGTTTTAAAATCCGCAAAAGGTTTCCATCAGAGTACTTTATTCTCTGGAAGAGAGTTGTCTATATAGGTTCACGATGTCGCATATCCCCCATATAACGGTTCTTCCCGATATACTGTATTTTCATGATTTTAGCCACATTTTTGAATGGAATTGTTTTAAAATCCGCAAAAGGATTTTCATCAGAGTACTTTATTCTCTGGAAGAGAGTTGTCTATATAGGTCCACGATGTCGCATATCCCCCATATAACGGTTCCTCCCGATATACTGTATTTTCATGATTTTAGCCACATTTTTGAATGGAATTGTCTCAAAATCCGCACCAGGAGTTCATTCTGAGTACTTTTCCTCAATATTCGGTATTTTAATGATTTTAGCTACATTTGTATTCACCGTAATTGTTTCAAATTTCGTATTTATAGATCGTAAGGGGTACTACAGCCTGTGAAAAAAATTACTTCTTTGTATAGCCACCACATAACTAAACCTCCAGATATTCGGTATTTTGATGATTTTAGCGACGTTATTTAGCGGTATTGTTTTTAATTTCGTTTTGAGAGTCCTTGTGAGTACAACAGCCTATTCCAAAACATACTTATGAAGGAACACGTATTCGTATATAAAAGTTTTCATTTTTCTACGGATTTTTTTTTAAATCTTCGAATAGCTTTTTTACTTGTTAGTATTCAAAATACACACTTTGTTTAGTTTGAAAAAAGTTTTAATTTTTATTCAGATTAAATATATTCTTCAAAATTCAGATTTTCAAAATAGAAAAATGTTTACCTTTTACCCAAAAATCCTTCAAAATCATTCATTTTAAGTTTACCGAGGAAGATATACGTAAAACCATTGCACAATAGATCCACATCCATCTTTTTTGTCCAAAACTATTTCAACGACTCCACATGTAAAAACTGGATACCAACAGTGACCTCAATATCGAATTTCAAATATGAAAGGAATAGATCTTTCACCCAATACCAAATTTAGTAACATTTACTACACATATTCAGAACAATCTACACCTCTCCATCCAAGACACCAACAGTGATCCAAGGTACAAATCTTGGATTGGTAATTTTCGAAGAAATATAAAACGCTTTTCCAAAAGAAAAAAAAACAACAACACCACCAGATACCAACAAAGACGTCAATTGTAAAATTCGAGATTCCAGCTCTAACCCTTCTCCCACTACCAAAACCACCTCCTTCTCTCCACCCTAGACACTAACTGTGATATCGATACCCAATTCCATAATGTAATCTCTATCCCAACGCCACATATTGCAAAAGGCATTTTGCTCTTTTCATAATTTATTGTACGAATTTCCTTCAACCTTCAATCAGCTAAATATACCAATAATGACATCTGTATAAAATTTCAGGATTCTAGGTCTGTTCCTGCACCCTGCAGCTACCTAAACATAAAATTTCAGAATTGTATCTCTATTCCCTCACCCACTTCCAAATTTAGTACTATATAGTATTTTTCGTCCATCTATAGTACACATTTTCAAAACTCCCTCCATATCTAAATTGCATACACCAACAGAGGTTTCCAGCCCTATACCTTCACCCTATACCAAATTTAGTACCATTTAGTATTTTTCGTATAAATATAGGATGCATAACCAATATAGTACTTTTCGTGCATTTGTAGTACACATTTCCCAAACCACCTCTTTATCAAAAGGTTACCACTAAAAAGGTCTCCAATACGAAATTTCAAGATTCACAATTCCAAAACCACCTCCTTAAATTGATTATACTCGTCCAACTTAATTTCCATTCCAAATCTCAAGTTTTTAGCTCTAAACGTTCACATGATACGAAATAGTACAAAATGTAATACATTTTAGTACTTTTAGTATAATTACGGTACGAAAATCCCTTGGTACATCTATCATACACTCCATCATGACACACATTCTAAATTTATGAGTTCCAGCTCTACTGTTTCCTCAAATACAATACTTTTCGTTTCGCTCTAGTACGAATTTCCAAAAACCCAGCTTTGTCCGAACCCTTCGGACCAAGAGAGAACCTCACCCAAAATTTCAACATTCTAGCTTCGGCCGCTTTGTCTGAGCGTTGATGAATCCTTAAGTCAGTCAATCAGTCAGTCAATTTACTCTTTTTATACCCTCAGCCATATGGCTACATTTGATACGGTCAAAACGTGCCTAGTCGAAATAACGGTTTTAGACCCTAGGTCTCTTTGGACCAAATCAGAATATCTGGAGTCGATCTAGCGATGTACGTCCGTCTGTCTGGCTGGTGCGCACGATAACTCTCGAAGAGAGTATTCGATTTGATCCAAACTTGGTACATCGTAATATTTTTGCCAAACTTAGATCGAGTCCACTCCTTCTTGTACCTCCACCACAAAAGGTCGAAATTTTCAAAAAATATAATTTTTGCACAGGAAGAGAAAGGATAATCCGGTGTGAAAATGGAAAATATCGGTCCAGAAAATATCGATTAAGTAACTCCCCCACAAATGGTCAAAATTTTGAATAATTAAAACTCACATAAAATGTGTGGTAAGAGTCCGATTGTCTTCAAATTTCACACATCCCAATATTTATATTATCCCAAGGTCTGCTGTTAAGATTGAATATATCGGTCCACTCCTTCTGATACTTCCCCCACAAATGGTTGAAATTTTCAAATTTTCAATTTTGCTCCAATTTTGCAAATCCTAATGTTTGCACCAGTGCTAATTCAAGTGTGAAAATGGACAATATCGGTCCACGCCATCAAGTACCTCCCCTACAAATGATCAAAATTTGAATAATTACAACTCTCATAAAATGTGATGTAAGAGTCCGATTGTCGTCAAATTTGACACATCCCAGTATTTATATTAACCCAAGGTCTGGTGTTAAGATGAACAATATCGGTCCACTCCTTCTGGTACCTCCCCCACAAAAGGTCGAAATGTTCAAAAAATATATTTTTTGCACAGAAAGAGAAAGGATAATCCGATTCTGCTCCAACTTTGCATATCCCAAAATTTACGTTAGTACTAGGTCAGGTGTGAAAATGGACAATATGGGTTCACTCCATCAAGTACCTCCCCCACAAATGGTCAAAATTTTGAATAAATATAACTCTCATAAAATTTGATGTAAGAGTCTGGTTGCCTTCAAATTTCGCACATCCTAATATTTATATTAACCCAAGGTCTGGTTAAAATCGAATATATCGGTCCACTCCTTTTGGTACCTTCCCCACAAAGGTCGAAATTAAAAAAATATATTTATTTTTTTTTTTTTCTGCACAGAAAGAGAAGCAATAATCCGGGTTTGCTCCAATTTTGCAAATCTTAATATTTGCGTCAGTTCTAGGTCAGGTGCAAAAATGGATAATATCGGTCTACTCAATCAAGTGCCTCCCCCACAAAGGGTAAACCTTTTGAATAATTATAAGTCTTATAAAATGTGATGTAAGAATCATATTGTCTTAAAATTTCCCACATTCCAATATTTTCATAAACCCAAGATCTGGGGTTAAGATAGAATATATCGGTCCACTCCTTCTGGTATTTCCCCCATAATAGGTCACAATTTTGAATATCCATTAAGCTCATAAAACGCGATATTAACATCGGATTCCATTTAGATTTGGCACATCCAAATATTTCTATCAACACAGGATCTGTTAAAAAACAAAGGTAGAGATCGGACCATTCCTTATGCTACCTCCCCCACAAAGGGTCAACGTTTTGAATAACCAAAACGTTTATAAAATCCGATATAAGCATCAGGTTCTCTTTATATTTCACACATCCCATTATTTCCACTAACAAAAGATCCGTTGTAAAGATGGGATATATCGGTCCGCTCCTTCTGGTACCTCCCCCACAAAGGCTCAAAATTTTGAATATCCATTAAGCTCATAAAAAGCGAAATTAACATCTGATTCTATTCAAGATTTGGTACATCCCAAAATTTCCATTACCACAACACAGTCCAAACCTAGCACGTCGCAATATTTATATCATATTTATTTAGGTCCGATACGAAGTGGCCAGTTCCTTCGGAACCAACTACATAAGAGGTTTAACATTTGAATAATCATAACCGAAGTCAAAGTATTTTAAAATAATCGAACATTGGCTGAGGGTATACTTCTGTCGACAGAACCGACCTATACTTTTTTACTTGTTTTATTATACCCTACAACACTATGTGTTGGGGGTATTATAAGTTTGATTGGGCCAAAAATTATGTAACACCTCGAAATATTGATTTCCCACATAGGAAAGTATATATGGATCTTCCTATCTCGCCGAGCTGAGTCGATCTAGCTATGTATGTCCGTCCGTCCGTCCATCCGTCTGTCCGTCTGTCCATGTTAATTTGTAATCACTCTACAGGTCGCAATTATGGTCCGATCTTCACGAAATTTAAAATGGGGGTGGGGTTAGGGTCAGAATAGAAGCCTATTTCTTTTGGAGATGATCGCCAAATGTTTAGGGGTTGAAATGGACCAAATACTGAAAAAATATCGGATTTTGCAGTAGCTGTACAGGTCGCAATTATAGACCAATCGAATCGGAATTTCGTATATAGCTAGAGTTTAGGACGCGGAAGAAGCCTACCAATTTGGGTGGTCATCGGATAATATTTAGCGGGTAAAATAGACCATATCTTTTGTGTTTAAAAAAATTCAAAATTTTTCATTAAACCGCGAATATTTTAAATCCCGGCGAAATCACAAAGCCATGACAAGGTTATTTCTGATCTTCATATTGATGTTAACATCCAACAAATCGGATATATAGCAAAATATGTGCGATATATATGACTATCAAAGAAGATATGCTTGAAAAATCTCTTATATGTCGAGAGCGGCTGAACTGATTTCGACAATTCTCATTAATTCGGAATGGCCTCTTGGCAGGAAAGAAAAAACGTCTAAAAAAATCGCATAAAAATATCTCTCTAAAGATGAAAATATTGATTTTGTAAAATGTTCTCATATTTTTTCAATTTTGTCATATTTTTGGCATGTTTTCATTTTGAATTAAACATTTGGTAATATTTCTACAGCTAACAAAACTAAGTAGTTAGGATATCAGGATATCATATACAGATCGCATTTATGGCCCGATCCTAAAAAAATTTAGCATGGGGATCAGATGAGGGTCAGAATAGAAGCCTACTCTTTTTGGAGATGATCGCCATATATTTAGGGGTTGAAATAGACCAAAAAGTGCAAAATTGTCTGCAGGTCGTAATTATCGCCCGATCCTCACGCACATTTGAATGGGGGTTACCGGACATTGCAAAAGCCAAGCAGTTTTGGATGGCCATCCAAAAATATTCAATGTGTGAATAGTTTGCCAACTTTTGTAGACAAAATACGAAAATGTCCATTCCAGTGACTTTTTGGAGAATTCACAAATACAGGAAAGACGCACTTCTGACTATTTCGTTAACGCTGGTTTCGTTGAAGAATATATTCAAATGTCTGTATCTCATATAGATGCGTTTCAGTCAAAAACCAATAATAAATGTTAATCTTTTGCCACCTCTGAGATATTATAGGTCTTCGGGAAATATTAGTTCCAGATCTAGGAAGGCCATTTACGTGCAACATCTACCAATAAATTGGAAATGAGCAAATTAGTTTAAGTTGCTATTATTCGAAAATTAGAGAACGAAACCTGATGGTTCTCTTTTATTATTTGTCACAATATCTTGTGGAATTCTTTCGAGTATCTCGCCTACATAAAGTGTATCGTTTATTATAGTGTTGTAGGGTATTCAACGGTCGGCCCCGCTCGGCTGTAGCCTTTGCTTACTTGTTTTAATATAGATATGAAACAAAAAAATGTTTAAAAGTTTTTTCTGTTATACATTTAATACAAATTAATTTATATTTATATAGTTTTTCATAACTACCAAACTTAACCCCTTTAACATATAAAAATCCATGCGAATTAAATTCATTCATTCGCTCAACAAAAAAACCAACCCATATTCACTTTTAATGTCCTTGTATCAATAACAAACATCATGAGTTTAATCCAAATACCAGACCCCTCATCCATTCATTCATTCATTCATTCAGCACCAAGTACCAATCATATTAAAATAATAAATAAAGTGCTATTTAATTATTTAAATGTTAATATTTAAACAAAAAACAAATTACTTCCACAATTTCCTGCTGGGCGGCAAAAAAAAAAAAAATGTTTCAGTTTCGTTGCAACTGCTGTGTTGGTGGCTGGCGACTGGGTTAATTTTGGGCAAATATTAAAATCAGCCAAGCCTTTGTATAAATATGAATGTTGAGAAAAAATATATTTGCATGTATGTGAATGGAGGGTTTGTTGTGAAAATGTATGTGTGTGTATTGGGCACAAACACGAACGAAAAAGTATGTACAAAAATCTGACATTAACAATTGGCTGGTGTGAAAACATGTGCGCGAGTTTTACAAATATCAAAGTTCAAGCACGGCTTTTGTTTTTGTGTGTGAAATATGACTTTCGCATAAACAAGTGTAACGAAAATGTATCTCTCTCACCCGATACCCCCCTCCTCCATTTCATGGTACATTTTAAATTATTCACGTACCACGTTATGATAACGGATAATTGCACAATGTTGTAAAAATTATATTCAAATTATCATAAAATTTTGGGTTGAAAAAACGTCATGGTTTTCGTGAGCGTGTGTGGTTCACTTTTTTGAATGTAAATAATTTTTGTTTATTTCTGGGATGATATAAATCTATAGCTGATGAAGTTGATTTTTGGTTGCCAAACACTGGTAATTATTTTAAGCCATTTTTATACCTGAATGTAAAATATTTTAATACAATCTTTCTTAAAATGGAAAAATATAATTTTCGGCATTATCAAGAGGTTGAAAATAATGCGGCATTAGTACAAAAATGTTAAAGTAAAATGACTTAATTTCTTCATTACCAAGTAATGAGTAAGGTAAAACTGATGTTTGTGAATTCGAGACACGGTTTTGATAAACGCAGAAGACCGTGATTACTTGCTGATGTAGAGGTAGGACTTGAAACAACCCTTAGCGTTCGAAACAAAATCTTCTACCAATTTGTCAAGTTCGGTCACTAAAACTCAAAAAAAAAAAAAACAGTAAGTTCGGCCGGGTCGAACTTTTAATACCCTCCACCATTTGCAACGAATTTGGAAATTTAAAAAAAAAAAAATAAAATCCTTAAAAAATTCTCTTTAAATATTAAAAATACCGAATATAGCCGTTAGATTGGGGTCTATACGACGTGGACATACATAGGCATTGTTTGTCATAAGCCATTACCATATTCAAATTCGAAACTTGAAATAAACGGTGAATAGTGTAGCTAAAATAATCAAAATATCGTATATAAGGAGGTGCCGTTAAATTGGAGCTGTGCGAAGACCTGAACCCGCACAGACAATTTTCTGTCACAGACTGTAGTTCCCATAACGAACTTCAAATACCAATTTTGAAACAATTCCGTTGAATAATGTCGCTAAAATCATCAAAATACCGAATATAGGGAGGTACCGTTATATGGGCTATATGAAGACGTGCACCTGCACAGATAATTTTCTGCCTTAGGGTGTAGTATCCATTTTGAACTTCAAATGCCAACTTTGAAACAATTCCCGTGAATAATGTCGCTACAATCATCAAAATACCTAATATCGGGAGGTACCGTTATATGGGGGCTACACGAAGACGTGGACCTGCACAGACACTTTTCCATCTTAGGGTGTAGTATCCATTTTGAACTTCAAATACCAAATTTGAAACAATTCCCGTGAATAATGTCGCTAAAATCATCAAAATACCGAATATAGGGAGGTACCGTTATATGGGGACTATATGAAAACGTGAACCTACATGGCCCATTTACGAAGTTAACCTGCCTACTGGAAAAAAAAAATCATGTGTGAAAAATTTTAGCCATCTATCTCAATTCATTCGAAAGATAGCGTGATTACAACAGACAGACAGACAGACAGACAGAAGGACGGAAATCGGCTTAGAATTTTACGCTGATCAAGAATATATATACTTTGTTGGGTCTGACATGAGTATTTCGAGGAGTTACAATCGGAATGACAAAGTTTATATACCCTCCATAGTATGGTGGAGGGTATAACAAGTAATCAAAGGCTATATTCGTGCGGGACCGACCATCTGATACCCTACAACACTACAATATGTTCGAAGCCCCCTTAAATCCACATCCGTTTTGAAAGATTTCGTTTTTGAAATAATGTCAAATAGCCCCGCCCAGAGGTTACCCTTTGTTTTTTGACCCGGAGAATTTGGCCAATATTTATGCAATCCGTAGTGTTGTTAAGTAATCGAAACAATTTCACATGAAAGTTGTGGTCAATTTTACAGTCATCCAAAATGCTAGACTTCTTCTCTGTGTTAAACTCTCTTCTGATGCGAAATTCCGTGTCGATTAGTTTTCAATTGTGGTCTATAGAGCGACTACAAAATTAGAAAAAATTATTTTTTTTTGTTCATTTGCACCTCAAAATGTACATCTTCAGAACAATAGACTTTAATTCTGACCCTAACCCAACCCCCATGCAAAATTTCGTGAGGATCGCACGATAACTACGATATGCATATAATACCCTTAAATCGTAGTGTTGGAGGGTGTAAAAATTTAGAAAATTTACAATTCAAAATTGTAAGTCAAATTGAAAAAATTGCAGGCGATAAAAAATATGACAAAAATTGAAAAAAAAAATCGACAAAAGATATTCACTTTTTTATTGTTATATTTTTCCGCGATTTTCTTAGATTTTATCATTTTATGGCAAGAGAGGATTCTGAATTGATGGAAATTGTGAAAATCGGCACAGCGGTTCTTGATTTATAAGCAAAATAAATAAGATCAATTCTTTTACATATATATTGTACCTATTTTGCTATATATCCGTTTTCTTGGCTATTGACATCACTGTGATGGTCAGAAGTGATCTTTTAATGTAATTGTGATTTGGCTGGGATTGAAAATATTCGCGGACATTTCCCTACTTTCTTACATAAAAGTTAGGGTCTATTTTACCCACTAATTATTGTCCGATGGCCGCCGAAATTGGTAGGTTGCTGCCCACTCCTAAACTCTAACTCCATGTAAATGTTCGCCTCGATTGGTTCATAATTGTGGCCTATAGAGCAACTGCAAAATAAGGAAATTTTTCTGTTTTTGGTCCATTTCAACCCCTATATATCGTGCTATCATCTCCAAAAACAATAAGGCTCTATTCCGACCATAACCCCACCTCCATTTTCAATTTCGTGAGGATCGGTTCATAATAGCGACCTGTAGCTTGATTACAAATTAACATGGACAGACGGACGGATGGACGGACGGACATACATAGCTAGATCGACTCATCTCGGCGAGATAGGAAGATCCATATATACTTTCCTATGTGGGAAACCAGTATTTCGAGGTGTTACATAATTTTTGACCCAATCAAACTTAGGATATAAAAAGTATTTTCGAATGATACGTGCTAGTCACGGTATTAAAGAAAATGTTTTATTTACTTGGCTATGGTAAAAGTTTAACAAATAATGCTTGGACCACATCCAGCGCTCTCTTGACTTTATCCTTTTTCTCTACTTATATTTGTTCGTTGGAGAGATAATAGAAAGTGCTAAAAAAAAACTGTACAGAAAGAAAAAGTATAATCCGATTTTCAAATCCTAATATTTGCATCAGTCATAGGTCAGGTAAGAAAATAGGCAATATCGGTTCACTCCATCAAGTACATCCCTCCACATAGGATCCGATTGTCTTAAAATTGCACACATCACATTAATTAACCCACTAACCCAAGGTCTGGTGTGGAGGTCCACTTGTTCTACTACCTCCCCCACAAAGCGTCAACATTTTTAATATCCGTGAGGCTCACAAAACTAAGACATCGTACATCGCAAAATTTCCGTCAACACCATATCTATTAAAAAAATGGTAGTGAAAAAAACATTCCATCTGGTACATCCCCTACATAGGGTTCAAGATGTTGAAAAACTAAACGGTCAAAGCAAGCGTATTCTTGTGAACACAATCCACGTCGCATTTATTATCCAATTGAGATAAAATTTTTGAAACAACATTTGTTTGCCTCAAGGACGAATCCTATTGAAATTGGTGAGAATCAGTTCAAATTGATGCAGCTCCCATATACCGGGTGAGATAAAAAAACTGCAACAAAGTCAAACGCCATACTTTTAACTTTTTTTTTAAATGTTTGATTGAATGAAAACAAAAAATATCGGAAATTTTAGAATAAGTTTAGATTTGTTCGAATTGGTCACCTTTGACACGAATTATGGCCTTCAAACGGCCAATGAAACCGTCACACGCTGCCCGAATGTTGCCCTGCGGTTTTTTAGGCCATTCCCGGCGAAGCGCTTGCTTGTGGTGATCGACACTTTGGTATTTTTTAGTGCCAACCTTGCTTTCCAAAATACTCCAGACACAATAGTCCAACGGATTGGAATCCGGAGATTTGGGTGGCCATTGTGCACTGGAAATGAAGCGAGAAACCTTATTTTGGGTGGGTGGCGCGTCCTGAGTGCGATGGTGCTGAATCCTGTTGGAAGGTACAAGGTCTGAGGCCAATATGTTTGCGTGCCCAAGGCTTTAATACACCTTCCAGTTTATTTTCGCGATAATATTCGGCATTTATTCTGATGCCATGAGCGGAGAGCGACCATCGGCTGTTATGGCGGCCCACACCATCACCATGGCCGGCGCTTGAGTTCTGGTGGCCAAACGAAGTTTCACATTTTCAGCTGACCTCTGGCAAGTAAACACGATCATTTTGTTTGTTTACAAACTGCTGGACAACGAATGTTTTCTCATCGGAGCGGAGAAAACCAAATTCGGCAGTTCACCACTTTCGGCCAAGAAAAGCAACTCTTTACCTCTTTTGAGTCTATTTTCTTTCAGTTGTGGTGTAAGTTCTTGCACTTTTTGGAATTTTAGCGACTTTACCCTGAGCTCATTTTTCAATATTTTCCCAATGAAATATTGCGATATGTTCAGATCACGAGCCATTTTCGGACACTGCGACGAGGGTTTCGATCAAGTCGCTTCTTTACTTTTCAAACCAATTCTGCTGATGTTGAAGTTTTCTTCCCTTCACTTCTTTGACGTCGGGCTACGCTACCAGTATGACGGTAACGAGCGATGGTACGAGACACAAAAAATTTATTCACATTTAAATACTGGAGTGCTCTAACGATAGCCTCTTGTGGTTCTCCAGTCAAATATTTAGGAATCACACTATCACGCTTAAATTCCATCACGAATAACTTTTTTTCTGGAAAATTGTCATCAAAATGCTTTTGTACGCTTGTAAACAATATAATGAGCTGTCACTGGAATATTTTTTACGGCTGTCGGACGAGTGGCTTAGAAATGACAGCAGTCTGAAATTGATTGCAGTTTTTTCATCGCACCCTGTAAAAGGTATTACCTTTCTCAATCACTACATATTATTCGATGGCCATATTAATTGGAAGGGCTGCGAAGAACCTAAGCTCTAGCTCCGTCCAAAATTCCGATTAGAGTGGCCTATAATTATGACCTCTTCTTGCCCAATAGCCACTCTGGACACTGGAAAATGACAAGCGGGTTTGATTATACTCGGTTTATAGATAATAACCACAAAAGTGTTTCGCGTCCTTAGGAACAGCTTTTTAAGGCCTTTATATAAGGCCTTGAGGGTATACAAAGGAATCTCAATATTGTGAGATATTTTTCACAACATTTTGTTTAAAGCTTTCAGATTGCACAGAGAGCTTTGAATTATTCAAAAATCATTGGTTAAAAAAATGGGACATGTAGATTTTTGGTATAGGTTTTATGAAAGTGTCAGACCCGATTTCCAGTTTTTTTACTTTATTGTAATATTTTCCATTTACATTTTTTAATTTTTCTATTATGTGTTCTAATTATGTATGTTGGTCCATGTTTTTATATATTCCCTGATTTTAGTAATTACCAGGGTATTTGTTCTATTTTCCAATCGATTTGGCCGACATTTTGTATATCTGTGTCTTCGGTTGTAGAATACCTTCCGACAGAAGATAGATCAATATTGACCATTTCTGAACTTGATCTAACTTCGAGAGTTATCGTGCGCACCAGTCGGTATATCAGATACTTAGGCGTAAAGACGGAGTAACGTGGCTTTATCAACTCCAAATTTCCTGGAATTTAGTTCGTCCAAGATTATCGAAAATCTAAGCCCAACATTTTGTTAAGACACAAACATAAATCTCATAAAAACTGATGGGAGTGCGTTTTTTGTTATAATTATAATTATTATTATGATTATTATTATGATTATTATTATTATTATTATTATTATTTATTTATTTTATTTATTTTTTTTTTGAATTTTGGAAATTAAACAATCTCATTAAGGTATCATTCAATCGGTCCCACTTGAGATTCATATTTTCCTAACCAGCTTATTATGAGCCAACATTTTGCTCCATTAATACGACATTTTAACAATATTTCGCTTTTTAGTTAATTACTCAATATAAAATGACCTGGATGTGTTTGTCATTTTCTTTAATTGCCTGAGGTCTATTAAATTAAGAAAAATGGATTAAAAAATCGGCAATGTAGCACAATAGTGACAACTTAATATTTATTTATCATTTAATGTCAATTTAGCTACTCAATTAAAACAATTGAAATATTTACAAGTTTATTTAAATATCTGATTTTTTAGCAATGCAAATATATTGAAATCATATGTATTGACAAATAAACAATTTATATCCATTTTTGTTATATACATTTTTAATATATATGTATATATTTGTATAAAGTTTTTAGTTAGATTGAAAAATTTACCAATACATACTTGTGCCAAAAAAGAAATTAAATAAATATTATATATTTTGCAACATGATTTATTGTCGTTTTCTGATATTTTTGTGAGATACAAACTTGACAATCAAATCTTCATTAAATGTCCCAAAAATAATATATTCATCTATCATTTCATTCATTATGTGCAGAGCCCTTCGTTGCCCTACCCTTGCCCATTCATTATTGTCATTTTATCTCAATCAATATTTTTTCGAATGAACAAATACAATAACGAATCTCGTGTTTTTCTATTCATGTGTGAATGTCAAAAAATAAAGCCCTTATTTAAAATAACAAAGTTCAATGTTTTTCTAAAATGATACAATGAAAACATGTACGGATTATACAACAAAAAAAGTTTTGAACAAAAAGTTTTGAAAAAAATGATATATATAAATATTATTACACATACAAACATACAATTATTGATGAAGTGAAATGTAAATAGAGTTAACAACTTTCATTAGATAAAAATATTTTTAAGGAATTTTCAGTTGGCTTGAATGTGTAATAGAAAAAAATATTTAAAATAATTACTGAATATTATTAGACCACTCATACATTTTACATATATAGGGTAAGTGTGCCTAAGTTCGGCATGTCCCAGTAGTCGGCACGTTTTATTTTTAAGCCCAAATAAATGAAACTATTATAACTAAATGTATTTTGTTTACTTCAAATATATTGTCAGCTATCTTTGTGTACAATTTCGCTAAGAAAAGATGATTTATTCTAATAAAAATTAAATTTTTGTCTGTGAAGGTCCACAACAATCCATATTCTTAAGAAAAGTACAATAAAGACGTCGAATTATTAATTGTTCTTACAAAAAAATTGGTATGCCGACTGTTGGTACATGCCATACCGACAATTGGTAAGTGGTGCCGACTACTGGCAAAAAAACATTGTTTTAATAAAACTACAAATTTATGAAATTCAATAAAAAGTTATTAAAACTTTATTTATTATTGCAAAAACTATACAAAATTTCGAATCTGAATAAATTAACTTTGTAATAATTGAAAAGTTCCACTCAGAATGGTGAGCGATTAAAAACGCGAAAATCCTAAAAGTGCCGACTACTGGTGCACTTACCATATCTCCTTAAAAACATTAAAAACATGCAGTTTTGAAAAATATATTTTAATAAATACATGAACCAATTTTTTTTTTATTATATTTCGAAATTAAACAAAAATTATAAAATTGCATTTGTATTCTTGCGTGACCCGAAATTATATTTTCTTAAGGTACCAATTTTTTTTTTTTATTTCAATTAGTCGTCTTACCTTTTTTGTGTTACCTCCCGATTTAAATTCTCAAATCGCCAATACACGTGTGTCCTATGTATAGCTCTACTTTTATAATCTAAGCGTATTTTTTTCCAGTTATCATTTCGCTTTTTCGTAAAATCTTATTGGGATACATTCCCGAAGGTGTAGGCTGATATTATCGATTTTGGCACCTGCCTTAAGTTCAGCAGGTCACTGATTTTATTTTCCATCTAGCTCTGCAAACTTGCAAGATTATAAACAATTCATGGCTGGAGCTGTGAAAGCTATAAGAGAACATAAATTAGAAAATCAATTAATATCCTGTGAGTTCTTGAACGAATAAATTCTTAAGAATCCTCACTGTTGAAACTGGTGCTTGAAAAAAGCTATTTACAAATCCACATGTGATCCTGTGTGTCCTTAAAAAATATATATTTTTTAAGTTCACGTTTGATTCTGTGATTCCATAAAATAATATATTTTTTATTTATTTTTTTTTTTTTTTGATTCAGTGAGTCCTTGACTCTATCTGTGTTAGAAAAATATTCTTTAAATCTCCATTTTTTTGTCTCTGTTTTTCATTGAGAAAGTGTCCTTCAGATCTCCACGTTTTTGTTGCTGTTTTTCATTGACAAATTGTCCTTTAAAAATATTCTTTCAAAAGTTCATGTTTGAGGCTCCTTGAGACATTCAAAAAATATTCTTATAAAAAAAATCCACATTTGAGGCTTTATTGATCCTTAAAAAAAAAATATTTAAAAAATCCTTGAGACATTCAAAAAATATTCCTATAAAAAAATCCACGTTTGAGGCTTCATTGATCCTTAAAAAAATATTTAAAAAATCCTTGAGACATTCAAAAAATATTCTCTAAAAAAATCCACGTTTGAGGCTTTTTTTGATCCTTTAAAAAAATGACTTAAAAAATCCAAGTTTGAGCCTATTTAAGTCCATGGAAAAAATTCTTTGAAAAATCCACGTTTGAGCATATTTTAGTCCTTGGACAAAAATTCTTTAAAATATCATCGTTTGACATTCTTTGAGTCCTTGAAAAAAAATTCTTTAAAAAATCTACGCTTGAGACTATTTGAATCTTTGGAAAAATATTCTTTAAAAAATTCACGTTTGAGGATGTTTGAGTCCTTGAAAAAAATTATTTTTGAGAATGTTTGAGCCCTTTAAAAAATACTCTTGGGGATGTTTGAGTCCTTGAAAAAACATTTTTGAGGATGTTTGAGTCCTTGAAAAAACATTCTTGAGGATGTTTGTGGCTTTGAAAAAAATAATCTTGAGGATGTTTGAGTCCTTGAAAACAATTCTTTAAAAAATAAAAATTTAAGATTCTTTGAATTTTTTGAAATTTTCTTTAAAAAATCCAGGTTTGAGGATGTTTGAGTCCTTGAAAAAAATTCTTTAAAAAATAAAAATTAAAGGTTCTTTGAAATTTTTGAAATTTTCTTTAAGAAATCTAGGTTTGAGGATGTTTGAGTCCTTGAAAAAAATTCTTTAAAAAATAAGAATTTAAGGTTCTTTGAATTTTTTGAAATTTTCTTTAAAAAATCCACGTTTGAGGATGTTTGAGTCCTTTGAAAAAATATTCTTTAAAAAATCCACGTTTGAGGATGTTTGAGTCC
Organism: Musca domestica; assembly: GCF_030504385.1. Lineage (NCBI taxonomy): Eukaryota > Metazoa > Arthropoda > Insecta > Diptera > Muscidae > Musca > Musca domestica. Next base: position 2,374,266 of record NW_026712445.1, on the reverse strand, counting down.
TTTGAAAAAATATTCTTTAAAAAATCCACGTTTGAGGATGTTTGAGTCCTTTGAAAAAATATTCTTTAAAAAATCCACGTTTGAGGATGTTTGAGTCCTTTGAAAAAATATTCTTTAAAAAATCCACGTTTGAGGATGTTTGAGTCCTTTGAAAAAATATTCTTTAAAAAATCCACGTTTGAGGATGTTTGAGTCCTTTGAAAAAATATTCTTTAAAAAATCCACGTTTGAGGATGTTTGAGTCCTTTGAAAAAATATTCTTTAAAAAATCCACGTTTGAGGATGTTTGAGTCCTTTGAAAAAATATTCTTTAAAAAATCCACGTTTGAGGATGTTTGAGTCCTTTGAAAAAATATTCTTTAAAAAATCCACGTTTGAGGATGTCTGAGTCCTTTGAAAAAATATTCTTTAAAAAATCCACGTTTGAGGATGTTTGAGTCCTTTGAAAAAATATTCTTTAAAAAATCCACGTTTGAGGATGTTTGAGTCCTTTGAAAAAATATTCTTTAAAAAATCCACGTTTGAGGATGTTTGAGTCCTTTGAAAAAATATTCTTTAAAAAATCCACGTTTGAGGATGTTTGAGTCCTTTGAAAAAATATTCTTTAAAAAATCCACGTTTGAGGATGTTTGAGTCCTTTGAAAAAATATTCTTTAAAAAATCCACGTTTGAGGATGTTTGAGTCCTTTGAAAAAATATTCTTTAAAAAATCCACGTTTGAGGATGTTTGAGTCCTTTGAAAAAATATTCTTTAAAAAATCCACGTTTGAGGATGTTTGAGTCCTTTGAAAAAATATTCTTTAAAAAATCCACGTTTGAGGATGTTTGAGTCCTTTGAAAAAATATTCTTTAAAAAATCCACGTTTGAGGATGTTTGAGTCCTTTGAAAAAATATTCTTTAAAAAATCCACGTTTGAGGATGTTTGAGTCCTTTGAAAAAATATTCTTTAAAAAATCCACGTTTGAGGATGTTTGAGTCCTTTGAAAAAATATTCTTTAAAAAATCCACGTTTGAGGATGTTTGAGTCCTTTGAAAAAATATTCTTTAAAAAATCCACGTTTGAGGATGTTTGAGTCCTTTGAAAAAATATTCTTTAAAAAATCCACGTTTGAGGATGTTTGAGTCCTTTGAAAAAATATTCTTTAAAAAATCCACGTTTGAGGATGTTTGAGTCCTTTGAAAAAATATTCTTTAAAAAATCCACGTTTGAGGATGTTTGAGTCCTTTGAAAAAATATTCTTTAAAAAATCCACGTTTGAGGATGTTTGAGTCCTTTGAAAAATATTCTTTAAAAAATCCACGTTTGAGGATGTTTGAGTCCTTTGAAAAAATATTCTTTAAAAAATCCACGTTTGAGGATGTTTGAGTCCTTTGAAAAAATATTCTTTAAAAAATCCACGTTTGAGGATGTTTGAGTCCTTTGAAAAAATATTCTTTAAAAAATCCACGTTTGAGGATGTTTGAGTCCTTTGAAAAAATATTCTTTAAAAAATCCACGTTTGAGGATGTTTGAGTCCTTTGAAAAAATATTCTTTAAAAAATCCACGTTTGAGGATGTTTGAGTCCTTTGAAAAAATATTCTTTAAAAAATCCACGTTTGAGGATGTTTGAGTCCTTTGAAAAAATATTCTTTAAAAATCCACGTTTGAGGATGTTTGAGTCCTTTGAAAAATATTCTTTAAAAAATCCACGTTTGAGGATGTTTGAGTCCTTTGAAAAAATATTCTTTAAAAAATCCACGTTTGAGGATGTTTGAGTCCTTTGAAAAAATATTCTTTAAAAAATCCACGTTTGAGGATGTTTGAGTCCTTTGAAAAAATATTCTTTAAAAAATCCACGTTTGAGGATGTTTGAGTCCTTTGAAAAAATATTCTTTAAAAAATCCACGTTTGAGGATGTTTGAGTCCTTTGAAAAAATATTCTTTAAAAAATCCACGTTTGAGGATGTTTGAGTCCTTTGAAAAAATATTCTTTAAAAAATCCACGTTTGAGGATGTTTGAGTCCTTTGAAAAAATATTCTTTAAAAAATCCACGTTTGAGGATGTTTGAGTCCTTTGAAAAAATATTCTTTAAAAAATCCACGTTTGAGGATGTTTGAGTCCTTTGAAAAAATATTCTTTAAAAAATCCACGTTTGAGGATGTTTGAGTCCTTTGAAAAAATATTCTTTAAAAATCCACGTTTGAGGATGTTTGAGTCCTTTGAAAAAATATTCTTTAAAAAATCCACGTTTGAGGATGTTTGAGTCCTTTGAAAAAATATTCTTTAAAAAATCCACGTTTGAGGATGTTTGAGTCCTTTGAAAAAATATTCTTTAAAAAATCCACGTTTGAGGATGTTTGAGTCCTTTGAAAAATATTCTTTAAAAAATCCACGTTTGAGGATGTTTGAGTCCTTTGAAAAAATATTCTTTAAAAAATCCACGTTTGAGGATGTTTGAGTCCTTTGAAAAAATATTCTTTAAAAAAATCCACGTTTGAGGATGTTTGAGTCCTTTGAAAAAATATTCTTTAAAAAATCCACGTTTGAGGATGTTTGAGTCCTTTGAAAAAGTATTCTTTAAAAAATCCACGTTTGAGGATGTTTGAGTCCTTTGAAAAAGTATTCTTTAAAAAATCCACGTTTGAGGATGTTTGAGTCCTTTGAAAAAATATTCTTTAAAAAATCCACGTTTGAGGATGTTTGAGTCCTTTGAAAAAATATTCTTTAAAAAATCCACGTTTGAGGATGTTTGAGTCCTTTGAAAAATATTCTTTAAAAAATCCACGTTTGAGGATGTTTGAGTCCTTTGAAAAAATATTCTTTAAAAAATCCACGTTTGAGGATGTTTGAGTCCTTTGAAAAATATTCTTTAAAAAATCCACGTTTGAGGATGTTTGAGTCCTTTGAAAAAATATTCTTTAAAAAATCCACGTTTGAGGATGTTTGAGTCCTTTGAAAAAATATTCTTTAAAAAATCCACGTTTGAGGATGTTTGAGTCCTTTGAAAAAATATTCTTTAAAAAATCCACGTTTGAGGATGTTTGAGTCCTTTGAAAAAATATTCTTTAAAAAATCCACGTTTGAGGATGTTTGAGTCCTTTGAAAAAATATTCTTTAAAAAATCCACGTTTGAGGATGTTTGAGTCCTTTGAAAAAATATTCTTTAAAAAATCCACGTTTGAGGATGTTTGAGTCCTTTGAAAAAATATTCTTTAAAAAATCCACGTTTGAGGATGTTTGAGTCCTTTGAAAAAATATTCTTTAAAAAATCCACGTTTGAGGATGTTTGAGTCCTTTGAAAAAATATTCTTTAAAAAATCCACGTTTGAGGATGTTTGAGTCCTTTGAAAAAATATTCTTTAAAAAATCCACGTTTGAGGATGTTTGAGTCCTTTGAAAAAATATTCTTTAAAAAATCCACGTTTGAGGATGTTTGAGTCCTTTGAAAAAATATTCTTTAAAAAATCCACGTTTGAGGATGTTTGAGTCCTTTGAAAAAATATTCTTTAAAAAATCCACGTTTGAGGATGTTTGAGTCCTTTGAAAAAATATTCTTTAAAAAATCCACGTTTGAGGATGTTTGAGTCCTTTGAAAAATATTCTTTAAAAAATCCACGTTTGAGGATGTTTGAGTCCTTTGAAAAAATATTCTTTAAAAAATCCACGTTTGAGGATGTTTGAGTCCTTTGAAAAAATATTCTTTAAAAAATCCACGTTTGAGGATGTTTGAGTCCTTTGAAAAAATATTCTTTAAAAATCCACGTTTGAGGATGTTTGAGTCCTTTGAAAAAATATTCTTTAAAAAATCCACGTTTGAGGATGTTTGAGTCCTTTGAAAAAATATTCTTTAAAAAATCCACGTTTGAGGATGTTTGAGTCCTTTGAAAAAATATTCTTTAAAAAATCCACGTTTGAGGATGTTTGAGTCCTTTGAAAAAATATTCTTTAAAAAATCCACGTTTGAGGATGTTTGAGTCCTTTGAAAAAATATTCTTTAAAAAATCCACGTTTGAGGCTCATTGGGTCGTTTGAAAATAATATTCTTTAAAAAATCCACGTTTGAGGTACTTTGAGTCCTTTGAAAAAATATTCCTTAAAAAATCCACGTTTGAGCTCATTGGGTCGTTTGAAAAAAATATTCTTTAAAAAATCCACGTTTGAGGCTATTTGGTTCCTTTGAAAGAATATTCTTTAAAAAATCCACGTTTGAGGCTATTTGGGTCCTTGAAAAAAATATTCCATCGTTGAGCCACTGGAAGCCCTTGAAAAAACATTCTTTAAAAATTTCTCGTTTGTTAGTCCTTTGGACAATATTCTTTAACAGTTCCACGTTTATAACTCAGTTACGTTAATGTAACTCAGTTTACGTTTACACGTTTACGGCTCAAAAATTTTTAAAAAATGAGCCCTTGAAAAAATCTTATTAAATATTTTTAATTTGAGGCTCAGCAATTCTTGAAATAAATATTCTTTAAAAAAATATGTTTCATGCCCTTGGAGTCCTTCAAAAAAACATTTAAAAATTCTTTAAAAAAAAATCAAGCTTGTGGCTCTTTTCAAAAAATATTCTTAAAAAAATCTACGTTTGAGGCTCTTTGGGTCCTTTGAAAAAATATTCTTTAGAATATTATGGAAGCTTTTTTGGTGTGTTAAAAATACTATTTGAAAATTCACGTTTGAGGCTCGTTTGATCCTTAAAAAAAAATTTTTTAAAAATCCAAGTTCGAGGCTCTTTTGATCCTTGATAAAAGATTTTTTAAAAATCGAAGTTCGAGGCTCTTAAAAAATATTATTTAAAAAATCCACGTTTTGATGCTTGAATGCTTGAAAAAATATTTAAAAAGTCCACATTTATGGCTCCGAAATCCTTAAAAAAAATATTTTTAGAAATCCACGTTTGAGGTTCTTTTTGTCATTAAAAAAATATTTTTAAAAATCCAAATTTGAGGTTCCTTTTTGTCCTTGAAAAAATATTTCTGAAAACCCACTTTTATGACTTCGAAATCCTTAAAAAAATATTTTTTAAATCCAGAGAATTCACACTTTTAGCAAAATTAAAAACAATTTTTAGAGGATCCACAATAGAGCTTGAAAAAATATATATATTTTTTTAATTCAGATACTACAAAGATTATCTTTGCAAAAATATGACTTTTTAATAAAAATGTTTTTGTAAAAATCCCTTGTAGCTAATATGATCCTCGAAACAAAAATACTTTTTTTTAGCATTCACGTTTGTAGATGCTCCGATACTTGAAAAATATTCACGAAAAAATCCACGCCTTAGCTATTTTGTGTCCCTTTCTAAAATTCAATTCCCTTTCAATCACCAAGCTGAACCATAAATAACTTAGTAGACTTGCATACACTTTCGTATTCAAATAAATCTGATGAAGAGAGTTACTAATACTGATATATAAATACATATATATATCAATAGATTGTTTATGAAAACCACCAATATGTGAGACAAAAACGAGAACATACTCACAAACACATACACTATATATGTGTATATGTGTTTGTGCATACATCCATTTTAAGCTTGCATTCAAAAATACAAACAACTGATATCAATAAAGGACAAGGACCCATTTATGGAACACCAAATGAGAGGTATAGAGGGATCTACAACAACATGTTACATACACACAAACCTACAAAAACACCAACATATATTGTGATTGTAAATGTATTTTTAGTTTTATACCATTCGTGTTGTATTGTATCATCATCCACTTCAGAATATATATAAACAAATAAACACTTCATGTTTTTCCGGTATTTCCATAAATCCATTTGTGTGTCTGCGTGTGTGTGGGTTTTTTGTGTATTATACCATATCAGTCAGATTCGCTGATTTGAGAGTATGAGTTGGCTGGCCAAATACTCTGATATATGTATTTTTCATAGATTGTTTTAAATCCGCAGTATCTCTGCATCCGGTAAATATTCATTACTGTGTGGAGTTTTCATAGTTTTTTCCCCGCTTTTCGGTTAGTTTTTACATAATAAAACAAAGCCAAGTACACAATTTTACATAAAAATATTTGAAAGCGCGCAAAAAGAAAGAAAAACTACATCTTTTTGGTGGAATGTTTGGGAAAAAAATCCAAACAACATTCATACAAATCTATAGAGGCTTTGTTTTTATGGCTTTTTATCGCACGCAGTGGGTTTTTCACTCTTCGTTTTTGGCTTTCAGCCTTTACTCGCCATCAAACAATAGCTCCATTATTGAAATGAAAATTCAGAGGTTTTTCACATTTTTTTTTCATCTCATAATGAATATAAAGTTATCAATATTTAAACACAACAATATCATTTAATATGATGATTATTGTTATTGTTATTGGAAATTCAAAACGAGTAGCGAGTAATTGGCAAATTAATGTATCCATTTTGGAATGTAATCAATGTTATGGTAATTCGATGCCTGGAAAATTGATCCATTAGATATAATTGCCAGAGAGAGATTTTCTTTTTTTCTCTTTGATGAAGGTTTCCGTAATAAAGTGGGGGGAATTAAAATATGTTTTCAAGGGCTATTGGTATATTTGTTAAGGGACGAAAAAACTTGGATTTTTTAAAGGACTCAAAAAGTCTCAAACATAAATTTTTCAAAGAATTTTTTCCAAGAACGTGAATTTTTTAAACAATATTTTTTTAAGAACTAATAGGGGTACAAATATATATGTTGAAAAGAATATTTTTTCAAGGACCTATAGAGGGACAAACGTGGATTTTTTAAAGAATTTTTTCCAAGGACTCATAGAGCCTTAAACGTGGATTTTTTAAAGAATATTTTTTCAACGACTCAAAGACCCTTAAACATGGATTTTTTAAAGAATATTTTTTCGAGGACTCACAGAGCCTCAAATGTGGATTTTTTAAAGAATATTTTTTGAAAGGACCAAAGAGCCTCAAACGTAAATTTTTTAAAGAATATTTTTTGAAAGGACCAAATAGCCTCAAACGTGGATTTTTTAAAGAATATTTTTTGAAAGGACCAAAGAGCCACAAACGTGTATTTTTTAAAGAATATTTTTTGAAAGGACCAAAGAGCCACAAACGTGTATTTTTTAAAGAATATTTTTTGAAAGGATTAAAGAGTCTCAAACTTGGATTTTTTAAAGAATATTTTTTCGAGGACCTATAGAGGCACAAACGTGGATCTTTTAAAGACCAGTTGAGGAAAAACATGGATTTTTTAAAGAATATTTTTTCAAGGACCTATAGAGGCACAAACGTGGATCTTTTAAAGACCAGTTGAGGAAAAACATGGATTTTTTAAAGAATATTTTTTCAAGGACTCAAGGAGCCTCAAACTTGCGTTTTTTAAATATTTCTTTCAAAGAGCCGTGGTTTTGTTAAACATTTTTTCAAGGGCCCAAAAAGACTCAAACGTGGATTTTTTAAGGAATAGCTGTTTTTAAGGACTCAAGGAAAAGTGGATTTTTTAAAGAATATTTTTTTCAAGAACTCAAAGATACTCAAACGTGGATTAAAAAAAATCCAAGGACTCAAAGTGGATCAAACGTGGATTTTTTAAAGAGTTTTTTCAAACGTGGTTTTTTTAAAGAGTTTTTTTCAAACGTGGATTTTTTAAAGAGTTTTTTCAAACGTGGATTTTTTAAAGAGTTTTTTCAAACGTGGATTTTTTAAAGAGTTTTTTCAAACGTGGATTTTTTAAAGAGTTTTTTCAAACGTGGATTTTTTAAAGAGTTTTTTCAAACGTGGATTTTTTAAAGAGTTTTTTCAAACGTGGATTTTTTAAAGAGTTTTTTCAAACGTGGATTTTTTAAAGAGTTTTTTCAAACGTGGATTTTTTAAAGAGTTTTTTCAAACGTGGATTTTTTAAAGAGTTTTTTCAAACGTGGATTTTTTAAAGAGTTTTTTCAAACGTGGATTTTTTAAAGAGTTTTTTCAAACGTGGATTTTTTAAAGAGTTTTTTCAAACGTGGATTTTTTAAAGAGTTTTTTCAAACGTGGATTTTTTAAAGAGTTTTTTCAAACGTGGATTTTTTAAAGAGTTTTTTCAAACGTGGATTTTTTAAAGAGTTTTTTCAAACGTGGATTTTTTAAAGAGTTTTTTCAAACGTGGATTTTTTAAAGAGTTTTTTCAAACGTGGATTTTTTAAACGTGGACTTTTTAAAGAGTTTTTTCAAACGTGGACTTTTTAAAGAGTTTTTTCAAACGTGGACTTTTTTAAAGAGTTTTTTCAAACGTGGACTTTTTTAAAGAGTTTTTTCAAACGTGGATTTTTTAAAGAGTTTTTTCAAACGTGGATTTTTTAAAGAGTTTTTTCAAACGTGGATTTTTTAAAGAGTTTTTTCAAACGTGGATTTTTTAAAGAGTTTTTTCAAACGTGGATTTTTTAAAGAGTTTTTTCAAACGTGGATTTTTTAAAGAGTTTTTTCAAACGTGGATTTTTTAAAGAGTTTTTTCAAACGTGGATTTTTAAAGAGTTTTTTCAAACGTGGATTTTTTAAAGAGTTTTTTCAAACGTGGATTTTTTAAAGAGTTTTTTCAAACGTGGATTTTTTAAAGAGTTTTTTCAAACGTGGATTTTTTAAAGAGTTTTTTCAAACGTGGATTTTTTAAAGAGTTTTTTCAAACGTGGATTTTTTAAAGAGTTTTTTCAAACGTGGATTTTTTAAAGAGTTTTTTCAAACGTGGATTTTTTAAAGAGTTTTTTCAAACGTGGATTTTTTAAAGATTTGTTCCAAGGACTCCAAGAAGCTCAATCGTGGATTTTTTTCCAAGGACTTAAAGAGCCCCAAACATGGATTTTTTAAAGATTTTTTTTCCAAGGATTCAAGGACTCCAAGAGGGTCAGACGTGGATTTTTTTAAGAATTATTTTCGAAGGACTCAAAGAGCCTCAAACGTGGATTTCTTAAAGATTTTTTTCCAAGGATTCAAGGACTCAAAGAGCTTTAAACGTGGATTTTTTTAAAGAATTTTTTCCAACGATTCAAGGACTCAAAGAGCTTTAAACGTGGATTTTTTTAAAGAATTTTTTTCCAAGGATTCAAGGACTCAAAGAGCTTTAAACGTGGATTTTTTTAAAGAATTTTTTTCCAAGGATTCAAGGACTCAAAGAGCTTTAAACGTGGATTTTTTTAAAGAATTTTTTTCCAAGGATTCAAGGACTCAAAGAGCTTTAAACGTGGATTTTTTTAAAGAATTTTTTTCCAAGGATTCAAGGACTCAAAGAGCTTTAAACGTGGATTTTTTTAAAGAATTTTTTTCCAAGGATTCAAGGACTCAAAGAGCTTTAAACGTGGATTTTTTTAAAGAATTTTTTTCCAAGGATTCAAGGACTTCAAGAGGCTCAGACGTAGATTTTTTCAAGAATTATGTTCGAAGGACTCAAGGAGCCTCAAACGTGGATTTCTTAAAGAATTTTTTGCAAGGACTCAAAGAGTCTCAATCGTGGATTTTTTATACATTTTTTTCCAAGGACTCCAAGAGGCTCAAACATTGATTTATTAAAGAATTTTTTTCCAAGGACTCAAAGAGCCTCAAACGTAGATTTTTAAAGAATTTTTTCCAAGGACTCAAAGAGTCTCAATTGCGGATTATTTAAAGATTTTTCTCCTAGGACTCAAGAAGCTCAAACGTGGATTTTTTAAAGATTTTAAATTGAAAATGTTATCAATATTTTCACCTTAAGTATCTCCTGCATTCTGTGTTCATTTCTATTCATTAAATTTTAACTACATGGCACATTCAAAAGTTCTCACTCTCATTGGTTAATTGTCAGTCCTCCAAACGAGCTGCGTTAGCTTTAACTACATTTTTAATAAAATTATTTCTAACTTACGCTGCGTTGCAAAACAAGTTGTTTTGTTTATGCAAAAGTTTGTTTTTCTATTGTCATTTCGTTGTGAACTAATTAAAGTTGTCAAGTACTCAGCTTTGAGAGCAACAAACAACATTTACAGCTACAGTTTTAGTTCCAGCTGTGTGCCAGTGGGTAATGGGAATACGGGTGCAAAGGAGAGAGAAGCACAACTGCATTTTACACGCAGAGTAAACTCCAGGATATTTGCTGCCAGTCCACTTGGGTGCCAAAGTATGGCTTTAGTTGTGGACGTGGATGAGTGTGTTTTTGTTTTTTTTTATTTTCTCTTTTTTTACTTTCCACCCAAAGACTCTTTAAAGATGTCTAGCAATTCTTGTATATCCAAGTTGAGATGTTCTCAACTTTCCTCTTGGTTCATTGTCTGTCCGCTCGTCCATCTTGTCCTTTTCAATCGCCGGACAAACACTCATCAAAAGTATTTGTTTTGTCGTTATTGCTCTGTCTTGTATTGCTGCTCCTACTGCTGATGCTGCTCTTGCTGCTGTTATTTGTATCCTCACAACTGGCGAGGGACATTAGTGATGTGTTAAAGAGCAAGAGACCAGCAGGCTTGTCATATCCTTTGTTACCAGGGTATATATATATTGTAAGTCTGATATTTTTTCTTCAGAGTCGTTCATTTTTCGTTGTTGCTATTGTAGTTCGACTCACAGTCACATCACAAAACTATTTGTTGCCACAGCTGTTGCCATAGAATTTATGTTCTTAAGACGTTTTTTTTTCTCCTTTCCAGTTTGAATCTATCCTCATCGATAGTATGTAAGAAGTCTTGAGTTTTGTATTGAGGGACTTTGGATAGATTACACAAAATAAGTATTGAGAAAACCCAAAAAGTTATAGGATGAGGAGCTTATAAAACTAGAGAAGAGAAAGATTCTAAATAAAATTTAATGTTTTGGGTTTTATTGTTATCGTCACAAAATGGACCATTAACGAGGATATGGGTATATTTTAGCTATTTAGATGAATTAAAATCTGAAATGGTTTATATTGGTTCTTAAAATAGACCAAATTGAGTATAGATCAAGTTGAGAATATCAATTCTAAAATAGTTAGAGCAGATCGAAATTCATGTAAACAACTTAAAAAGTATCTGTCGGATTTGCCCACAGTTGTATAACCCCAGCCAATGTTCGATTATTTAAATATACTTTTACTTTTGTTATGATTTTTCGAAACGTTGAATCTCTATGGAGTATGTTCCGAAAGAATGGGTCAATATTGTCCAATTCGTATACTGCTTACTTCCTCCTCTTTATATGAAATATGTGAAAATTTTTAGAAATATTAAAATGTGTTTGATGTACCGAATATGCAGGGTGAGATGAAAAAACTGCAACCAACTTCTGACTGCTGTCATTTTTAAGCCACTCGTCCGTAGGCCGACTTCAAGGAAGTGGACGGAATAAAACAGCAACATCAGCAGAAATGGTTCGAAAAGTGAAGAAGCGACTTAATCGAAACCGGCGTCGCAGTGGCCGCGGCAAATATTGAAAAATGAGCTCGGGGTAAAGCCATTCAAAATTCCAAAAAGTGCAAGAACTTACACCGCAACAGAAAGAAAATACACTCAAAAGAGCTAAAGAGTTGTTTCGCTTGACCGAAAGTGGTGAATTTGGTTTTCTCCGATGAGAAAGCATTCGTTGTCCAGCAGTTTGTAAACAAACAAAATGACCTTGTTCAATTGCCAAAGAGGTCAGCTGAAATGTGCACCTTCGGTTGGCCACCAGAATTCAAGATGGTGTGGGCCGCCATAACAGCCGATGGTCGCTCCGCGCTCGTATGGCATCAGAATAAATGTCGAATATTATCGCGAAAATATTCTGGAGGGTGTTAAAGCCTTGGGCACGCAAACATTTTGGCCACAGACCTTAGACATTCCAACAGAACTCAGCACCATCGCACTCAGCACGCGCCACCCAAGAATTGTTACAAAATGAGGTTCCTCCTCGCTTCATTTTCAGGGCACAATGGCCACCAAAATCTCCGGATACCAATCCGTTGGACTATTGTGTCTGGAGTATTTTGGAAATCAAGGTTGGCACTAAAAAATACAAAATTGTCGATCACACCAAGCAAGCGCTTCGCCGGGAATGGGCCAAAATACCGCAGAGCAACAATGATGGTTTCATTGGTGACCAATTCGAACAAATCTAAACTTATTCTAAAATTTGATGGTGGACCGATATATCCCAACTTCACAGCAGATCTTGGTTTAGTAAAAATAATGAAGTGGTTGAAATTTGTTATTTCGTTATATATCATGCTTATTTCGGATTTTATAAACGTTTGGTTATTTAAAACTTTCACACTTTGTGGGGGAGGTACCAGAAGAAATCGGTTGTTATTTTAGCGTTTTATGAGCTGCATGAATATTCAAAATTTTTACCCTTTGTGGGGGAGGTACCAGACGAAGTGGACCGATACATCCAATCTTCACAGCAGATCTTGTTTGATCAGAAATAATGGGATGTGAAAAAATATTAAGCGAACCGGATTCTTATTTCGGATTTTATAATGGTTTTGGTTATTCAAAACTTTGACCCTTTGTGGGGGAGGTACCAAAAGAAATGGTCCTATCTCTACCATCTTTATGACAGATCTTGCGTTGATGAAAGTATTGACTTGTACTAAGTCGAAATGTAATCGGATATTAATTTCGCGTTTTATGAACTTCGTGGATATTTGACCCTTTGTGGGGGAGGTACTAGATGGAGTGGACCGATATTGCCATTGTCGCATCTGACGTAGCACTGATGGAGATATTGGGATTTGCAAAGTTGGAGCAAACTCGAAATATCCTTGCAGATTTTTTTATTTTTTAATTTCTACCTTTTGTAGGGGAGGTAGTGGAAGGATTTAACCCAACTCGATCTAATTTTGACAATAATATTACGATGTGCCAAGTATGAATCAGATCGGGTACTCCTTTCGAGAGTAATCGTGCGTACCAATCAGCTAGACAGACAGACCAACAGACGGACGGACATTGTTAGATCGATTCTAAATGTCGTGAAACAAATTTGGTCGAATTTGGATGAAGCACAACTGTTTTTCGAAATTCGAAATTTACAATTCTGGTATACTTTCGAAATTATTGTTTTTTCGAATTTGGTTAGAGATATCAAAATAAAATGTTAACGTCACAAATGAGCACAAACTGTATACAATTTTGAACAACTTTAGTTTTTTCGAAATTCGAAAATTACAACTCCTCTCAGGATTTTTCAAAAAAAAAAAAAAAATAAGATAAAATAAATAAAATAATTGTTTTTCGAATATATAACAAATGTTTTCGAATTTCGAAAAAAATTAGCACAACTTTTTTTTTTTCGAACTTGGAAACTTGTAATTGCAACGGACACTACATTAAAAACTGTAGTACATTTTGAAATCAGTTTCGGATTCTCTTCAAATGTCCATATCTCAATTAGACTGTACTGGATGTTTCTTGAATAATACTGGCAACACAAAGGGGGAACTATAACAAAATGTGGAGTTTTAGGTTTCAATTTCAATTCTAACTTTTTGAGCAACCTTTTGGACTTCGTTTCATTTAAATTTAGTATCATATGACTTAAAATAATAGAGAAACCTTATAATCGCCCTATAATCTATTTCAATCTATCGCGGAACAAATTACTTCCCTGTTCCCACTTTTCTCTCCATTCTTTCTCAATAATCTCTCCATTGAACATAATTTTCAATTTTCATTTCAATTTGTGTTTTTTGTTATTCTTTCGTCATAATTTAACTTTTGTGAAATGAAAATTGTTCCTCTTTCTCCTCTCTCTCATCCCAACTTCCCATGTATGTATGTGTGTGTGGGTGGGTGTGTTTTTCTTCTCAAGTGTACAACAATGTGGCAAAATCTACTTGACGTAATGCATACGCAAATGACTTAATGTGCTTTAGAGTGCAATGACTTAAACGTCATGGCTTGTACAACGTAGCCGAATGTTGTTCGCAACCCTCGCCGCCCATTAACCATTACAACTACATCGAGGATGGAAGGTGATGGCGCAAATGGTGGATGGATGAAGCTTCTCGCATGACATGTTGGTGACGACGATGATGACGACGACGATGGCGATATGACGTTTAAACTGATGGCTAAAGACTCAACACATTGTTGTAAAAGTGATTTTTGCAACATATTTTCTGCATTAACAGCCATGCAATGGTGTTCATCACGGGCGCTGAAGAAGATAGTGGTGGTGATGACGATGATGATGTTGGTGATGACGATGGTTGGTAGTAAGTTTGGACAACTTCATATAAGACAGTCTAGTCTTCTTCTTCTGCTCACCAGCAAGTTTTTAGAAGAAGCCCAACACACAATATCTCATAACCAGCCCCACCAACAGCAGCAGCAGTTATAAGTAGTGCCAGTAGAAGTGGCACCAACTAAAACAACAACAAACATACTTAGTGCAGTTTTTCAAAATGCCCCTTGGGAAAGTATGCGTGTAAGGGTTGGCATTTCTTTTTTTCCCGCTACGTTTTTCATTTTCACTTACTAGCTTCCTTTTTGGTTTTCATTTTTGTGGTTGTTGTTATTGTTTTGTGTGTGCACAACTTTAAGATTTCACAATGATGACGTTGAAATATCTTGTCTGCCAGACTTGATGTCTTTGAAAGTAAATTACGAAAAAATAAACTCATTACTTTCCATCTCTTCTTTACAGAGTTTTATTACATTCTGTTTGCTTTGTTCTCAAAGGTTTTAGTGAGTTATTTTTTATATTTTTGTGGTATTATGCTACTTTCTAGGGAATTTTAAAGCCTTGGCTAGAGGTGGAGTTTCGGATCTGGAAATATTTTTAAGAAATTTTAGGAATGTTAAATTCGAAATGCAAACCCGTCGGGGTTGCAAACAGAATAAACATTAATTTTACCCTCAGTCATAAGAGGCTATATACCATTTAATGCGGCCAAAATGTGCCACATCGAAATAGCAGCTTTAGACACTAGATCCCTTTAGACTATATCCGTTTCAGGACATTTTGAGTCGATCTACTGGCGTATGTCTGTCTGGTGCTTACGATAACTCCTGAAGGCAGGATTTTGTCTAAACTTGGTACATGATAAAATCAATATCAAATTTAGATCGAGTTCGGAGATGGGCTATATCGTTACACACCTTCTGGTACTTCCCCACTAAGTGTGAAAATTTTACACAAAATAATTGACCCCATAGAACAAGAAAGGATCATCCGATTTTATAACATTTTTCAAAGCCTTATATTTGGAACTGTGCTGGGTCAGATGCTACGCTCACAAAAGGGTCAACATTTCGAATGATCTCAACGCTTATAAAATATGATTGTCCGATTGTCTTCAAATTTTGCATATTCCAATGTTTCTAACAACTCTAGTTCTGATATGAAGATGGAATGAATAATTATAGTACCTCCCCACAAAGGGCCAACATTAAGGAACTTTATCGATAATGTCCATTTACGCACCTAACCTAGCACCGATGGAAATATTAGGATTTGCTAAGTTTGAGCAACCTCCGATAATCCTTTCTCTTCCTGTATAGTTTTTTTTTTTTTTTGAAAATTTTGACCTTTTGTTGGGTAGGTACCAAAAGGAGTGGACTGATATTGCCCATTTTCGGACTCGACCTAAGTTCGATAATAATATTACGATGTACCAAGTTTGGTCACAATCGGATACTCCCTTCAAGAGTTATCGCGCGCCCCAGCCAGACGGACGGACATCGTTAGATCGACTCCAAATGTCGTGAAACGGATTTGGTTCAATAAGACAAAGGGTCTTCAACCGCTATTTCAATGAGGCACGTTTTGGCCGTATCAATAGATACATACCCTTTTTAGCCATATGGCTGAGGGTGTAATAAGCACATCGCATCATGCCTGTGCCAAGGGTCGGTCAATGGAGATAGCTCTACACGAAGTTGTTGAGAAGAACATGGAAAACTTTAACTTTACTTTGTCAGCTTTCCTCGATGTAGAGGAGGCTTTTAACAGTGTAAAACTGGAATCGATCCATAGTACTCTCTGGTATTTCCTCAATCCTGGTTGAGTGTATTGATAGTATGCTAAAAAGCGGAATAATAAGTTCAAACTTGGGAGAGAGTTCTATTAGGAAGCAGACGGACACCGCAGGTAGGAGTTCTCTCACCCCTGCTTTGGCTTCATGTGATTAACGAAATACCAGCTTCTAACAAAGACAGTCGCATATACCGATGACGTAGTGATGCTGAGAAGTGGTAGATTTCTTACAACTATTTTTGACCAAATGCAAGGTGCACTAGAAGAGTTGTCTGGTTCGGCCCTGGATAATGGTCTGCGAATATACCCTGCAAAAACCGAACTTGTGCTATTCACAAAATATACCAATACTGGGTACTGGATAGAGTTACACTAGAGCCCTCCCCTGCCTTGGATAATCTCGAGCAGAAGAACAAGCTCCCTTAAATATCTTAGGAGGTCTGTTCTATGGATCGTGGTGGGCATACTGACTACTCAGATATCTGACCTCAAGATAGGACAGCGGTGTTCCTTTGATAAGATAACCAAGAGACATAAAATATTTGGCTTGTGGGCGATAGAAACTCTTACGTTCTTCTCAATCATAGATCTCATCATCATTTACAAATTTGCCATAGCAATTCTATGGCTTTGCAGACAATCCTACTAACTACACCTATAATCAGGCCTTCCAAAAACTCGCCCAAATTTGTTCAAAGAGTGAAAAATCACTCGAATTCGACCGAGTACTCTCCTGGGAGCAGGGAAAGAATCGAGCAAGTGAGAGCATTTTCCTCGTTTTGGAATGGGAGCAAAATTAGTTAAAAATCGAAAAGATTCTACTCCGTAGACTCCGTACATAATCCACACACCCCCCCCCCCCCCCCCCTCCTCACACAGCAATATTGTTCGCGAGCAAGTGAAAATCAGCAAATCTGTGCTTTGCTTAAAATCCTATATTAATAGTCCTTCAAAATATATAGAAAAACAATTCAGTAAGTCCCTGAAAAATGTTTATGAAAAACGCACGATTAGTCCTTAGAAATATATTTCTAAAAATCCAGAATAAGTCTTTTAATTATATCCCTAAAAAGCCAAGATTTTAATTGTAATAGTTGCATAAAATTAATTTTTGAAAAAATTCCTTTGAAAAATATTTCTTGGAAAATATACTTGTATAAGTTCGATACGTTCCACCACAACTTTCCAATACTCGTCAATCACGGATGCTGATTGGCACACAGGTATCTCTTTTACAATTCCCTTGGCGGATACCGTAGTGAGCGGATCGCCGCTGGGTATTGGTTGTTGGCGGTAAGCTCACCTTGCTCTCATTGGAAGTAGTTGTAGTTGTAATAATATACAGACATGGGACCCTCAGCGGTCACTCAGAACCTCTGCGTTCACTTGTCTGTATTTGCATATGTATTAGAAATAGACAAGGGATCCTCTGCGATCACTTAGAACCTCTGCGTTCACTTGCCTTTAGCCTTTGAAGCGAAACCCAACACGGCCACTGTCGCCAACACCATATTTGAAAAGAGGTAATTTTGTTGTTCGAAAAGAAAGAACAAATAAAGCAAAAATTATATTAAGAATTAATACTAATTTATCTTTGTTTTATTTATTGTCATATTTCTTTATTTACACCACACACGCGTATCACCCGCACCGCACCAAACCTCTCACCTACACAACACATCACCTTTCATATCACATTAAAAACTCTGAGGAGTTTTTGTTGTCTTGACACTATCGAACCCATTCTCCCCACTCCCCTGAGTTAAACAATACTCATAAAAAATCAGGAATAGTATTTAAATATTTCCTAAAATCCGAAATATCAGGTCCTCCGAAAATGTTCTTATGATTAAAGAATTTAAGGTCCTTTAAAAATATTACCAACAATTCAGGATTTAGGTCCTTTAATGAATATTACTAGGATATCATTGAAATAAAATTCACTTTTTAATAGTCCTTTAGTTAATATTTTTACATCTAAAAGTCCTTGAAGATATATCTGTAAAAAAACAGGGGAGCTTATGTGAATTAGTGGCTCTTTCCGAAACCTAGGTATTCCCTGTCTTACCCCTGGTAAAGATTACCATCTTTCTTCCAAAAAAAAAAAATCTTTTTTTACAACAATAATTGAATTAAGCCTGACTATATTGCAACTAAAACATTATCTTCCTAAAAATAATCATAAAAACACGAATTCGTGTAGAAACCAAACGAAAACCAAACCATATTTTAGAGTCGCTAATTCAAACTTAATTCAATGGAACAGATATCCCAAATTTTAAATGGTGTAGAATTGTTCCCAAATTGATTGGTTCTTAGTTCATTATTTTTGTTATACATTGTGTTTCATATTTTAATTCTAAACCCTTTCATAAACTCAATATCCTTATTATCATAATTAGGATCAGACTTTTCAAAGATGATGTTGCATGCTCTGAACTCTATTGACAGCATTCAACCCATATTTAAATGAAAAATATATGTACACGAGGAAATTTTTTGTAAGTTCCCACATTATCTGCAATCTCTTGACTGAAGAAGTCTGGAGCAACAAAGCCTTGTCTGAGATGGCCTGTATTTTTTGTTTTATTTTCCTCAAGTTTCAGGTCTTCACATCTCATTTCGATTTTGTCCCTTTCCCCATACAAAACAGACACGCACTGGGTCTGTTTTAAAAAAGAAAGTTTGTCTGTCTTTTTTGTTGATGTTGTTGCTGTCGCTCTATAAAGAGCTTGAGGGCAATTCATGCTTCTGCCATTTTTGCTGTTGCATTTTACCAAATGTAATTTATGGATAGTGAAAGTTTTTCCCAAACAAAGTTTATGGTTTTTGTCAAAGAGCTTTGATATGGTGTGCGTGTGTGTGTATGTCCGTTTGAATTTTTAGTTGGTTTTTTACTTTTTCTTGCAGAGTACATTTGTCTTACTTGTTCTGTTTGTTCTTGTAGTCGTTGTTGCTGTTCTTAAAACTCAAAGTAAAAGGACAAAGATAAACTGAAGACTATAATGCGGATTCAATTTAAGCTAGTTTCTTGCTGTGTCTTTCTGGTTAAAAATTTATTGTTGGTTGAACCATAAAATATCAAACATCAAGATTGTATCTGGTATGTGACACATAAATAGGGAAGTAAGTGTTTGTGTGTGTGTGCGTTTAATTTGAAGGACATATAGTTTAATTTTAAATGATGTTTCAATGAAGTGTGTTTTTGCTTTGAAAGTTTTTAATTTAAAAGTCATTGGAGCGTATACTTAACATGTTGCATGTCTGTAATCATGTAACGCATACGCCGTGATGAACAGAGATTTTTTTGGCCAAAGTTGGAAATTGTTTTTAAAAGTAGACTGAAATATGTTTTTTTTATGAGATAGCTATAGTTGTTATCGGCATGAGAAGTACTTCTAGCCTTCTGCTCAAAAGAAAAGACCATTCTATAGAAAAGGACGTTTTTGACATCGTCTAAATTGACGGTTCTTTTTAGACAGCCCCATATGAGAGAAGCTATTTTGCTCGTATATGGGTAGATCTCCTCTTGTCTCCTCTATATGAAAAGACACCATTCGTCATCTTGAGGAGATCCTTTTGCCGCCCTCCATCTATCTATAAAAATAAAATAGTTGATTCACGCCTAATCGAAACGGCTGAAGCTAGAATCTGGATAAATTGTGTGATGGTCAATATTGGGGCTGGTGTGAAAAATAGGGCTGGTCTTTTCGAAATTCGTGATATAATGGTACGAAAAGGGCAAAAAGGTAATAATTATGGTTCCGTTAATATTTGGCAGATTGAAAGAGCAAAGTACGAATACAAATAAAAATTTCTACGTTTTGTACCATTTTTAGCTAGAATTCTGAAATTTAGAATGAAGGATCACTAATAACGTATCGTACCTGTGTACCAAGGAGATTTTAGGAAATTCGAACTTAAAGTGTACAAAAGGTACTCAAAGCTACTAATTTGGTATTGTATGAGGCCATCAACTTTCCGAGTCCAGTCAATCACGGATGCTGATTGACACAACGGGCATCTCCTCGGCAAACTTCACTCGGCTGAGACCGTAGAGCTCAGATGCCACCGGGCGGTGGTTGTTGTTGGTTAGCTCACTTTGATACATACGAGACTCTGCTCTCATTGGACATAATTGTAAATGTAGTAGTAGTAATCGACAATGATCCTTGGCGATCACTGCGATCCTCTGCGATTGCAAGAACCTCTGCGTTCACTTGTCGTTTAGTAGTTGACACGTAAGCACTAAGGTCTCTGCCCTACCCTAAATTACATAAGGTAATTTTTTTTGTTTGCTCGAAAAGAATAACTCAATAAACCACCAAACTTATTTTGAATTAAACTAAACACTACTTGTGTTTTATTTTTATTTGCTTTCTTTCACCTCCTCTCAATTCCCCGCCTAAACAGGTATCATTAACTCAAAATTTTTTTAATATTGAAATTTTACATTGGAACCCAAATAAGGAGGGTGTCTGATATGAGGAGATGTTTTCGAAATTGCGTACTTAAGTGTGCCAATCCTACCAAAGGGTACTAAACTTGGTACCAAACTTATATTAAATTTGTCATAGCGCCTAAAATTGATCCGAAATTATGATGAGATAGTCTGGGCAATTTTTGTTCCATAACACTGTGCGACAAATTTCAATTTTATGAAAGTAGAGCTAAAAACGAAGACACGTGTATCGGCGTTTTGAAAGTTTACATCGTAAAGTAACCTAAATAACCGGGGCAATTTCCCCTCTTTTCCACACTTTTAGGAATTTTCAAATTAGGATTCCTCAAACTCCGTGCGTTTTAGGTATATAGTGTCGTCGGCAATATTATAGATAAAAACACTAGGAATATTTTGGATGAAACTTTTAACCCTCAAGCCAGTCGGGTTTTTTCGGAACATTGATGCATTTTATTGTGGCATACAATGGATTTTTCTTTGTAAAATTTGTCCCTATTTGAAATGATCTTCTTTTCCTCTCTATACAACCTCCGCATTATTTTTTTGATAAAATCTTGGATTGGATTCTCGATATGTGGAAAGTTTTTTTAGAAGAAGGACTCTTATCAAAAACCCTAATTAACATCTATTTATGAGAAGATTTTCTGGTACTCTCTAAGGGGAAAGATCTTCGGTTTTCCTTATATCAGAAGACCATTTTCATCTATTCTATATGAGAAACCCTTGTCTATGGGAGAAGATTTTTCTGGCCATCCTACATGAAGAGACTACGAAAAAAAAAAATGAACAAAAATCTGAATATTCTGGTCGTCACTATATGAAATATACTTTTGATCTTCTATGTCTGAAAGACTTTGTGAGGAAATATTCTTGTCTTCTCTTTGTGAGAAGGATGTCTGATATTCTCTACACATGACAAATCTATGGTATTTTCAATTTGCGATAGACAGACTTCTGGCTTTTTATGCTGATTTCGTTGACGAATAAAGCCAGATATCGTAGGCAAGCAAATTATATAGATGAGTCTAAATTTGGAGAAACAGAGGGGTCTCTTGATGATGGCAAAATATTTAGGGGTTGATATGAACCAAAAACAGAAACATTACCCTGATCACACAATTGAAAACAATCGACACGGAATTTTGTATGAGAAGAGAGTTAAGGACAGGGTAGAAGTCTAGCATTTTGGTGCTCTATGACATAATTTTAAAAGCGAAATCTTCCAAAATAGATTTGAATGTAAGGGATCTTCTAACATGTTGTGGTGTTGTACAGGATTGCCCATATTCGACGGACCCATCTGGCAACGCCATAACTTTTGACAGAGATGTCACATCGCTTAATGACATACCGCGTTTGAAGCGTCAGTCCAAGCAGATTTTTACCATGAGCCAATACATGCCACGCGAGCGCTCTGAAATTTACATTCAACAGAAGAAGTCAATTGTGAAAACTCAACGTGCTTTTAGAACATTAAAAAATGTGAGAAGTGCGCCTTCTAAGTACACCATTAAGCGTTTATACGAAAAATTTTCGAATGGTAAGGCTATCCGAAGAGGCCATATAAAAGTCGACCAAGGCAATCGGCCTAGAATATCGCTGCCGTGCGAGCCAGTGTTGAGAGGTCCCCAAGAACATCCTAAAAACGCCGTTCTCAGCAGTTGGGCATGGCTCGGTCCACTTTACAACGGATTATTCGCATTGATTTGTATTTGTTCCCGTACAAAATTCAATTGACGCAAAGAATGTTGCCTGCGGACAAGCCTCGTCGATAGGAATGGGCCCAAAGGTCCGTCGAATATGGGCAACCATATAGAGTATCACATGGTCGGCCCCGTACGACTATAACCTTTGCTTACTTGTTTCTCTATTAAATATTTCATTTGGCCTTTTCATAGAACAAGAATTAAGCCTTTGACGATTTTCTTTACTAGTCCGCATGTTTATGACGAGATTATAAATAAATTTAAAATACATAATATAATATTTATTGTTATTTTTGTTTCAATAGCATAATAGATATCACGAATTAAAAATTTCAATAACATTAAATGCTACAAAGCTTTCTATTGATTCGAAACATTTGAAATTAGATCCATTAATGGAAAATGTAATAAATTTTTAGCTGATTAACAACAAAAGAGAGGCTGGCGGACAGGCACATGTTCACACACACACACATTAATACTTAAACACCACGACGACACAAAATATCCCCCACAAAAGGCCATAAATACTAGACTTTTAATTCATTTTTCTAATTGAAAACAACGTCAGAACATCTGCACTGTCTGCCGGTTTATTATTTATGTAAATAAGGCGAAGTGAGAGATACGGAGAGCGGGAGAGAGAGAAAAAGGGAGCTAGACTTAACACACAGACAACAAAAAAACGCCAACACCATTCTGGCCAATACACAATACAAAAAAGTACGCCATTGCTGTTACGGCTGCCACCTCTTTGATCTTTTGACTTTTGTGCAACTTGTGGCTGCTGGTTTAATCTAAAACGCCAGGATACTGACGGCACTGAGGTTAGGGAATACAATACGAGCGAGAGAGCCTTTAGCCAGACATTGGAAAATGAAATGATATGGTTTGCCAAGAGTCTATCTTTGGTGATGGTGGCCTTTTGTTGTGGCAACTGTTGTTGTTGTTGTTGTTGCAGATTCCCAGATTCCCTTGTATGGGTTGTATATTATGTACCACGGTAACAAACAAACAAATAAACCAAGTCAATGACCCAGGTGGCTGATAGTTGCGGTGAATGTGTAGCAGTTTTGGCCTTAATAACTTTTTGGTTGAAAGCAACCATCGACCAAAAAAAGTTAGCTGATTTAGTTTAAGCCATTTTTCATGTAACAATTGCTCATCGTCATTTTTTTTTTTTTTTTTTTTGAAAAAGAGTCTCTTTTTCTCTCCTTTTCACATATATTTTATTACACACTGCTCCACAGACTTCGCAAAATAAATTCTATCCTATGCCCGCCACACTTTGACAGGTGACTAATTGGCAATTTTGTCACTATCATTTGACTTCAATGTTGAAGAACGTCTACTCCAAACAGTGAAGTGAGAAAAGAACAATAAGTACTTGTCAGGCCGTCTCGCCTGATGTCCCAGTTACTATTACCACCATCACCACCGCCAACCACTTCTCGAGTTTCAAAACTATAATGGTTAAATTGTTGTAGTAGTTGTTGCTGTTGTGGCCCCCAACAATTTAGTTGTCTTCCTTCGCTTTTCTATAAATATTGTTGTTGGTTTTGATGAACACTTTAGTGTGGCGAAAATATATAAATTGTTTGCCTCTGGAGAACATTTGTGCTCGGTTAAATAGCAGATGGCGGTAGAAACTAGGTGATTTTTTGATAAAATTATAAATGATAAATGTTGGTGTAAAGGCCAACCTTAAAATAGAGGGAGGGGTATATTAACCTTGTCATTCCGCTCGTAACTCCTCGAAAAACTCGTCACAGCTAAAAAGGTATGCATATTCTTGACCAGTGTAAAATTCTAAGTCCAGTTAGCAATGTACGTCTGTCTGTCCGTCTCTCTGTTGCATTTACGCTATTTTTTGAACGAATTGAGATAGAAGTCTACAATTTTGCACTCTTATGCAATTTTGCAGTGATTTCGGGGTGACAGCTCTATTCTTTCACCCAATACAAAGTTTAGTGCGATTTAGTTTTTTTCGTTTAAATATGACTCATTTCCGAACCACCGTCAAATCTTAATTCCAAACACCGACAGACACCTCAATATCAAATTTACAGATTCCAGTTCTATTCCTTCCCCCAATACACAATTTAGTACCATTTAGTACTTTTCGAACAATTATAGTACATATTTCCAAAGCCAACCTCATATCGTAGCCACAGACATCAACAGAGATATCCATATCAAATTTCAGGATTTCAGATCTATTCCTTCACCAAATACCAAATTTAGTACCATTTGGTAATTTTCGTTCACATATTGTTCGCATTTCCATATTGCCATATCTCCACATCAAATACCAACTGAGACCTAAGATAAAATTTCGGGACTTTTCGAACAATTATAGAACACACTTCAAAAACCAACTCCATATCTTAACTACAAACAACAACAGTGATTGAGGATTTCAGCTCTATAATTTCTCCCATTATGTCAAATTTAGTAACATTTAGAACAATTATAAGTGGAATATCTAAAACCAGGTACTTCTTTCAACCAAATTTAGTAACATTTAGAACAATTATAAGTGGAATATCTATAACCAGGTACTTCTTTCAACCAAAGACCCTAACCCCATCCATATCAAATTTTAGTATTACAGCTCTATTCCTTCACCTAATACCAAATTAAGTACCATTTTGTACTTTTCCTTTCAATATAGGACACATTTTCAAACAAAAGCCAGATCTCAACACCAAATACCAAAAGAGACCTAAATATTAAATTTCGGGATTTTTGCTCTATCTCTTCACCAAAATTTCCAAAATCACCTCCATATGTCCAGGCTAAACACGGACAACAACCATGATTCCAAATTTCAGTTTTCGGCACTATCTGTTCATGTAATACCAAATAATACCATTCATAGAACTTTTTAGTATTTATCGTGCACTTGTAGTACAGATTTCCAAAATCACATCCATATCTCAATTCCAGTTACCCAACAAAAACCTCAATACCGAATTTGAGAATCCAAGTAATATTCTTTCACCCAATACTTAATTTAGTACCATTCTTAAAATTATAGGAAGCATTTCCACCACCACCAAATCTCAAACACAGATACCGTTAGGAATCTAAATATAAAATTTCAGAATTGTATCTCTATATCTTCATCCAATATCAAATAAAGTACGATTCAGTACTTTTGGTACAATTATAGTACACCACCTCAATATGTCAAGGGTAAACATGTCGCTGTTCATGTTTACCTAAAACCAAATTTCAGATTTCAAGCACTATCTGTTCAGCGAATACCAAATTGTACCAAATATAGTACTATTTGTACTTTTCGTGAAATTGTAGCACACATTTCCAAAACCACCTCCTTATCACAAACCTAACACCAATAAGGGCCACAATAAAACATTTTAAAATTCCAGCTTCTTCCCTTTACCCTAAATTGTAGAACTTTTCGTAATATTAAAGTTCGAATTTCCAAAAAAACTCTATGATACATCTATCCTGCACTCATGGTTTACCTTGCCACGCAACGTAGATTTTTTAAGGACTTGCTTGCCAAGGAATATGGATTTTTCATAAATTCTTCAAAGACTTCCTTACCAACAATCAGATTCTTTAGAATTGTTTGTACAACCAAGCCAATGGTTATAAACTATTTTTCGGGAACTTTTAGTTTGTTTTAACATTTTCCAAGAATTTTCCTGAAATATTTTTCGAACCATCTAAACAGCGTTCGCCCTTTGTCAACTTTTAGACGTAGTATTTCGTTCTCGAGAAGGGTTTTTCTCTAAAAGAGGCTTTCATAGGGGTTCCTCCCTATAGATCATACTAAAAAGGATTTCTCTTTATAGAAGTTATTGGAAAACAAGTAAAAAGCAGAAAGATCGTTGCGGTGAAAAATGTCCGTAAAATCTTGAAATACCGCATATCGGGAGGAAAATATTTATGGGGGATATATATTTATGGGGTGAGATGAAAAAACTGCAACCAACTTCAGACTGCTGTGATTTCTAAGCCACTATTCCGACAGCCGTTAAAATTATTTCACTGACAGCTCATTATATTGTTTGCAAGCATTTTGGTAAGAATTGTCCAGAAAAAACGTTATTCGTGATGGAATTGAAGCGTGATAGTGTGATTTCTTCATACTTGGCTGGAAAACCACAAGTGGCTATCGTTCGAGCATTCCAGCATTTAAATGTGAATAAATTTTTTTGTGGCTCGTACCATCGCTCGTTACCGTATCGTAGCCTGACTTCAAGGAAGTGAACGGAAGGAAACAATAACATTAGCAGAAATGGTTCGAAAAGTAAAGAACCTACTTGATCGAAACCCGCGTCGCAGTGGCCGAATAATGGCTCGCGAGCTGAACATATCGCACTATTCCATTTGGCAAATATTGAAAAATGATCTCGGGGTAAAGCCATTGAAATTCCAAAAAGTGCAGGAACTTACACCGCTACAGAAAAAATAGACTCTAAGGAGCTAAAGAGTAGCTTCGCTTGGCCAAAAGTGGTGAACTGCTGAATTTGGAGCCAAATTTTCTCCGATGAAAAACATTCGTTGTTTACAAACAAAATAATCGTGTTTACTTGCCAAAGAGGTCAGCTAAAAAGGTGCACCTTAGGTTGGCCACCAGAACTAAAGCGGCGGCCATGGTTATGGCGTGGGTCGCCATAACATCCGACGGTTGCTCTCCGCTCGTATTCATTTCCAGCGCACAATGGCAACCAAAATCTCCGGATACCAATCCGTTGGACTATTGTGTCTGGAGTATTTTGAAATCAAGGTTGGCCCTAAAAAATACCAAAGTGTCGATCACCCCAAGCAAGCGCTTCGCTGGGAATGGGCCAAAATGCCGCAGAGCAACATTCGGGCAGCGGTTGACGGTTTCATTGGCCGTTTTTAAGGCCATAATTCGTGTCAAAGGTGACCAATTCGAACAAATCTAAACTAATTCTAAAATTTGAAGCTATTTCCGACATTTTTTGCTTTCATTCAATAAAATAAAAAAATATGTAAAAATTTTGGCGTTTGACTTTGTTGCAGTTTTTTTATCTCACCTGCATTTTTGATTTTGCATTTATGTCCCTCACACCCGTAAATGCTCTCCAAAACAATGATATTTGGTACCAACTATCAGATTCAGGATAGAAGCATCTCTGTCTAATTTTATGGAAATCGGTTCAAATTTGGATATAGCTTCCAAATATATCTTCATCCGATTTGACCTTAACTGTGCCCTAAACATATAATATCAGCTCACATAGGATGGCTCTTGGCTATTATGGATTCAGACACAAATGCCTCCGTCAAAAATGGTAGAAATCGGAGGAGGATAAATCTCCCATATATTTTCTACCGATCGATTGGCTTTAAATTATAACTGCCTTAAAGTCATAATACACATTCACACACGATCATACTTGGAATGATATAGTTCTCGTAAATTCCCAATAAAAACGTTAAATCGTTATGGATAGCTCTACTAAATATGCAAAGTGGTGTAGGGTATAAAAAAGTTGACCCCGACCATTAGTCTTTTTTTATTGGTTGTTAAGTTGCTTACTTTTTGCAATTCTCTCACAGTCTCTTCTTAAATATCTGCATTTTTTCCAAGACTGTTTTCATATTACCATACAAAACACTGCTATTTTATAACACCCAACTGTTCGGAAGTTATTTCTAAACATTATTTACTATCAGTCTCACAAAACTAGTCACCGAGTAACTGGGAATGCTTCGCAACTTCATTCAATGGCAACAATGTATTCATGGCATCAGAGTAACTAACTGGTCCACATGGCAAACAATGGAGAACAAGTTTTTCTTCCTGTCGCTATATTGACGTTCACCAAACTAGTCTTGCACTTTACTGCAGTTGGTGGTGGTATAGGTTGCTGTGGTGGTGGCAGTGTCAATGTTGATGGCGAAAACAACGATGAAGACAACGTCTGCACCAGCGATAACAACAAGAATAATAACTCTGGCAACTCTGACGTTCCAATGGCACTCTCAGATGTTATTCGATTGACATACAGCACCACGGCGACGGCGACGATTTTGAAAAAAAGTCTAGTAACGTGAACAAAAAAAAAAAAAAAAAAAAAAAAACACGTAAAAAAGCAGTAAGTTCGGCAGGGCTAAACTTTGAATACCCTTCACCAGTTGGAACGGATTTGGCAATTTTCAAAATAAATAAAAATCGATAAAATCTTAAAAATATCAAATGTAGCCGTCATAATAGGTTCTAAACGACGATGTGGACCTGCATAGGCAATTTTTGGCAAAAGCCATTAAAATATTCAAATGTGAAACTAGAAAAAAAATCGGTGAATACTGTAGCTAAAATCATCAATATAGGGAGGTACTATTATATGTGGGCTATACCAAAATGTGGAGCTGCAAAGACAATTTTCGGCCATTACGAACTTCAAATACCAAATTTGAAACAATTCCGGTGAATAAGGTCGCTAAAACCATCAAAATACCGAATATTGGGGGGACCATTATATGGGGGCTATACGCAGACGTGGACCTACAAGGTCCATTTTCTGTCTTATCCTGTAGTATCCATTATGAGCCTCGAATATTAAATTATAAACAATTCCGCTGAATAATGTCGCTAAAATCATCAAAATACCGAAAATCGGGGGTACGGCTATATGGGGGCTATACGAAGACGTGGACCTACATGGCCCATTTTCTGTCTTAAGCTGTAATATCCATTACGAACTTCAAATACCAAATTTAAAACCATTCCGGTAAAAAATGTCGCTAAAACCATTAAAATTCCGAATATCGGGAGGTACCCTTATATGGGGGGCTATATGAAGACGTCGACCTGCACGGACAATTTTCTGTCTTAGGTTGTAGTATCCATTACGAACTTTTAATACCAAATTTGAAACAATTCCGTTCAATAATGTCGCTTAAACCATTAAAATACCGAATATCGGGAGGTACCCTTATATGGGGGCTATACGAAGGCGTGGGCCTATACAGACAGTTTTCTGTCTTAGGCTGTAGAATCCATTTTCAACTTCAAATATCAAATTTGAAACAATTCCGGTAAATAATGTCGCTAAAGTCATCAAAATACCGAAAATCGGGAGGGTACGGCTATATGTTTGCTATACGAAGACGTGGACCTACATGGCCCATTTTCTGTCTTAGGCTGTAATATCCATTACGAACTTCAATTACCAAATTTAAAACCATTCCTGTAAATATTGTCGCTAAAACCATTAAAATACCGAATATCGGGAGGTACCCTTATATGGGAGCTATATGAAGACGTGGACCTATACAGACAGTTTTCTGTCTTAGGCTGTAGTAACCGTTACGAACTTTAAATACCATATTTGAAACAATTCCGGTAAATAGTGTCCCTAAAACCATCAAAATACCGAATATCGGGAGGTACCGTTATATATATGAAGACGTGGACCTACATGGCCCATTTTCAATACCAAAAGCCCTGCAGACATAATACACATTTGTGTAAATTTTTATCAACTTACTTCGTTTCGTTCGGAAGCTAGAGTGATTTCCACAGGCGGGCAGACGTACAGACGGATAGACGGACGGACATCGCTAAATTAACATAGAATTTTATGCTGATCAGGGATATATATACTTTGTGGGGTCTAAAATGTATATTTCGAAGTGCTACAAACGGAATGACAAACTTAATATATTCTCCATACTATGGTGGAGGGTATAAAAAAAGGACCTTAACAGGAGTAAGCAAAAAAAAAAATTATAAAAAAAACAAAATTCCCGGACATAAAAAAAATTTAAAAGCTGACAGTTGAGTGATGTCTTCTAAGTGTCACTTGAAATGCATTTTCATTATCGCCGTTGGCAGGCGGAGAGACAACTCCGGTGCTAGTAGCCAAGCTAGCTGGCTAGTAAACCACTATTTGGCATCCAGTAGCCATTGATATTGAAAGAGAGTAATTGATGCCGCTGCCCTATTCCATGGCAGCAAACACTTGTAGTTGCCGCTCTTGTCACATTCCCGCCCAGACTTTGGGTAAAGAGGTCCTTAGCCTCCTTCCTGCATTGGGAGAGTCACAGTCATCACATCACTATCATTGTCCTTCAGCCAGCCAGGCATTTAGACCAGTATGCAATATACGACCATCCGACCGTCCAACCAACCAACCAGCCAACCCGTCAGCCATCCATCCCGTCACACAGTCTAGTGCTGGTAATCAATGTGAATGGTGTAAATATTTCTTTAGATCCATACCAGAGTCGCTAGAATGATAGGAGGCAAAAGAAAAAAACATAAGCCAGCCACTCGAAATAGCTTACAGTGTTCGGTGGGATGGCTGGAACAAAAAAATGTTTGTGGGTTTTGGATATTATATTAATCTTTCAATGTGACTAGAACTAGAAAAAAAAAAAAAAAAAAACAAATAAAAAAAACGAAGCCAATACAAACTCAGGGCAGTGCGAAGCAGAATGTTATCAGTGCTGAAGTGTGCAGCATGAAAACGTTGCAAAAAAATGGCATTGCAAAAAAAGAATATAAAAAATTGCCAGCAAAAATTGTTTACTATCTCTTCAATGGTTGGATGAATGGTGGTGGCTCACTGAAGATAGATAGATGAACGGATGGATGGCTGAAGCTATGCCACTAACTAATCAATACCCTTATGAATGACCATGGCTGAATGTCATTTTAATATGACTTAAAGTGGAAATCTCCTCTCAAAAGCTATAGCAATTTTTTTCCTTCTTCTTTAAATTGCTTAAAGTACTTATTGTTATTGTTTCTCTTTTCGTCTTCTTCTTCTTCTTCTTAGAGTTCTCCTTTAAAAATCCACAACAAAGTTTGCTTTTTAAGGCGATTAGAAAATAAAGTAAAATGTAATTGTTAAAATGTAATAGCATGAAGTAATATTTAATATGGGGTTGCTTTGGGAAAAATAATATGGGAAACAAATTGCATTTCTTTAAATTTGAAGGGAGTTGGGATTTAAAACTCATATTTAGACGTATATGTATGTATGTGTGTATTAATAAAACAAGTTAAAAAATATCAGTCGGTTTTGCCGACAGACCAATATTCGACTATTTAAACATATTTCGACTTCTGCTACGATTATTCAAATGTTTGACCCTCTATCCCGAAGGAATAGATCAATATCGTCCATTTCATATCGGACCAGGACGTGCCAGGTTTGACCTTCACTTTATATGAGATATGTGTTAATTATACCCTACAACACTATGTGTTGGGGGTATTATAAGTTTGATTGGGCCAAAAATTATGTAACACCTCGAAATATTGATTTCCCACATAGGAAAGTATATATGGATCTTCCTATCTCGCCGAGCTGAGTCGATCTAGCTATGTATGTTCGTCCGTCCGTCTGTCCATGTTAATTTGTAATCACTCTACAGGTCGCAATTATGGCCCGATCCTCACGAAATTGAAAATGGAGGTGAATAGAAGATTATTGCTTTTGGAGATGATCGCATAATATTTAGGGGTTGAAATGGAGAGAAAAGTGAAAAAAATTTTGATTTTGCAGTTGCTCTACAGGTTGCAATTATAGACCAATCGAAGCGGACTTTAGCACGGAGCCAGAGCTTAGGGCTGGGCAGAAGCCTTCCAATTTTGATGGTCATCGGGTAATATTTAGTGGGTGAAATAGACTATAACATTTGTGTTAAATAATAGTCAAATTTTTCATTAATACGCAAATATTTTTAATCCTCGCGAAATCACAAATAGACGAATGCCAAGATGCCAATAATATATATATCGGATATATATAGCCAAATATATACAATGTATATATACAAAGGAAGGGGATGTTAGCTAAAATGCTTATATCTCATGAATAGCTGGACCAATTTTGACAAATTTGGTCAATTCAGAATGTCCTCTTGGCAAAAAACTATAAAATCTAAAAAAATCGCGTAAAAAGATGCACAATAGTGATGTTAATAAAGATTTTGTAATATTTTGTAATTTTTTTTAATTTTTTCATATTTTTTATCGCATGCAATTTTTTCAATTTGACTTATAATATTAAAGTGTGTATTTTGTAATATTTTTCCACCTTACAACACAGGTTGGGGTTAGTATATACAGATTGCAATTATCGTTCCATCCTCACGAAAATTTTCACAAGGGTGGGGTTTTGCTCAGAAGGGGTAGGCCTATTGTTTTCAAAGAGGGGAAATGAACAAACAACTAAAAATGTTCCTAATTTTGCAGCCGTTATAAAGGGCACAAATAGAAAGCAAAGGACACGAAATCTCGCATTAAGTTAGAGTTAAGGACAGCGGGTAGAATGGACCACATTCCGAAATACCAAAAAGGCGAACTTCTTGCTTTATTATGACGATTTTGTTGACGATTATAGCCAAAGAGCAGAAAAGGGATTTAAGGACAGTAAAGAATTCTAGCATTTTGTATGACCATTTGAATATATTTGAATGCTGAGGGTAATATCTGAGCAGTGCTCCATGACATAATTTGAAAAGCGAAATGTTCCAAAACGGATTTTGGCATAAGGGGCTTCTAACATATTGTTGTGTTGAAGGGTATCACATGGTCGGCCCCGCACGACTATAGACTTTGCTTACTTGTTTTTAGAAAACGTTCAAGCGCACGTGAGGTGCCAGATATGGTGGATCGAAGTATTCAATGTTCATATTTCTTCCTATATTGATAAAAATTTTGGTATGGACAGAACTACAGGAAAATCGAACATTTATATAAAATTTTATAAGAAATCATAAATTCCATATTCATCTCCGGTTTCTGGTTGAGAGAAATATTTAAATATAGCAAATTGTAAAGAATCGCTGATTTGTTTCGCAAGTTGTTATAGAAAAAATATTTAAAATAGTGACCTTTGTGTGTGAGGTACCAGAAGGGGTTCGCAGATTCATATCAGCTTCGCGATGCATCTTGTATTGGCAAAAATGTTTGTATGTGTGAAATTTGAAAAGAGTTCTATGCTTATTTCGCTTTCTTTGAGCGTTTTGTTTTTCAAAATCTTGTACCCAATGCGAGGGAGGTACCAGAAGGAGTGGACCGATATATTCCATCTTCACAGCACATCATGTGTTGATTTTTTGAGCTTGATGGATACTCGAAATTTTGACCCTTTGTGGGGGAGGTACCAGAAGGAGTGGAACGATATATCCCATATTCTCGCCAGACATGGGATTAATAAAAATATTGCAATGTGTGTAACTTGAAGAGAACCGGATTTTATCATCATTTTGGTTATTCAAAACTTTGAACCTTTGTGGGGAAGGTACCAGATGGAATTGTCGAATCTCTACCATAGGATGTTAATTTCGCGTTTTATGAGTTTCATGGATATTCAAAATGTTGACCCTTTGTGGAGGAGGTACCAGAAGGAGTGGATATATTCCATCTTAGCACCTGATCTTGGGCTAATAAAATTATCGGGATGTGTGAAATTTGGACCAATATTTCCACAACTGACCTAGCACTGGCGCAAATATTAGGATTTACAACGTTGGTGCAAAATCGGATTTTCGTTCCTCATTCTGTGCAGAAAATATATTTTTTTGTTTTTTGGAAAATTTCGGTCTTTTATAGGGGAGGCACCAGAAGGATTGGACCGATGTATTCCCTCTTAAGACTAGACCTTGCGATAATAAAAATATTGATATATGTGAAATTTGAAGACAATCGGCCTCTTACAATTTTTGACCCTTTGTGGGAGGGGTACTTGATGGGAGAGGTACTTGATGGATGGATTCCGATATTGTCCATTTTCGCACCTGACCTAGCACTGACGCAAATATTAGGATATGCATAGTTGGAGCAAAAGCCGATTATGCTTTCTCTTTCCGTGTAGAAAAAATATATTTTTTTAAATTTTCGACTTTTTGTGGGGTAGGTACCAGAAGGAGTGGGCTTATAGGGCTATAGCCCATCTCCGAAATCGGATACTCCCTTCGAGATTTATAGTGCGCGCCAGCCAGCCAGCCAGACAGACGGACATCGCTAGAGCGACTCCAAATATTCTGAAACGGATTTGGTTCACAGAGACCTGGGGTCTAAAGCCGTTATTTCGACTAGGCACGTTTTGACCATATCAAATTGTATATACCCTCTGTAGCCATATGGCTGAGGGTTTAAAAAATTAAATTTTTCTAATTTTATAGTCGCTCTATAGACCACAATTGAAAACTAATCGACACGGAATTTCGCATCAGAAGAGAGTTAAAGACAGGGAAGAATATATATGAGCTATAGTTATATCTGAACCGATTTCCACCAAATTTAACACACTTTTTTCTAGCCCCAATTTGGTTACATGTGGGAAATTTATTTGAACTTATATTACACATATGGTGCACAGCAAAAGGCTAATCGGACGGAGATATATATGGGAGCTACTTCCAAATTTTTGACCGAATATCTGCAGTTTCAATAGGGTGCGTCTTTGGCCCAAACAAATGTTTTGAGCAAAGTTTCATCATGATCTGCAATAAATGCGACCTGTACTTCGCTTACAAAAATCCATGGAGAGATGGATGAACGGACATCGACTCAGAATGTGATTCTATGCAGATCATCCTTCTCGGTGTTGCCAACAAATGCTCAAAGACATAATAGCCTGGTCACAGTATTTTGTAGGGATAAATAGAATCTTGGAGAACATTTAATTGCTAAATAACATATTGTTGTCATTTGTATTATCAAAATATAAACATTTTTAACAAATAAATAACTCTATTATTTTTATTTCAGGTAAGAAAGAATTGAACAATATACTCTTCAATATAGAGGTAATTACAATTGAAAACTCTAAATTCCATTACTTTACAAATACCATTTTCAAGGTATATTTACTAATCCTAATTTCAATATTATTAAAACTACACCCTTTTCAATATTCCCATCTTCATTGAATCACCAAAATGCATCCTTTTAACTTAATGACTTTCTCCAGAAACTCCCACTTCTGCGCTTCACACAATAACCTGCGGCAAATGGAGCAAAAAATCTCAAAAATTCAAATTCAAATTGAGATTGAACAGTGCAAATATGTCTGTTTTACAAAAGGACAACATCAATCAGAGAAACCCAATTGAAGTACAGAAAAAATAGACAAAGAACGACGACGAATGAAAACCTAAGGCTGCACCTGTTTGTTTTTTATTTCTTTTCCCTTTTCCTCCTCCTCGTTTGATGGCAACTTCAGGCATTTGAAGAATTTCTTCAATTATTTACAATAGCATCAATCACTGAACACTTTCAAAATGTTCATCAAATGCTTCAACAATCAATCTTTCGAATGGAAAAAACAGGAATTTTCAGCCTTTTCTAATGTTGTCATATTGTGCTGGGTAAATAGAGAGAGAGATAGGCAGTTTAAAGTAAGATAGGATTCCTTGAGGAAAGCACCGGAGATATTGTTGCTTCATACCTCGTATGTATACGGGAAACAGTAAGGTAGTGAAATGTAAAACTTCACAGCAAAGTTGGGAGGAAGTTAACGACTGAGTCGACATTTTCGCTTTCATCACCAGAAATTTAACTAACAAAACATCCGACACTCAATCCGAATTTCATTGGTATTGGACGTACATATCGTGTTTTGTGTATCAAATATGTGAGATCAACCAAAAATATATATGGGATCTTCATTCAAATCTGAAACGATTTCAAAATAATTTGGCAAATTTATTTCTGTACCGATTTCCATTACACATTCTAAACTTAGAGCCTATATATATACATGCATCAATATATACATCCATTCAAAAACTAAATTTTCTGCAGGTACATCCGATTCTGATACTATATCTCCAGTTCCGAGTAGAATTTTTAAAATTTATATGGCGTATGTTACTTTCAGGTATTCAAAATGTTGACCGGTTTTGGGTCAGGTACCAGAAGGAGTGGACAGATATTTCCCATTTTCACAACAGATTGTGATTGTAAATATATTGTGTCATGTTAAATTTGTAGACAATCCCACTCTTATGTCACATTTTATTAGAGTTATAATTATTCAACATTTTACCCCTTTGTGGGGAAAGTACTTGATAGAGTTGACCGATTTTGTCCGTCTTCGTACCTAACCTAGCACTGATGAAAATATTGGGATTTAGACAGTTGAAAATTTCGACCAGAAGGTGTGGATCAAATCGGATACTCCTTTCGAGAGCTATCGTGCGCATCAGCTTCATTCATATTCAACATTCAGTCAGTAGACCTTGGAAAGTCTACTCTTTGTGGAAAACCTTGAAATTGTCTTTGAACGTCTCTAATATTTTAAGACCTTAAAATGATCTCCCGTCTCCCGCTTTTAAAACTTCAGCGTATTTACCTTATATCTATAGTAAAATTTAAACAGATTTTTCTCTTCATACAGGATTTTGAAATTCGAAGCAATTCCGGTGAATAATGTTGCTGAAAACATAAAAATACTGACTATCGAGAGGTACCGTTATACGGGGGCTATACAAAGACGTTACAAAAAAATTTCCTTAGAAAATTTCTCCATAGAAGACCGTTGAAAGTCCTTCCCTCAGAAGACTTATATATGGTCTTCTCTCTATTTTTGGCCCCTAGAAACATATTTTTAAAGGAGACCTTCAAAGGGTGTTCTCTTCTAAGAGACCTTTAAGTGATCTTCCCTTCAAAGGAGACCTAGAGAGTATATTTTTCTCATAAGTCCTTTGCCAATATTTTAAGGATCTTCTGTCAATTGATTTAAAGATTTTTAAGAAAAATAAAAAGTACCCTATATATGTATTTTGAAGTTTGAACACCATCTCAAGTTCTTCTTACCTTAGAAGGCTTTTCCCTATGGAAGTCCTCTTAAAGGTGTTCACTTCAGAGAGGACCCTGAATACACTATGAGTATTCTGCTCAGATAAGTCCTTTAAAGTTGCATCTCTACATGGAAAACCTATCATGGGACCTCCAAAATTGTTATTGAATACCATCCATCTGCTTAGAAGACGTTCAAAAAAACTTATTTTCATCGAAATCTTTCAAAAGGTATTTTGTTTTCAGAGTATTTTCATGGACATGTCTGCTTTGCCGAGCAGGTCCTTATGATGTTATCCCGATGATGTTATTTTCATTTTTTTTAACCTCATGCCCCCTGCCATGTTACAGCTGCAGCTTATTCAAATTTTACGGATATTTCACTTTTTTTATTCTAGTTATATTTTTCCTCAATATGATAGTTTCGATTCGAGGTTATATAAAGATTTCAAAGGCGTTCTCTTCCCAGAAGACACTTCAAAGCGAGTTCACTTCCTATAAGCCTCTTAAAATTTCCTCTCTACACTGAAAACCTTTCATGTTCTTAAAATTGTAATACCTGCTGAGGAGACCTTTAAGAAAAACTTCTCTTCATCGAACTTAGAAGTATTTAGATTTCTTTTAAGGATCTTCTGACTTCTGAGGATCTTTAACGGTGCTCTGCCTATTGAAGTATCTTAAAATTAATTTTTTTTTATAACCTCAGCCATATGGCAATAGAGGAGGAATATCGAAATAACGGTCTTAGACCCTAGGTCTCTTTGGACCAAATCCGTTTCAAGATATTTGGAGTCGATCTAGCGATGTCCGTCCGTCTGTCTGTCTATCTGGCTGACTGGTACGCACGATAACACTCGAAGAGAGTATCCGTTGATTCAAACTTGGCACATCGTAATATTATTGTCAAACTTAGATCGAATTCGGAGCAGGGCAATATCGATCCACTCCTTCTAGTATCTCCCCCCACCAAAATGTAATATTTTCAAAGAAAATAATAATAATAATAATAATTGTATAAGTGCTAGGTCAATTGCGAAAATTGACAAAATCAATCCACTCCATCAAGTACCTCAACCACAAACGTGTAAAATTTGGAATAACTATAACTCTTATAAAATGTGATTTAAAACAGTAATTTTATACACTCAAGATCTGGTGTTAAGATGGAATATATCGGTGCACTCCTTCTGGTACCTCCTCCATAAAGGGTAAAATTTTTGAATAATTATGAAGCTCATAAGACACGAAATTAACATTCGATTCCATCCAAACTCGACACAGCTCCATATTTCTGTCAACACAAGATCTGTTAAAAGATGGTAGAGATTTGGCCATTCCTTCTGGTATCTACCCCGCAAAGGGTAAAAGTTTCGAATAACCAAAACGATTATTAAATCCGAAATTAATATCCGATTCTTTTCATATATCGCACATCCAATTATTTCTACTCCCACAAAATCTGTTGTCAAAATGAGTCAACTCCTTCTGGTACATCCCCCACAGAGAGTCAACTTCTTTTAATATTCATCAAGCTCCTAAAAGGCGAAATTAACATCCAATGCCATTCAGACCTTTCAATATTTCCATCAACACAGGATCTGTTGTAAAAATGGTAGAGATCGGACCATTCTTTCTGGTACCTCCGCAACATAGGGTCAAATAACCATAACGATTATAAAATCCGAAATATGCATCCAGTTCTCTTTACACTACACACATCACAATATTTTTATTATACCCTCCACCATACTATGGAGGGGAAATACTCATGTCAGACCCAACAAAGTATATATATTCTTGATCAGCGTAAAATTCTATGTCGCTTAGCGATGTCCGTCTGTCTGTTGTAATCATGCTATCTTTCGAACGAATTGAGATAGAAGGCTAAAATTTACACACATGTTTATTTTGCCAGTAGGCAGGTTAAGTTCGTAAATGGGCCATGTAGGTCCACGTTTTCATATAGTCCCCATATAACGGTACCTCCCGATATTTGGTATTTTGATGATTTTAGCTACATTATTCACCGGAATTATTTCAAATTTGGTATTTGAAGTACAACCTAAGACAGGAAATTTTCTATGCAGTTCCAAGTCTTCTATAGGCCCCATATATCAGTACCTCCCTATATTCGGTATTTTGACGATTTTAGCGACATTATTCACCGGAATTGTTGGTATTTATAGTTCGGTATTTGAAGTTCGAAATTGATACTACAGCCTAACACAGAGAATTATCTATGTCTACGTATAGCTCCGATGTAAAGGTACCTCCGATATAACGGTACCTATATACGGTATTCTGATGATTTTAGCTACATTGGTCAACGTTTATTTCAAGTTTCAAATTTGAATATGGTAATGGCTTATGACAACAATGCCTATGTAGGTCCACATCGTATAGACCACAATATAACGGCAATATTCGGTATTTTTAGAATTTTTCCAGAATTTTTAACGGCTTTTATTTTTTGAAAAATTCCAAATTCGTTCCAAATGGTGGAGGGTATTCAAAGTTCGGCCCGGCCGAACTCACTGCTTTTTAACTTGTTAACCCAAGGTTTGGTGTGAAGATGGATATATCGGTCCACTCCTTCTGGTACCTTTCCTACAAATTTGGAATATCCAAGAAGCTCGTAAAACGCAAACATAACGTGCGTATTCATTGAGACTTGATACAGCAAAATATTATTATAGCACAAGATCTGTTATAAAGATGGTAGAGATCGAACCATTTCTTCTGGTACCTCCGCAAAGCCCATCCATCCATCTCCTCAAATTAACCATGCACGAACATTATTGCTAACTGTTATGAAGATGATATATAACTGCCAACCCCTTTGCGAATTAAGTTAGCGATTCTTCACAACTTGCTATATCTAAATATATTCCTCAACCAGAAATCTGAGACGAATATGTAATTTATCGGAATTTATGACTTCGCATAAAATTGGATATAAATGTTCGATTTCCTTCAAATGCTGAACATACCAATATTTTCATCTGTATTA
Organism: Musca domestica; assembly: GCF_030504385.1. Taxonomy (NCBI): domain Eukaryota; kingdom Metazoa; phylum Arthropoda; class Insecta; order Diptera; family Muscidae; genus Musca; species Musca domestica. Next base: position 2,334,444 of record NW_026712445.1, on the reverse strand, counting down.
GATGAAGTATGAAAACGGAATACTTCGGTCCGGTATATCTGCTACCTCACGCATATTTCCTACATTTTCCAAAAATTTGCACATATCTCATCTGGTTTACAAAACAATTATTTTCAATTTCCACTTCTAGGGTACAAAGTGTAAATAAGGTTCGAAAGAGACACAAAAAGTGTTATTAGTGCGCATACAAAAGAAACGAATGAAAAATGACTAAACAAATCAAAGATAATGCAACAGATTGAAAGCAAATCAGAAAATGGCAGAGACAAAGACGATACAACGACACCTTCGAAGTGATGAAGGGAGATGTGCAACTCATCAAATGGATTTTTGAAAAAACACTACACACACTCTCCCACACACACACACACAAAAGGAATAGGACAATCAATGAAAAAAACTAAGAAGAATGAAAAAACCCATGTTGACAATTTCCATTCAATATAAATTGTTTTTTTTTTTTCTTCCTCACCCAGGATGTCAATCCTTTACCCTCCTTCCCAATCCCAAACATGAATGTAGCAAATCCTAGACATGTTTTTTGTGATTTGTTGTTGTTATTTTTGTTTTTCCATTCAATCTCAGACAAATTTTAAATTTTAAATGGATGTTATTCTTAAATGTTTTTGCTACCCGACTTTTTTTCTCCAGACTTTGTAAATCCTATTCGTTAAGCGGCATAGACTTTTACAAATTGTATTACCAGGTTTTTTTTTCTAGGGGTACAAAAAACAAGAGGTGCTGCCACACCTTACCTTTTCCCGTCTTGCAACAAATAGTTGGTGTTTCGTTAGCAGCATTTCTAAGTGTTTGCCAATACCGGGGTTTTGGTAAACTCTGGTAGAGAGAGGGAGCCCCTGCCGAGGGTGGAATATTCATTCACACACGAGTTACTATTTATTATGCAAAATAGGTCTCAATGGATGGATGCATGCACTTGTGAAAGGAACGTGCCTTCTTTTGTGTACGGCTTTGTTGCAACACTTGAATAAAAAGGATTCGAGTGTTTTTTCTTGTACCTCAGCCTCCACCAACAACATCATCACCACCATCACCCATAGTGAGTATTTTTTTGCAGCCTTTCGGTAAGCTGGCTGTAAGCCTCCCCCCCTCTCTCCCTCTCTGTAGTAAGTGTGTTAAGTAAATATAGCCGTTATTTGTAGAGACTTTAGCAGGCAGCTGTTGCAGTAAATGAAGTAAATGCATCCTTTCATTGATAGACATTATTTCAAGAGAAAAAAGAGAGCAATGAGTGTTTTTTCTCTCCATACAAAAGAAAATTACTTTGGAAAATATACACAATTTGTATGGATTCTCAATGTTCTGGCTGGATGTTTAATGCAATAAATTAAATTTTTAAATTGTTTTCCTTAAATCGAGTGAAATATTTGATTGTAAAATGTTTTTAACTCAAAAAAAAAAAAAAAAAATAAAATAAAATAAATAAATAAATAAAAACTAAAAAATCACTTAAACAACAACTCAGCCAATGCTCGATTATTTAAATATATGTTGACTTCTATTATGATAATTCAAATTGTTGACCCTCTATGGAGTAGGTATATGCGATAATTTTTGTAAAATATTCAAAATCTCGGCTTTCTGGATGAGTGAAAGTTGTGAAGAATTGCTGACATGTTTCGCAAAATATGATAAATATAAGCATTGGGAAATTATCACCCTTCATGGGTGAGGTACCAACAGGGGGTTCGCAGTTATATGGGTAAGATTAAAAAATGGCAACAAAGTCAAACGCCATAATTTTTACATTTTTTTAGTTTTATTGAATGAAAGCAAAAAATTTCGGAAATAGCATCAAATTTTAGAATAAGTTTATATTAGTTCGAATTGGTCATCTATGGCACAAATTATGGCCTTCAAACGGCCAATGAAACCACGCTGCCCGAATGTTGCTCAGCGGTATTTTGGCCCATACCTGGCGAAGCGCTTGCTTGAGGTGATCGACATTTTGGTATTTTTTAGTGCCAACCTAGCTTTCCAAAATACTCCAGACACAATAGTCCAACGGATTGGTATCCGGAGATTTTGGCGGCCATTGTGTGCTGGAAACGAATTGAAGAATATCATTTTGTAACCATTCTTGCATTAATCGCGTGCTAAGTGCGATGGTGCTGAGTCCTGTTGGTATGTCCAAGGTCTGTGGCCAAAATGCTTGCGTGACTAAGGCTTTAATACACCCTCCAGAATATTGTCGCGATAATATTCGGCGTTTATTCTGATGGCACGGTCGATCAATACGATCGGAGAGCGACCATCAGCTATTATGGCGGCCCACACCATCACCATGGCCGGCGAGTTCTGATGGCCAACCGAAGGTACACATTTTCAGCTGACCTCTTTGGCAAGTAAACACGATCATTTTGGATGCTGGACAACGAATGTTTTCTCATCGGAGAAAACCAAATTCGCCAGTTTACCGCTTTCGGTCAAGCGAAGCAACTTATTCGCTTTTTTTAATATATTTTCCTTCTGTTGCGGTGTAAGTTCTTGCACTCTCTGGAATTTCAATGGCCTTACACCGAGCTCAGTTTTTAATATTTGCCGAATGGCGATATTGCGATATGTTCAGCTCACGAGCAATTTTTCGTTCACTGCGATGCGGGTTTCGATCAAGTCGCTTCTTTACTTTACGAACCATTTCTGCTGATGTTGCTGTTTTCTTCCAAATCCTTGACGTCGGGTTGCGCTACCAGTATCACTGTAACGGGCGATGGTACGAGACACAAAAGATTTATTCACAGTGCTCTAACGATAGCCACTTGTGGTTTTCCAACCAAATACAGGGTTGCCCATATTCGACGGACCCGTTTTGTTATGCGACTTGTGTGCGGTGGAGTGCCGTCTTGTTGAAACCAGAACTGCCTCATACGCTTTCGTCGAATAATTGGCATCACAAAATTGGTCATCATGTCGCGATAACGCTCCTGATTGATGGTAACAGCATGACCATTTTCATTTTGGAAGAAAAACGGCCCAATGACCGTTTTCGCACCAACGTCGCACCAAACTGTGACTTTTTCGTCAAGAAGAGGCACTTCTTGAATCTCCTGAGGATTTTCAATGGCGTAAAAACGGCAATTTTGCTTATTTACGGTCCCTTAGAAGGCGCACTTCTCACATTTTTTAATGTTTTAAAAGCAGGTTGGGTTTTCACAATTGACTTCGTCTGTTGAATGTAAATTTCAACTATTTCAGAGCGCTCGCGTGGCGTGTATTGGTTCATGGTAAAAATCTGCTTGGACTGACGCTTCAAACGCGGTATGTCATTAAGCGATGTGACATCTCTGTCAAAAGTTATGGCGTTGCCAGATGGGTCCGTCGAATATGGGCAACCCTGTATAAAGTAATCGTTTGAATTCCATCACGAATAACTCTTTTTCTGGAACATGCTTACCAAAATGCTATTGTACGCTTGTATACAAGCTGTCACTGGAATAATTTTAACAGCTGTCGGACGAGTGGCTTAGAAATGACAGCAGTCTGAAGTCTTCGTCCCTACCATATAAATATATACATAGTTTTTTTTTTTTTTTTGTGCGATTCTTACCCTTTGTGGGGTATGTACTAGATGTTGTAGAGGTAAATTATTGTATCCTCAGCCATGTGGCTAAAGAGGGTATATTTTCATTTTATACGGCCAAATCGTGCCCCCGTCAAAATAACAGTTTCAGACCCTCGGTATTTTTAGAAAAAAAACCGTTTCAGAGCATTTGGATTCGATCTAGCGATATTCGTCCGTTCGTCTGCCTGTCTGATATGTGTGCACGATAACTCTCGAAGGGATTTTGTCCATACTTGGTACAACGAAATCTTATTATTAAGCTTAGATCTACTTATCTAGGAACCTTTTGGTACCTCTCCCAAAAAATATCGAAATGTAAAAAAAAGAAAAAAATATTTTTAATTGAATTTTGATATAATTTAGTAGAATAATAAAATAGCTCAATTTGATTAAATGCAAATATACCTTCAAACCACTTACGGAACTTGAAAAGTTCAAAATTTTTTCTATAGAAAAATTATGAAGTTCGTTGTGGAGACGAAGTCAGTTTAGGAATTATCCTGGAGTCAGAGTTAGTATTAAAATTGCTCGAGTTCACATCATCGGTAAAAAGTCCCACAATCTTCTTTTAAGATACCAAGTTTATAGGTTTTCTGGAGAATTGTAAAAAAATTTTTTTTTACAGCAATAGCATCTTTTCTGTGAATTGTTTATCTGTAATTGAACATTTGGTTTCGCAAGAAAAAATTAATGGCAATGCAGAAATGTTTAATCCAAAACTCCATTTATTTCAGTCCAAGTACACTCCACCCTACCTTTGCTCATTTTTCCTTATTTATTTATTTTTTCAACTAATTACAATACCTTAATCCAAAAGCTCTTCTCCGAACAAAAATAAAATCAATTAAATATTTACCTGTGGAAATCCATTAAAAATCTCACATTCACATAAATGCACATTTAATGTAATCAAAAAGCATCAATCTCTTCAGTTCGCCTTTATTGAGTGGCTCAAAAAAAATAAAAAAAAACAAGAAAGAAAAACATTTAAATGATACTTTCGTTAATCGTTTACATTCCAATGAATTTTTCAATTACATTATGAAAGATTAAAAGAAAATAAAACTGAGTCACAACACACCGCTCTCCAAAAAGTTATGCCAATGGAACTCCACTTTCCCCCATCAACCCGCTTACCTTTCCTTTTACACAACGTCAACAAGAAAACGAGAAAGTTAATTAACGAAATGATGTGCAGAGCGAAAAAAAACAACAACCTCTTTATTTATTTAACGCACCAAGAGACCGGGGAAAAATACCCCGGCCCAGATTACTTAAAAGTAAATCTGTGGCAGATTACCTCCATATCTCCGATTGATCCATTCATTCATTCATTCATTCAGTTAACATTCAACACACAGACACACACACACCCTCACTAGCAGACAAACAATCAAACCGTCAATTACATCGAGTTTATTAACAGTTTTATTTACAAACTTGTAATGTCAGTATGCCGGAAAAATACAACCATCACCATCGACTTGGCAGTTGCGTGTCTATGTCACACTCACTCACGCACACACACCCACACCAACACACGCAAGGGCAAGTTCGGGCATTAAGATAATTTGGTTAAACCCTTGGGGCTAAATGTTCTATTTGAATCGCTCAAATCTCTAGGAAAACAACAAATCGTATTCTTCTCTTCCAAGTTAGTTAATCGATAGCGTAAGCTGAGGACAATGTCATCAGCCCGGGGTCATAATGGTATAATTCGGCTGATTATCCGGTGAGTAATGTAGCTAAAATCCTCAAAATACCGAATATAGGGAGGAACCGTTATATCGGACCTGAATGGGTACCGCTACATGAGAGCTTTACGATATCGTGGACCGATATAACACATCTTCGAACTTGACCAGTCCTCAGACAAAATACTGATCTGTTCAAAATTTTAGCTTCATATCTTTATTCGTTTTGACTCTAGCGTAATTACAACAGACGGACGGACAGCATATATACACTTTGTTAATTCTAAAATTGTTATTTCGATGAGTTACAAACGGAATGACGAATTAAATGTACCCTGTATCTAAAATAGAGGGGTCAAGTTAGCCCTCTTCCACACTTTTTAACATTTTCGGATTAAAATTCCTCGGAATCCGTGAATTTTAAGTATATAGGGTCGTCGACAATATTGCAGATCATTTTTATATCAGATCAAGAAATATTTCTTTAAAGCGATTCAAACAAAGGTTCTTTATTGTTCTCTTTTTTAAATTTAGTTAAAAACATCCTTTAAACGGGTTCGCAGCAACTCAAAATATTCAACAAAATAATTATACCCTCAGCCATATGGCTACAGAGGGTATATATCCTTTGATACGGCCAAGACGTGACTCATCGAAATAACGGTTTTAGGCTCTAGGCCTCTTTGGGCCAAATCCGTTTCAGGACATTTGAGTCGATCCAGCGATGTCCGTCTGTCTGGCTGGCTGATGCGCAACGATAACTCTCTATAGGAGTATCCGATTTGGTCCAATATTAGTAATATTGTGGTCAAATGTAGATCGAATTCGGAAATGGGCAACATCGGTCCACTAGTTCGGTCGAAATTTTCAAAAAAATATATTTTCTGCACAGAAAAAGAAACGATAATCCGATTTTGGTTCAACTTTGCAAATCCTAATATTAGTGTCAATGCTAGGTAAGGTGCGAAAATGGACAGAATCGGTCCACTCCATCAAGTACCTCCCCCAAAAAGGGTCAAAATTTCGAATAATTATAACTCTTATAAAATGTGTAATAAGTGTCCGATTGTCTTCAAATTTCTTAAATCTCAATATGTTTGTTAGCAAAAGATCTGGTGTGGAGATATATATATATATAGGTCTACTCCTACAAAAGGTCGAAATTTTCAAAAAATATATTTTTGGCACACAGTGAGAGAGAGAGAGGGAGAGGATAATCCGACTTTGCTCCAATTTTGCAAAAACTAATATTTGCGTCAGCGCTAGGTGAGGTGCGAAAATGGACAATATCGGTCCACTCCATTAAGTAACTCCTCACAAAAGGTCAAAATGTAGAATAATTATAACTCTTATGGAATGTCATATAAGAGTCCGTTTGTCTTCAAATTTTACACTGTGCAATATTTTTATTAACCCAAGATCTGATATTAATATGGAACACATCGGTCCACTCCTTCTGGTACCTTCTGGTACAACAACAACAACACTTTCAAAAAATATATTTTCTCCGCAGAAAAAGAAACGATAATCCGATTTTGCTCCAACTTTGCAAATCCTAATATTTGCCTCAGTTCTCGGTCAAGTGCGAAAATGGATAATATCGGTCCACTTCATCAAAGGGTCATCATTTTGAATGATAATAGCTCTTACAAAATGTGATGTAAGAATCCGATTGTCTTAAAATTTCACCCATCCCAATATTTTTGTAAACTCAAGATCCTCTCCTTCTGGTGGCTCCCCCACAAAGGGTCAAAATTTTTAATATCTATTAAGCTTATAAAACGGCAAATCTAAATATTTGCATCAACACAGGATCTGTTATAAAAACGGTAGAGATAGGACAATTCCTTCTGACACTTCCCTTACAAAGGGTCCACATTTTGAATATCCATGAATGCCATAAAATGTGAAACTAACATCCGATCCCATTCCAGACGTGGTACATCTCAATATTTCCATCAACACAAGATATTTTATAAAGATGGTAGAGATTAGATCATTTCTTTTGCTACCTGCTCATATAGGGTTTCTAATTTTGAAAAACAAAACGCTCAAAGAAAGCGAAATAAGTATACAACTCTCTTCATATTTCACACATACAAACATTTTTGCTAACACAAGATCTGTTGTGAAGATGATATATATCTCCTTCTGGTACCTCACCTAAAAAGGGACAAAATTGTCAATACTTTTATCTGTTTTAAATTGCGAAACAACTCAGCGATTCTTTACAACTTGCTACATCTAAATGTATGTCTTTCATCCTGAATCCTGAGATGAATATGGAATTTATGATTTCCCATAAATTGGGTATACATGTTCGATTTTATTATGTCGTATTTATTTAGGTCAGATACGAAATGGACAACATTCTTTCCAAACCCACTCCATAGAGGGCCAAGAGTTGGAAAATTCTTAACAGAAGTCCAAACATACACTGGCTGAGGGTATACATCTGTCGGCAAAACCGACCGATACTTTTTTAATTGTCTTTCTGTGCAATAAATCATTTTCTTTCAAAATGTTGACATTTTGTGTGAGAGGTACCAGAAGGACTGGACCGATAATGCCCATCTCCGAACTCGATCTAAGTTTGACAAATATATTACGATGTACCCAGTTTGGACCAAATCGGATACACTCTTCGAGAGTTATCGTGCGCACCAGACAGACAGGCGGACGGACATCGCTAGATCGACTCCAAGTGTTCTGAAACGGATTTGGTCCAAAGAGTCCTATGATCTAAATCCGGTCCTATGGTCTAAATCCGTTATTTCTACTAGGCATGTTTTGGCCTATCAAATGATATATACCCTCTCTAGCCATATGACTGAGAGTATAAAAATTATACTTTGTATGTGATAAACGAAATGATCTAGAATTCTGAGATTTTGTATGGGAATCGCTGATGGAGGGCACGATAGATGTGCCCAAGGTTTTGTGGTGGGTTTGTGATAAAGAGGTCGATATGGTTGTCATTATTGGTGCCTAGGGTGAAGAGGCGGAATTGATTCTTGAAATATATCCTATATACGAAGAGTACTAAATTTGTTATTAAGACAGGATTGGAACCCTCAAATTTGAAACTGTTAGTATCTGTAATTGAGATATGGAGGTGGTTTTAGAATTGTGAACTAAAATTGAATGGAAAGTTCTAAATATTACTCAATTTGGTATTGGGTAAAGGAATAAAGCTGAAATTCCGAATTTTGATATTGAGGTGTCTGTTGGTGTCTGCGGTTGTGGTTTTGAAAATATGTACAATAATTGTTCGAAAAGTACTAAGTGGTACTAAATTGGGTTGGTCTGAAATCGAAAATTGTATATTGAGGTCTCTGTTGGTATATGGTTTTGAGATCTGGTAGTGGTTTTGCAAATGCGTACTATAATTGTACGAAATGTACTAAATTGTACTACTTTTGCATCACCATTGCTGTCTAGGATGAAGAGATATATATATTGTTTTGGATATGAAATGATAAAGCCGAAATTCGGAAATGTAATATGGATGACACTTTTGGTTTCTAGGGGTTACATATGGAGATGTTGATAAAGCTTTGGAGAGAAAAACTGAATTTGGGTAAATTGTGCAATGGTTTCACTAATATTGTCCTCGGTATTCTTAAAAGAAAACTTTTTGGAGTAAAAGGTAATAATTTTTCTATTATTCTTTCCGAAAACGGAAAAAAATTGCATAATATATAAAACTTTGGAAGTCTGACAGTTTAGCGCGATATATAAAAGTTTGATTAAAGAATGTTGCAAGCCGAAGAAATTATGCATTTTGAGAATTACCAACTGTTGGAAAAAATCTAAAATTTAAGGTGGACTTCGTTGACGATGTAACAGTCACTTACAGGGTTGCCCAGAGAGATGTCACATCGCTTAATGACATACCGCATTTGAAGCGTCAGTCCAAGCAGATTTTTACCATGAACCAATACACGCCACGCGAGCGCTCTGAAATAGTTGAAATTTACAAGAAGTCAATTGTGAAAACTCAACGTGCTTTTAAAACATTAAAAAATGTGAGAAGTGCGCCTTCTAAGAACACCATTTAGAGTTTATACCAAAAATTTTCGACTGGTAAGGCTCTTTCTAATCCGAAGAGGCCATATAAAAGTCGACCAAGGCGATCGGCCGAGAATATCACTGCCGTACGAGCCAGTGTTGAGAGGTCCCCAAGAACATCCTAAAAACGCCGTTCTCAGCAGTTGGGCATGGCTCGGTCCACTTTACAACGGATTATTCGCATTGATTTGCATTTGTTACCGTACAAAATTTAATTGACGCAAAGAATGTTGCCTGCGGACAAGCCTCGTCGATTGGAATGGGCCCAAAGGGCCCAAAGGTCCGTCGAACATGGGCAACCCTGTACTTGTATGGCTATAGATTTTGATTCTTATCTGGACGACTCGGAAACCTCTAAGAGGTACTCAAATTGCAAGAAATTTTTTTTTTCAAATTTGTTATGGGATTTACCTACAAATAGAAATTTATAAAATTCATGTTCAATTCCAATAACCGTAGACACAAGAATAGAGATATTCACCAGAACCGGAAAAAATATTTTTCACTATTCCACAATAATTATTAGACCTTTAGACTACGAAGCCGCCATCTTGGTTTTAAAGCTACTTTTTTGTGTTGCCTATAAATTTGGTGTGTTGAGCCAAGTTGTCAACAAAATCCATGTGGTCACTTCATACCGATTCAGTTGATCCCGAGCCCTTCTTGTGAATGTGTACACTGAAAAATTATTTACTAAGGAAATTAGAAAATCTTTAAAATTATATAAGTTTCCCGTAATTGTAACCATTCTACTCTTTTGCTATTTTCTTCTCTAAGCCTTAATAACCCCCATACAATTCTAATTGCAAAATAAAGTGCGGTTTTAAAGACGACATTTATTGCATTACTCAATATTGGTTTAAATTCCCTTACCACAAGTAATGATACCCCGCATGGAAATATGTTTCTTTTTCATGTGTGTGTGTGTGTGTGTATGGGTGTGTGTAATACTATCCATTATTTGAGAATATGTATGTCCGTCCGTTCGTTCGTATTTGTAAAATGCACCTCATGCCCGGGCTTAAATTATTCAAACATTGCAAAATACTTGATATCCATTCTAATGGTGTTTACACTGCTGATTATGACGATGCTGATGGTGATGAGGACGACGACGACGACAACAACGGTGAAGACGTTGCAAACCAAACAGCAACGTTCAAATGAACGCCTATTTATCTGCCTTTGGTATGTTTGTGTGCCTGCCAGCCAGCGTGCCGGCCTCTATTTTGCTTTCTATAACTACATACCAGCCCATGAGGAAGGCTGAATGTTTACTTGAATAGCTACTGCTGCTGCCATTGATGCGGCTTGGAATTTGCTTTGCCCTTCCAACATAGAGGCGAAGATGAATGAAAGCAAAGAAAAAACAAGACAGCATCAGCCCGGGCCTGATAATATATTTAAACACGTAAAGGGCTCACCATAGACAAACACTCGAAGCATTTGGGCTTTGCTGTTAGCTGTTGGTCGCTCGCTTGTCTGGTCTGGTCTGGTTTTTGTAAAAGATCTTGGCTATTGCCTTTTATGCAGCTAAAAGTGCATATGGGATGAATCAGATTGAACTCGGGCAAAATGAAGGTATTTAATGGCACAAAATGGAAGTGTTTAGAGGCTCTTTGTAAAGGGAGAAAAGAACCTGGTAAAAAAGAACAGCTACGTCATTCAGTGAAAGAAAAAAAACCATTAGTAAAGCAACTTGGCCGTGCCTAACCTACCACACACTATGGCGGCGCACTATTGAAACATGTTTGTGGTTGTAAAGGAAAATAGAGTATTCAACATCATTTGTTAACTGCACTTTTAGCCATGGCGAGGGTAAACGGACTGGGGCATCATTAAAATCTGGCCATTCAAAAGGTCTTCATTCACCAGTTTACACCAGCTCCGGATTAAGTTGTGGCTGGTGGAACGAACCAGTCAGCCAACATGCATGGCCAATGCCATCAACTTCTATTTTACCGTTTGTTTTGTATGAATAATGATATGGGGCAACACAGTTACACTCACACATAACTCCTCCGGACTTTATCTTGCCACGAACACATTCTCAGGAGAGTGTTTGGTTTTGTTTCTCTTTTTGTACTCCACATATGAAGGCAATGCTTCCTTGTAGCATCAGACGCCTTTGTATCTTACTGTATCCTTTTTAGGCTTCATTTAATTTTTGTGTTTTCTTTTTTACATTCCGTAGACTAATCTATCACACATCCTGCAAAGTAACAGAGTAACACAAAAAAAAAAACAATAATAATGTAGGTAAAAGATAAAGTTAACAAAGCTGAGAGCAGATTAAACACATGAACTCAAATTCAATGCGGCGAGAAAAATTAAATTAAATTGAAACTTAAAAGAAGATTGCAGTACTCAGGGGGGCGTGGCAGCCATTAGTGTTAATGTAAATATGGAGGTACATGCAAACATTGTCATATTGCATAATACATACCCTTAAGAGCCAAAATGTGTCTTATAGGAATGTCGATTTTTTTCCTCAAGTTCCTTTGGACGCAATCCGTTGCAGGACATTTGGAGACAATCTAAATCTCTCCGTGTGTATGTGGTTGCTAAGTTTGCATGATGATTTTCGACTGACTTGTTGGAAAAGTTGCGAATTTTAAAATATCAATTTTTATAGATCAGTTTAAGGATATACAATATTAGTCAATCGCCTTCTGGTGCCTCCCCTTGCGAATCCTAGTATATCCATATGATATAATTGTTAAAAAAGTAATGAAAACGAAATTACTTAATCCGGTTATGACAAATAGAGTACATGCATCGTACATTTTTGGTAAGCAAAATATACACCTTATAAAAACCCGAAAAAATAGGTTAAGGCATATTTCGTTGGAAATTCAGGACTTCACGTTATATGAAAATATAGCAAATATTGGACGCATATGAAAGTTCAAGATGAAATTTTAAATTGCAGCCGATTTTTTTCGAAATTGATGCCGAAACCATCAAAACAACAAAACTTGCATCAATAAAAATCATTTTCCATGCCAATCATTCTAGGCACGTTATCAACCAATGTGCTAAATTTTAGATCTCCACATGAAACGACCTCTTGAATTCAATGGACGAACATTTTTGGACATTGTATGCCTTCTCCAACGAATATTTGGGTTGTTGGAATAGGAATTTCATGAACAGAAAATGAACAGAAAAATTATAGTACAAATAAGAAAAAAAGGAGTAAGTTCGGCCGTCCCGAACTTTGAATACCCTACGCCATTTGGAACGAATTTGGAAATTTTTAATTCGTTAAAAATTCTGTTAAAATCCTACCAATTCCCGAATATATAGGACGTCGCCGTTATATTGGGGTCTATACGAAGATATGGACTCGCATATGCAACTTTATTTTCAAATACGAAACAATTCCGGTGAGTAATGTACCTAAAATCATCACAATACCGAAAATCGGGAGTATCGTATCGTATGGGGGCTATACGATATCCTGGCTCTGCGTAGACAATTTTCTGTCAAAGCTTTAAGTATCCATTTGAACTTCAACTATGAAATTTGACCGTTACCGTTATATGGGGGCTATATGCAAACGTGTACCGAAATGACCCATATACAAATTTATCCTGCCTACTGGCGAAATACATATACACTGGTGGCCAAAACTAAAGCAACTTAAATTACAAGGAGAATGATGCCCTGTAACTTTTTCAAAAATTAAGAAAATGAGAAAGTTTTTCGTGTTTTAAATTAGGTATTTTATTCACTTTTTAAAAACCTAAAACATAAAACCAAAATTAATTTTTATATAAAAAATAATGTTTGGTAAAGTCAATTAACCCGATTTCGGCTTGGACAAAACAAAAGCAACTCTGTTGTACATTTATATAACCGCTGCAATTTCAGTTGTTTTTACTGTGATATTTATCGCTTTTTGCTTCCTTCGACAATTTTGCTTGTCATAAATCCTTTTTGAGGAGTTTTTTACAACAGTATGTGTTTTTCTTTTCGTTTTTTTAAGTACTGCCCAAAAAATTTTAAAAATGGCTAGAAGCAAATACAGTTACTGAATTAAACAGCAAATTATCAGTGACTATCAAAACAACATATCAGAGAAAATAATTTCCGAGAAATATTTCATAAATATTTCTGTGATTTCATAATTATTTCTGTATACTAAGTCGGTTTTTTGAAACTGGATCAGTAGTAACAGTCTATAACGGATGAAGGCCGTGAAAAACTTCAGCCCGTACTGATCCACAAATTGTGAGAGAAATAAAAAACAACCATTTAAGAGTTCAACTGGATTGGTGAGAGAGCAATCATTGGATATAAGCTCGAGATCAGTGCGTAGACGAGTAGTGGCAACTGGTCTGCATGCCCGTAAGACATCAAAAAATCATTTTTATCTGAAAAAATCAAAAAGGCTTTCGGAAACTATAATATTAAGTGAAATCAAGCTCAATGGAAAAAACATTATTTCTGGGATGAGTCTACGTTTAATATTAAAGGCTCAGATGTGAAAAATTTTACGGTGAGAAGACCAAAAAATGAAGGACTCAAGCCGCAGTGTTGCAAAGGTACAGTGAAGCATGGGGGAGGGTCAAAAATGGCGTGGCGCTATTTTTCTTTCTATGGACTTGGGTCTATCCATAAAATAAAGGAAGTTGTGGATCCGTTTGTTTACAAAGATGTGTTGGACATCACGTTGTTCCCTTACGCTGAGTAAAATATTGGGCTGATTTGTGTGTTTCAGCATGACAATGATCCCAAACTTGTATCAAAACTTGTCAAATATTGGTTGCGGGAGTCAAAAATGCATGTTTTGTTATGGCCGGCACAATCACCTGACCTAAACTCCTTAGAAAGCCTTTGGAGTATCGTAGATAGGAAGATCAAGAGAGATTCCGAAATAAATAAGCACAACATTTTCTAAAGAATTCGGGGTGCCTGGGAAAGCACACCCAAGGATCAAATTGAGCGTGTTATAGATTCAATGCCTCGTAGGTGTGCAGCTGCTATCAAAAATAATGGTTATGCTATCGACTACTAGCCAAAATTTAATTATTTTAAAATAAAAAATCAAAAGTTGCTTTAGTTTTGACCAAGCAAAAATTGGGTCATTTTAGTTTTCCACATATTATTTTTCGTTCAAACTTATTTTTGTATTTTTATTTTTAGTTTCTTGAAAGTGAATTAAACCCCTCATTTAAAACTGGAAAAATAATTACGATTTGTTTATTTTTGTAAAAGTTACAGGACATTTATTGTCTTTGCGATTTAAGTTGCTTTAGTTTTGGCCACCAGTGTATATGCAAAATTTTAGCCTTCTATCTCAATTCTATCTATAGATAGCGTTATTTTAACAGACAGACGGACATCGCTTAATCGACTTAGAATTTTACGCTGATCCAAAATATATATTCTCTTCCAGATGGTGAAGTACTTAGAAAGAACTTCTTGTGTGGATTTTCAAGTAATTCCAATGAAAAAGGGAGCTAAAATAAAAATCATCAAAATATCGAATATAGGGAGGTACCGTTATATGGGGGATATACAATATCCTCAACCTATATAAACAATACTCTTCAAGGGAATAAAGTACACACAAAAAGACTCCTTGCGTAGATCTTCAGACAATTCCATAGAAAAATTTGGCTCCAATCATCAAAACGATATCGTGGAACGATATAATCCATCTTCGACTTGACCTGCCTGCAGAAAATAGACTGATCCGTGCAAAATTTTAGATTCCTATCCTATGGTTATTTAAATTGTACACCCTCTATAGAGTTAGTTCCGAATGAATGGGTCAATATTGTTCATCTCGTATTGGATCTAAATAAATATGATATAAATATTGCGACGTGCTAGGTTTGCCCTACATGTAATAATTTTTAGAAAATCTCAAAATGTGCGTAAGGTACCAGATATAATTGACCTTGTGTTTCTGGAGATATTCAATTGTGCCAAGTCTGAACGGAATCATATGTTCATTTCGCGTTTTATGAGCTCATGGATAATTAAAGAAATCACAGCAGATATTGTCTTAGTAGAAATAATTAAATGTGTGAAATATGAAGAGAACCGGATGCTTATTTCGGATTTTATAATCGTCTTGATTATTCCAAAACTTTAACCCTTTGTGGGGGAGGTACCAGAAGGAATAGTCCGATTTCTACAATCTTCATAACAGATCTTGTGTTAATGGAAATATTGAGATGTGCCAAGGCTAAATGGAATCGGATGGTAATTTCGCGTTTTATGAGCTTCATGGATATTTAATATTTTGACCCTTTGGGGGGAGGTACCAGAAGGAGTGGACCGATATATTCCATCTTCATAGCAGATTTTTTACAGTATGCTTATTTCGATTTTTATTATCGGTAACTCAAAATGTTCACTCTTTGAGGGGAAGGAACCCGAAGGAATTTTCTTATCTCAACCATCTTTATTACAGATCTTGTGTTAATCGAAATATTGAGATGTGCCAAGTCTGAATGGAATCAGATGGTAATTTCGCGTTTCACGGCTTCATGATTCAAAATTTTTACACTTTTTGGCGGAAGACGTTTTGTGGTGGGGTACCAGAAGAGTGGGCCGATACTGCCCATCTCCGAACTCGATCTAAATTTTGATAATAATATTACGATGTACCAAGTTTAGATCAAATCGGGTACTCGCATTGAGCGCACCGGTCAGACAGGCGGACGGACGAACGCACATCGCTAGATAGACTCTAAATGTCCTGAAACGGATTTGGTCCAATAAGACCTAAGGTCTAAAACCGTTATTTCGATGAGCCACGTTTTGGCCGTATCAAATGATATATACCCTCCGTATCCATGTTGCTAAGAGTGCTTACTTATTTTACTGCTAATTACGACTTCTACTTCCATTCTAAGTCAAAATCTCCTCTGATACCTCAATTTTCGGGAGGAATGTCAGAGGGAGAAATATTCTGGAACAAATTTCTGTGTTCGTGTATGATCAAAATAAATGTATATTTTCAATATTTATCACAAAAAATATCATGAATGTTGGTTTTTAAACCCTTTTTCATTTTCGACTAATTCAGGTTTTGAATTAGAATGGAAATGTTTTAAATTAGAAGAAATTGTAAGGAAAATTAAATTAAATACGTGCTTAGAAAATATTAGGATTTTAGGAAATGAGTAATAAAACAAAATTCGAAATGAATGATAAAAAAATAGTAATTTGTAGCACCAAAGAAAAAATGGAAAATAGAAAGTTTCAGAAAATATTAAATACCTATATACGGTATTTAGGATTTCCATTTCTTCAAGTCCAAACAAAACAACAAGCAAACTATGGTAATGTTTAATATGGATTCAACATATTGAAACGTTAAGCTAATATTTAAGCATAGAAATCGATAGCCTGCTTCTAACATTAATGATATTTTATTTCATAATTTCTACATTTATTTTCCAACGATAAAATTGTCTGTAAACCGTCTAGCACAAAGTTTCCCACGACTACTACATTAATCACAAAAGCTCACCAGATAAATAAAAATTTCCTCAAAATTTATGGATATTTGAAATCACTATTCATCTTCACTGAAAAACCGTAAATCCCGTAAATTTTACAATAATCTGCTTTAAGTGGCTGGCAAAGGTTGGGTGACAAGCAATCGCAGATATGTAAATTCAGAGCTTGAAAACAAGTTTTCGAACACTCACGCACACACACACCCACACACACATGTGTAAGCTTGTTAACCCCTAACCCTGGAGAATATGTTGGCAGTGGGAGCAATCTGGAAAATAACAAACAACTGATAAACAGATTCAATGTTACTTAACCACAACTCCATGACGCCTCCTGCACTGGCTATTCCTCCTTCCTGCCCTCCATCCCTCTTCATCTCTTCTGACACAATCACAGATTAACCATTAACATTATGCCACTGTCTTTCGCTGTGATACATTGTTCGGCATTACAACAGACGCACATGCATGGGCCGAAACAGTGAATGACACTTAACAGTGGAAGCAAAACAAGTACATGAACATCCGAACATCCTGTCGACCAACCCATCCAACCAGCCAACCAGTCAGCCTGCCAGCCTGGCAACCAACCATTGAAACCAAAAACAAAATCATAAATCATTTTCAGTTAAATGACAGGAACATTGGCGGCTTTCACAACACCAAAGCAAAGTATGAATGAAAATTTAAGTGACAGTAAAATCTGCGTGTGAGACACTTTAGTGCAGCAGAAGAACATCATCGAGTGTGTGTGTGAGGGTGTTGTGTAAAGTGTCTGTCTGCGTGGTAGTATGGTTGATGTTAATTTTTATCAAGGTCTTTGCAAAATCACAATTTGCCAACATTATTAAGAATTATGGCTACTTTGCGAATGGATATGCGTATATGCAGAAGCAAAAAAAAAAAAAATATAAGGGGCTACTAAATTTCAAGGGGTGAATTTGAAATCCTTTCATTAATGCGGGTTATCAAAAATCTCCCCTAAGTCTTGTTTGAAAAGACACTTCATAATCGAAATATAGCCTATGATATACATTTGACTCTCATGCTTGAACGAAAATGGAATCTGATGACTGTAGACCTCCCAAACAATAATATATTTTTCTGAAGTTTATGAAGAGAAGGAAGAATGGGTACTACAGTCTATAACAACAAGTTAAAAAGTATTAGCCGGTATTGCCGCCAGAGATATACCCTCAGCCTATGTTCGATTATCTAAATATATTTTGACTAGTGTTAAGGTTATTCAAACGTTTGACCCTCTATGGAGCAGATCCCGAAGGAATGGGCCAATATTGCCCATTTCCTATCGGACCCAAAATATGATATAAATATTTCGACAGATGTGCCAAGTCTAAATGGAATCGGATGTTAATTTGGCGATTTATGAGCTTCATGGGTACTCAAAATTTCAATATTCTGTGGGGGAGGTACTTGATGGAGTGGACCGATATTGTCCATCTTCACACCTGTCCTAGCACTGACGCAAATATTAGGATTCGCAAAGTCGGAGCAAATTCGGATTAGCCTTTCTCTTTCTGTGCAAATTTTTTTTTTTTTTTTTTTTGAAAATTTTTGTGGGGGAGGTGCCAGAAGGAGTGGGCCGATAATGTTCATCTTAACACCAGACCCTGGGTTAATATAAATATTGGGATGTGTGAAATTTGAAGACAATCGGACTCTTACATCACATTTTGTGAGAGTTGTAATTATTCACAATTTTGACCATTTGTGGGGGAGGTACTTGATGGAGTGGACCGATATTGCCCATTTTCACACCTGACCTAGCACTAACGCAAATATTAGGATTTGTAAAGTTGAAGCAAAATCGGATTATCCTTTCTCTTTCTGTGCAAAGAATATTTTTTTTGCAAATTCCAACCTTTTGTGGGGGAGGTACCAGAATGAGTGGACCAATATTGCCCATCTCCGAACTCGATCTAAGTTTGACAAAGATATTACGATATACCAAGTTTGGACCAAATCGGATACTCCCTTCGAGAGTTATCGTGCGCACCAGCCAGCCAGACAGACAGAAAGACGGACGGACGGACATCGCTAGATTGACTCCCAATGTTCTGAAACGGATTTGGTCCAAAGAGACCTAGGGTCTAAAACCATTATTTCGACTAGGCACGTTTTGACCGTATCAAATGATATATACCCTCTGTAGCCATATGGCTGAGGGTATAAAAATGTATAAAGGACTACTAAATTTTAATGGGTGAATTAGAACCCATTTCATTGATGCGGATTTTTAAAGATCTCCCCTAAGTCTTGTTTGAAAGGACACTTCATAATCGAAATATTGCCTATGATAGACATTTGACTTTCATTCTTAAACGAAGATGGAATCTGATGACTGTAGACCTCCCAAACAATAATATATTATTCTGAAGTTTATGTAGAGAGAGAGAGAGAAGAATTCGTAATGGGTACTAAAGTCTATAATATAAAGTTACTTTTGAAGGTCCACGTCTTCGTATAACCCCCATGTAACGACTTTCGGTATTTTGATGATATTAAAGACATTATTCACCGGAATTGTTTCAAATTTCGTATTTGATATCGGTACTACACTATTTTTAAAAATTTCAATTTCAAGTTCCTTCCAACTTAAAGCAGTCAATTTCGGCGAGCCTCATTCTAAATTACCTTACTTGCTATAATTTCGATTTTGGTTCAGCAAATCTTTAAGGAATTGGAATAGCTTTAAAAATTCTGGATTGGAAAATTAGAGAAAATTTTTTAAATTCTACGTTTCTTGTTAGAATGTCTATCAAAAAATAATTTTTCGAAATTCACTATTTTTGTACAAGAGTACATTTAAATAAGCGTTTATTAGAAATGCTAAATAACTCCACGATTTCAGCATAAAAAGTCTTAAAAAATTAATTTTCTGCTTATGAAAACAATCGAAAATATCACTGTCAAAAAATAATTCACAACTTTTGTCGCGAAATCTCTAAAAAGAAGAATAATAAGTAGACTTTTTCTGACCAAAAAGATTTATAAACAATATCGGACTTGCAAAATCAGTAATTTTCTGCCATCGAACAATTTAAACCATTATGAATATTTTTTAGAGATATCCATACCAAAAAAACTCTATATTAGGAATTTATGTGAATTATAATTTATAAAAATTCTTTGATAGCGTGTTATGGCTTTAGAACAGCTATAATTTAAAATCAGAGAAAACCAATATATGGGATGTATATCCAACTCTGAATCGATTTCCACCACATTTAATGGAGGCATTTGGACCCCTCGTACCAAATAACTACAACCAACTTCAGACTACTGTCATTTCCAAGCCACTCGTCCGACAGCTGTTAAAATTTTTCCAGTGACAGCTCATTATATTGTTTACAAGCATACAAAAGCGTTTTGGTGAGAATTATCCAGAAAAAAAGTTTTTCGCGATGGAATTTAAGCGTGATAGTGTGATTTCTTTATATTTGGCTGGAAAACCACAAGTGGCTATCGTTAGAGAACTCCAGCATTTAAATGTAAATAAATTTTAAGTGTCTCGTACCATCGCTCGTTTCCGTGACACTGGTAGCGTAGCCCCTCGTCAATGAAGGGGACGGAAGAAAACAGCAACATCAGGAGAAATAGTTTGAAATGTCAAGAAGCGACTTGTCAAGAAATGTCAAGAAGCGACCCGCGTCGCAGTGGCCGAAAAATGACTCGTGAGCTGAACATATCGTAATATTCCATTCGGCAAATATTTAAAAATGAGCTCGGACTAAAGCCATTGAAATTCTAAAAAGTGCAAGAACTTAAATCGCAACAGAAATAAAATAGACTCAAAAGAGCTAAAGAGTTGCTTCGCTTGGCCGAATTTGGTTTTCTCCGCTGCGACGAGAAAACATTCTTTGTCCAGCAGTTTGTTAACAACGAAAATGATTGTGTTTACTTGCCAAAGAGGTCAACTGAAAATGTGCACCTTCGGTTGGCCACCAGAACTCAAGTGCAGGCAGTGGTGATGATGTGTCGCTCTCCGCTCGTACTAATCGACCGTGGCTTAAGAATAAATGCCGAATATTATTCTGGATGGCTTATTAAAGCCTTGGGCAAGCAAACATTTTGGTCGCAGACCTTGGACATTCCAATAGGACTCAGCACCATTGCACTCAGCACGCCAAAATGAGGTTCCTCGCTTCAGTTCCAGCGCACAATGGCCATCAAAATCTCCGGATACCAATCTGTTGAACAATTGTGTCTGGACTATTTTGGAAAGCAAGGTTGGCACTAAAAAATACCAAAGTGTCGATCACCTCAAGCAAGCGCTTCGCCGGGAATGAGCCAAAATACCGCAGAGCAACAATCGGGCAGCGCGTGACGGTTTCATTGGCCGTTTGAAGGCCATAATTCGTGTCAAAGGTGTGGTCACCTTTTTTTTCGAACAAATCTAAACTTATTCTAAAATTTGATGCTATATCCGACATTTTTTGCTTTCATTCAATCAAATTTAAAATTTATGGCGTTTGACTTTGTTTTAGTTTTTTTATCTCACCCTGTATACCCTCTGTAGCCATATTTTTGAAGGTATTAAAAGAACCTTTGAAGGCATATAGTGGCAGAAGAATGAAATAATGTTTTTTAAGTACAAAAGATATCTTCTACATAGAGTAGTGTCAATCTAGTTCATAGTTCAGCTCCTAAGCGTATGAGTGATTTCATAAATTGCATATCACTCATACGCAGAGTTTTCATACACACGACCGGAGTCCACGAAACTAGATAAGGAATTAGTTCGTTCAATGTAGCATGCTGTGTTGAACTCTACTTCTATAGATGGAATTTCTCCTTTGCATAAGAGGCAGAAGATCTTCTATAGGTCTTCAATATATATTTTCTAAAAAAAAAAAAATAATAGTATCCTAACTGCCTTTCCTAGGAATATCTGTTGATATAAACAAATGTTTTACCTCCGAAACTCACTTAAAAGACATGTGTCTGTAGTAGACTTCCAAAAGACAATTTCGAATAGAAGGCCTACCAAAGGTCCATTTAGAGTTGGTTAGGAAAATATCCTGCTCTGGTTAATTTGTCTGCTTTTTGATATAACGTAAAACCTTTTCGAAAAAAAACCACCGAGATCTAAACCTTGTAAACCTCTTTCGAAAGGGAACTCCTACAACTTGCACCTACCCATCAGACCAATAATCTTGACTTTTTAAGGAAAAATCCTTATATATTTTTCAATTTTTCAGAGATCTAAATAAGAGAAAGTAACTAAGTTGGAACCTTTTTTGAGGGCGTATTACGGCTTTACGGCAAAAATCCATTCAATTTGGGTTGATAATACATATTTCGTGTACAATAGCCATGAAATCGGAATAATAAATCTGTGAAATAAAAAAAAAATATATATATAAGGCAGATCCAGCAGATTTTTGCTCCAAATGATATTTGGAAAGTTAACATCATAAAGTTACCTAAATCAAGGATCAAGTTTCTCGGAATCCATGTATTTAAGGTATATAGAGTATTCGGCTATATTGTAGATATATATATGAGCAATATTTTGGTTGGAAATATTATCCTTCATGCGGGAGAAAAAAATGGAATATTTTTGATCCTTTTTTCAAATATTATTTAAAATTCCCTTTAAACGGGATCTTAGCAAATCAAAATATTCCACAAAATTCTACTCTAGGTATCTAAACGCCAGGAATATATATTAAGATATACATTTTTATGTTAAAGCCTCAATTTGTGTTCGTTTGAGGAAAAATCTCCAACAAAGCATCATTTTAGAAGGGTGACGTCAAAAACCAAAATGATCTTCATCACATTTTGCTTCAAGTCACCAAAGAAAAGAAGTCCCTGCTTCCATTTTGCATCAAAAAAAAAAAAAAAATGCATTAATGTTCCGAAAAAAATCAATGCTTCGAAAATGTTATCTAATTTTAATCAAAAATTTTCGGACTTTTTCGGGTAGATGCCTGAAAGTAACGTACAATTTCATTTTAGGCGGATGACTTAAAAAAAGGAAATGTTCTACACAAAATTTTACTGTAAATCTCATTATCAACTATATACTTAGGCTTAGAATTTTTTATGAAAACTATATTAGAATTTTATGAACTTAAAGTGAAAACTATGTGCTAGTTTTTTATATTGATACTTTAACACGTTTTTCGGAAAAAGTATGAAAGTACGAATTATTCTAGATCAAATTCGAAAGAAATTTGTATATTTAATGTGTACAATAAGAAAATAGCCTACATTTTTCTTAATAAATGGTTTTCCGAAAACTTCTTTTAGATACCTGAAATCATTTTTTTTTTTTGAGGGGATTGAGGGGATTGAGGTTATTGGAAATTTTTATAACAAAATTTTTCAAGATTATTACACACTTAAAGCACTTTTCCAGCAATTTATCAAAAACAATAACCAACAACTATTACAACACCTTTCAGCTGGAAACAAAAGTTTAATACTTCAAAAGTAACTCTGCCACAGTAGTATGCCGAAAAATTTGTACTCACATAAAGATACCTTGATTTTAATGCCTTACTAACGATACAAATACCCAGCTAGCAATTTAAATGTTTCATGACTTGTTTTATTTTTCCACCCTCATCTCCCTCCTTTGTGGTTATTAATATTTTTGTAATGAAACAAAAAAAAGAAAAAAGAAACAAGAAATTAAACCAAAAATCTGATACTGACAAAAAAACCGAAACAAAATGAATCCAGCTTTAATCCCCCAAAAAAATCCAAGCAGCTGAGAGAAGTTTCAAGTGAATCACATACAAATGCCATGTCACACAAACACACACCCAGGTTTTTTTACACCACAGCTATTTACCACAAAAATATTTTTTTTGCGGTTAAGTGCCTGGCCTGCCTTTTGTTATTGCTCGTTTATTTGTGTGTATATGACACTCATCGTTGTATCATTATGAAATACATATATGTAATATGTATTTTCCCCCCGCCGAAACATTTATTGATTGTTATGGACGACCACATTTTATATCGGACTTATTAATGCCCATCATAATGCATGGCCCAAAGTAAACAAACACGAGGTAAAAAAAAAGAATAAATGATCGTTAAATTGGGATTTTTCACAAGTGATGCACAAAGTGGCCATGGGTGCGTATGAATTCAGGTCGGCCAGGCGATGTGCTGCAATAATCATACGCCGCCTGTAACCATTTCAAAGGGAATACAAGTAAAGAGTATTTAAGGTGGTTTGTTTGGCTTTTAATGAATCAAACATAAGGTTGTACTGCTTTGACGTTATTTTGGTATTTAAATGTGGACTTCATTTATGTTGACATTTAAACTGGTGAGGCAAAATATGGCAGAGTCAATAAGGAAAGAAATATTTAAAAAAGTCACAAGTGGTGGTGTGATAATACTCAAAATTACTAATAAAAAAGATGTTCAGTCTCATAGTCATTGAAAAATATTTTAAAAAATTATCGGATATAGCTTTGATAGTCCTTGAAAAGTATTCAAAAAAATTGAATCTATAACATTCTCGTAAAATACTCGTTAAAAAATTCATATTTTTGGCTCAGAAATCCACTAGAAAATTTTATTTTTAAAAATCCACATTTGAACTCAGCTGGTCCTTGAAACATTTTTTTGACATATTCAAGTTTGAAGCACTGCTGGTCCTTGAAATCCATTTCTTTAAAAATTCAACGCTTGAGGCTCTGCTGGTCCTTAAAAAAATTCTTTAAAAAATCCAATTTTGATGCTATTAAGTCCTTGAAAAAAAAATATATTTTTTTTAAAAAATCCACGTTTGAGGCTATTAAGTCCTTGAAAAAAATATTTTTTTAAAAAATCCACGTTTGAGGCTATTGAGTCCTTGAAAAAAAAATATTTTTTAAAAAATCCACGTTTGAGGCTATTGAGTCTTTGAAAAATATATTTAAAAAAATCCGGGTTGGAGGCTATTGAGTCCTTGAAATATCCACGTCCTTGAAAAAAATTTCTTCAAAAAATCCACTTTTGGGGCTATTGAATTCTTGAAGAAATATTGTTTAAAAAATCCTTATTTGTGGCCCTATTGACCCTTGAAAACTTAAAAAAATCCTCATTAAATTAAATTAATTTAATTAAAATTATTCTATTAATTAAAATTATTCAAAATATTCTTAAAAATATCCACGCTAGAGGCTCATTGAGTCCTTCAAAATATTTTTTTAAAAAAAATCCGCTTTTAAGGCTTTGATATCCTTATAAAAATTTCATTGAAAAATCATTGAAATGATTGTAAACTTATTTTTTGTTTTATTTCTTTCCAGGTAAGAGTTCATGGACAAAAATTTGTAAATTGAAATATTGGTAAGAAAAAATTAAAACATGTATTATGGTCAGTAGTATCTGCCGTTTACCGCATTTAAAACAAATAAATTATTTAGTCACTCTATATTCCCAAGAAAGCAAACTTACTCCGAATGTCAAAAAAAGTATTTAAACATTTTGTCATGTGAACGAAAGAATAAAAGAACTTTCTTTGGAAATCCGTCCAACAAAATTGTGGCAGCAAAATGAATGATGCAAATGTCATTGCTGCGACCTTAGCAAACGACAAAGTCACTTTAAATTAACCCCCCTCCCCCACACTTTGATATCACTTAATTTGCGCACAAAAACTTGGAATTTTTTTGAAGTGTGGGTAAAGTTTTTTCCGCCATTTGCGCGAATATCAAAGCAAAAAAAAAAAAAAGAAAACAAAACTTGAATGACAAGGACACAATAAAGCTCCCCCAGGCTAGCAGAAGAAAACACGCAAATGTTCAAAGTAGAAAATAAAAACTTTCAAATGAAATATACTTTATAATTTGACTTAATAGCTCGGGAATGTTATTCGTTGTTCTATCATTAGTTTTTTTTTGCTCTTCATTCGCTGCTGTTGTTTTAAGTTTTCAATGGAAGGCACACACAAAAATAACAGCAAACTATTATGGAATGTGCCACAAGATGCTGATGCATTTAAGTTGGAATTGTGGCATGGCACGCAAGCAAATTTGCTGACGGAATGAAAAAAGGAAAAGAAACGAACTGCCACTGTTGGTGGCAGCCGTGGTAATTACAAATGACAGCTAATTACAACTTTGAATGGAATAGAATATTTAAAACAATAATGGTGAAATATGCAGTGGGAACTTTTTGCAAATTCCTTTTTTTATTTTGCATTGATAAAGGGGAAATTTAAAGTTGTGTTACAGGAAGAAATATGAAAGAAAACCAGAATTACCTCGTCTTGAAGTCGTTGAAACAATTCCTCCTTGAGAAAATATTATTTAAAAATCCACGTTTGAGGCTGTGATGATCCTTGAAAAAATATTCTTTAAAAATCCACGTTTGAGGCTGTGATGATCCTTGAAAAAATATTCTTTAAAAATCCACGTTTGAGGCTGTGATGATCCTTGAAAAAATATTCTTTAAAAATCCACGTTTGAGGCTGTGATGATCCTTGAAAAAATATTCTTTAAAAATCCACGTTTGAGGCTGTGATGATCCTTGAAAAAATATTCTTTAAAAATCCACGTTTGAGGCTGTGATGATCCTTGAAAAAATATTCTTTAAAAATCCACGTTTGAGGCTGTGATGATCCTTGAAAAAATATTCTTTAAAAATCCACGTTTGAGGCTGTGATGATCCTTGAAAAAATATTCTTTAAAAATCCACGTTTGAGGATATTTAAGTCCTTAAAAAATATTCTTTAAAAATCCACGTTTGAGGCTGTGATGATCCTTGAAAAAATATTCTTTAAAAATCCACGTTTGAGGCTGTGATGATCCTTGAAAAAATATTCTTTAAAAAATCCATGTTTGAGGATATTTAAGTCCTTGAAAAGATATTCTTTAAAAATTCCACGTTTGAGGCTCTTTCAATCCTTGAAAAAATATTCTTAAAAAAAAACCAAGTTTGAGGCTCCTTCGATCCTTGAAAAAATATTCTTTAAAAATCCACGTTTGAGGCTCCTTCGATCCTTGAAAAAAAAATATTTTTTTTAAAAATCCAAGTTTGAGGCTCCTTCGATCCTTGAAAAAAAAATATTTTTTTTTAAAATCCAAGTTTGAGGCTCTTATGATCCTTGAAAAAAAAAATATTTTTTTTAAAAATCCAAGTTTGAGGCTCTTATGATCCTTGAAAAAATATTCTTTAAAAATCCACGTTTGTGGCTCTTACGATCCTTGAAAAAATATTCTTTAAAAAATCCACGTTTGAGGATATTTCAGTCCTTGAAAAAATATTCTTTAAAAATCCACGTTTGAGGATATTTAAGTCCTTGAAAAATATTCTTTAAAAAATACACGTTTAAGGATATTTAAGTCCTTGAAAAATATTCTTTAAAAAATACACGTTTGAGGATATTTAAGTCCTTGAAAAAATATTCTTTAAAAAATCCACGTTTAAGGCTCCTTCGATCCTTGAAAAAAAAATATTTTTTTTTAAAAATCCAAGTTTGAGGCTCTTATGATCCTTGAAAAAATATTCTTTAAAAAATCCACGTTTGAGGCTCATTCGATCCTTAAAAAAATATTCTTTAAAAAATCCACGTTTAAGGCACTTTCGATCCTTGAAAAAATATTCTTTAAAAAATCCACGTTTAAGGCTCTTTCGATCCTTGAAAAAATATTCTTTAAAAAATCCACGTTTAAGGCTCTTTCGATCCTTGAAAAAATATTCTTTAAAAAATCCCGTTTAAGGCTCTTTCGATCCTTGAAAAAATATTCTTTAAAAAATCCACTTTTAAGGCACTTTCGATCCTTGAAAAAATATTCTTTAAAAAATCCGCGTTTGAGGCTTTTTCGATCATTAAAAAAATATTCTTTAAAACATCCGCGTTTGAGGCTCTTTTGACCCTTGAAAAAATATTCTTTAAAAAATCCGCGTTTGAGGCTCTTTCGATCATTAAAAAAATATTCTTTAAAACATCCGCGTTTGAGGCTCTTTTGACCCTTGAAAAAATATTCTTTAAAAAATCCACGTTTGAGGCTCTTTTGACTCTTGAAAAAATATTCCTTAAAAAATCTACATTTGAGGCTCTTTGAGTCCTTGAAAAAATATTCTTTAAAAAATCCTCGTTTGAGAATATTTAAGTCTTTGAAAAAATATTCTTTAAAAAATCCACGTTTGAGGATATTTAAGTCCTTGAAAAATATTCTTTAAAAAATCCACGTTTGAGGATATTTAAGTCCTTGAAAAAATATTCTTTATAAATCAACGTTTGAAGATATTTAAGTTCTTGAAAAAATATTCTTTAAAAATCCACGTTTGAGGATATTTAAGTCTTTGAAAAAATATTCTTTAAAAAATCCACGTTTGAGGCAGTGATGATCGTTGAAAAAATATTCTTTAAAAATCCACGTTTGTGGCTCTTATGATCCTTGAAAAAATATTCTTTAAAAAATCCACGTTTGATCCTTGAAAAAATATTCTTTAAAAATCCACTTTTGAGGCTCTTTCTATCTCTGAAAAAATATTCTTTAAAAAAATCCAAGTTTAAAGCTCTTCTGATCCTTAAAAAATATTCTTTAAAAAATCCTCGTTAAAGGCTCTTCTGGTCCTTAAAAAAATCTTCTTTAAAAATCCACTTTTGAGGATCTGTTTCTCCTGGAGAAAATATTTCCAAAATTGCCACATTTGTCCTCCATCCCACAATGATGATAACCACACTAACTCCTTTATTGTTTAATGATAATTCATGAAATCTCCTTTCATATCATTTGTCATCTTGACAATAATAATACTTTCGTTTATCCATTTTAATAACCGGAAATATGTTTCACAATGCATTTAAATTACAATGGTGATGATGCTGCGTCGTCATCATCATCCGCATCACCACTGCCAATGGAGTAATGGTGGCAAAACGAATGAAAGAAAGACAGAAAAAAAGCCATAAAAACGATTTTGCATAAAACATTGCGGACAATTAAGGAAAAACAATTACATTCAATATTTCCCACACACACAGACAATGGCACACATGCGCACAAACTGTTAAATACATGTGTACTACCACAAAGCTATCCATTTGGATCATTTGTCCTGTAAATTATGCGTAAATCATACCTCGCCTCACCACTACCACCATCATCAGCATAGCCAACGACATAACCCTAGCAATTTATTATGAAATTTTTGTATTTAACACAACCGCAAATGCACACAGACGCACACGAACACACATACACACAGATGCAAATGCATACAACATATGTAATGGCCAGTATGGCATTACACACACACACACACAGAGACTTTAAAGAACCATAACTACCACAATGACATTGATGACACTTTGGCAGCAAAAGCAAATGTCCAGAAAGTGACTGAAATTGAGCAGGATAAAATAATGATGAGCTTGTTTTTTTTCGGTCCGGTCTGGCTTGGTCGGGTAATGGTAATGTTTGTTTGCACCGAAACTCGTTTTAAACAAAAAGTTTTTTATTGCCACATTGTAGTGCATGCAGTAAATGCAGAGGATGCCGACAAAGGATCATGGTTGATGATTGTAATTGTGAGATGTTTAACGTGGTTATGGGTATGAGCTGAAGAGAGGAGAGCAAAAAAAAAATAAAATAAAATATAGGCCTCGAAATAATTTACTTTTGTTCCTCCAGGCAGCTAAAGGCTTTGTTGATTCTTAAAAAAATGTCCTTTAAAAATTCACATTTGTGTCGCGGTTGATCCTTAAAAAATATTCCATCAAAATCCAGTCTGTAGATCTACTGATCCTTCTAAAACAATTCTTTAAAAATACACACTTGCAGTTCGGCTGATCCTTTGAAAAAGATTTATTAATCCAAGTTCCTTGAAAAAATATTTTTTAAAGGTCAACATGTGCGGATATTTATATCCTAGGAAAAATATTCATTAATCCAAGTTTGTGGCGCTGGTTATCCTTGAAAAAATATTTTTTAAAGATCGACATTTGAGATTATTTAAATCCTTGACAAAATATTTTTTAAAGATCGACATTTGAGAAAATTTAAATCCGTGGAAAAATATTTTTTAAAAATCGACCATTTAAAATATTTAAATCCTTGAAAAAATATTTTTTAAAGATCGACATTTGAGAATATTTAAATCCTTGATAAAATATTCTTTAAAAAATTCACGTTTGAGTGTCTTCATGTCCTTGAAAAATATTCTTTAAGAAACCCAAGTTTCAGGATCTTCATGTCCTTGAAAAATATTCTTTAAGAAATCCTCGTTTCAGGATCTTCATGTCCTTGAAAAATATTCTTTAAAAAATCCACGTTTGAGGATATTGAGTCCTTGAAAAAATATTCTTTAAAAAATTCACGTTTGAGTGTCTCTAAATTCTTGAAAAATATTCTTTAGGAAATCCTCGTTTCAGGATCTTCATGTCCTTGAAAAATATTCTTTAAGAAATCCTCGTTTCAGGATCTTCATGTCCTTGAAAAATATTCTTTAAGAAATCCTCGTTTCAGGATCTTCATGTCCTTGAAAAATATTCTTTGAGAAATCCATGGTTGAAGATCTTCATGTCCTTGAAAAATATTCTTTGAAAATTCCACGTTTAAGGATCTTTAAGTCCTTGAAAAAAATCCACGTTTGGGGATCTTTAAGTCCTTGAAAATGTTATTTAAAAAATCCACGTTTGAGGATCTTTAAGTCCTTGAAAAATGTTATTTAAAAAATCCACGTTTGGGGATCTATAAGTCCTTGAAAAATATTATTTAATAAATCCACGTTTCAGTATCTTTAAGTCCTAGAAAAATATTATTAAAAAGCACGTTTTAGGATCTTTAAGTCCTTGAAAAATATTTTTTAAAAAATCCACGTCTGAGGCTCTTGAAGTCCTTAAAAAAATATTCTTTAAAAAATCCAAGTCCTTGAAAAAATTGTTTTTAAAAATTCACGTTTGAGACTCTTTAAATAGCCACGGTTGAGGGTTTTTTGATCCTTAAACAAATATTATTTAAAATCCACGTGTAAGGTTCTTTCGATCCTTGAAAAATATTCTTTATTGAGGATTTATAAGTCCTTGAAAAAGTATTATTTAAAAATCCACGTTTGAGGCTCTGTGAGTCCTAAGATCATTGAAAAAAAATATTCTTTGAAATTCCACGCTTAAGGGTTAAGGGTTGTTAAAAAAAATATTCTTTAAAAATTCAGGTTTGAGGCTCTGCTGATCCTTGAAAAAATATTCTTTAAAAATCCATGTTTAAGGCTCTGCTGATCTTTGAAAAAATACCCTTAAAATCTTTTAGAGAATATTTAAGTCCGTGGAAAAATAATCTTTAAAAAATACACGTTTGAGGCTCTTCTGAACCTTGAAAAAAAATCTTTCAAAATCCACGTTTGTGGCGCTGTTGAGCCTTGCAAAAAATGATCTTTTTCTGTCGATCCTTGAAAAAATATTCTTTAAAAATCCAAGTTTGTGGCTCTGTTGATGCTTAAAAACTTCTCTTTTGTGGCACTGTTGTTCCTTGAAAAAAATATTCTCAAAAAATTCACGTTTATGGCTCTATTGGCCCTTCAATAAACATTCTTCTTATAGTTCTCACTTGTGCCTCTAAAAATTGTGAAAAATTCTAAAAAAGTGTTTTATTGCCACACTGTAGTGAATGCAAAAACTGCAGAGGATGCCGGCCAATGATGATAACCAGGAAATTTACTAAGTTTGGGACCATCCATTGTTTTCCCAAACTGCTGGGTTGACTTTTATCCACATCTCCAAGCTTGGGTATATTAAATATAATTTTTCTTCTCATTATCCTTTCACTCCTTTTTTAACTATAAAAAAAACTTCATCCACATACATAAAATCATATTCATTTGCAGTTTTATATCACTTAGGGAGCCCTTGAATAGCCCTTTGTTTTCATAAATTTTCTGCCTTATTTATGCATCTCCTTTACTCCATTAGTAATTTCATCATGGACAAATTAAAGTTTTCTGCAAAATATTTGTTGATTGCCATGGTCATGTCATATCTGTTGGCAAATCACAATTGCTGTTGTTGTTGTCGGTATTTTTATTGCTGCTGCACACTTTTTTTGCTCCAATTGCCATAGACGTAGAAAACCACAAACGTCCAGATTCTGGATGTAAATGCAAACCACACTCACGCACAGCTTGAATGCACCACACAATGCAGCGTGATGACTACCTTTGAGGAAACATTTAAACCATTTCGATTTTGCCAGCTGCTGTAAAAGGATCAGATATTTGGTTTGTGCCATTGTGTGCCATTATGATTTGCAACCAGGACTGACTGTGGCTTGTTTTCTTTAAAATTACATTTCTAATGGCTAACAAATTGGTTTTAGATTGCTTTTTTTGGGAGAGAGAGAGAGGGTAACAATTATGAGGTATGGTCATGTGATTACAAATGGAGATGGGAAACTGTCAAATAGCTTGTAGCTCAATAAAAATTGAGAATTATGTCGGAGTTTCAAGGGGCTGTTAGTCGTTTAAATGACCAATTAAAATCGGGCTTTATCTATATTAATAGAAGAGTAAAAAAATTGACTGACTTAAGAATTCATCAACGACTAGACGAAACTACTAAAGCTAGCATCGTGAAATTTTTGGTAAAAATCTATCTAAGTCCGAAGGCTGGGGTTTTGGAAAATTGTACTTGAATGGCTCGAAAATTACAAAAAAAAGTACTAAATATGGTACTAATTTTATTTGAGTCATATTTATATAGCTAGAACACTTAAATTTTGAATAAGGGTCACGAACCCTATCACGAAATGGTTTTTCGAAATTCGCACTATATGTATACGAAAAGTACTAAAATGTACAATATTTGGTACCAGTTAGTGTCACGTAAACGGTTACAACTAAACACTTTAAATTTGGAATGGAAATCAAGCAACGTGTAATAAGTGTAACAACTGTACTAAATTCGGTAAAAATTGGTTTTGGTGGGACGGGTTGAACTGGAAATTTGAAATGTTGATATTGGGGTCTCCGTTGGAGGGTAGGGTTAAGATGAAGAAATTCATGGTATTGCATGAACGGATATTGCTTGAAATCTGAAATTTGGCATAATTGTCTCTGTTGGTGTGTATGATTGAGATTTGGAGGTGGTTTTGGAAATACGTACTAAAAAGTACGAAATTGTACCTAATTTGATATTTGGCTAAGAGATTTGGTTGGTGGGTGTCTGTGATTAAGATATGGAGGTGGTTTTGAAATCATGTACTATAATCGCTTGAAAAGTACAACATCGTACTATATTTGTACAATTCGGTATTGGGTGGTGTGGAGATAGTTTCGGAAATGTGTGCTATAATTGTACGAAAAGAACTAAATTGTTCATTGGGTGAAGGGCTAGGATTGGAATTCTCAAATGTGATATTGAGGTCTTTGTTGGTATTTGGAATGGAATTTTGGAAATGAAAACTATATGTTAACGGTTTTGCAAATGCGTACAATAATTGTTCGAAAAGTACTAAACGGTACTAATTTTGGATAACTGTTGGTGTCTAGGATGGAGAGCTGCATATTCTTTTGGAGTTGCGTAATAAATTCGATATTGGGTAAAGAGCTGAAATTCTGAAATTTGATATTGAGGTCACTGTTGGTTTCCAGGGATTTCAGATGGAGATATTGGAATATCTATGGACTTTAATGCATAAACTCGAACAAAGTCTCAAAGTCGGACCGGACCGACTTTATGATACTCAATACCAGGGCTAGGCAAAGAGTTTCCCATGGAATATCTGTGTGTTCACCAACACAATTGTAAAATATAAATTGTTTTGAATTGTCAAATTGCTTTTGGGAGAATACTTAGTTGTGTTAGACTAGTCGATGAGGAAGGTGCTGTCGTATATTTTTATGAATACACTACACTACTACATATTTGAAACAAATATTTCCGAAATTGTAAAAATTACAACTGTTAAGATTTATTTTTTGATTGATTTCTGTTTGACAGAATTTGTATAAGAACTCACATGTTAAGAGTAGAGTTAATGACTTATTGACATGGGGCAAATGACCTCTTGACATGTGGTCAATGACCCCTTGACATGAGGTCAATGATCTCTTGTAATGGGGCCATGACCTACCTCTTGGCATGGGGTCAATGCCCCCAGGGAAAGAGGAAAATAGTCCATTGACCATTGGGAAAGATGTAGAGAGAGAGGAAGAAGGAGGGACAGAGAAAGATAGAGAGGGAGAGAGGAAGAGGGAGTGAGAGGAAGAGAAGAAAAGAGGAAGAGGGGGAGAGAGGAGGTGGGAGAGAGGAGGTGGGAGAGAGGAGGTGGGAGAGAGGAGGTGGGAGAGAGGAGGTGGGAGAGAGGAGGTGGGAGAGAGAGAAACAGTTCAATGACCCCTTGACCTGGGGTCAATGACCTTTTCTCTCTCTTACTCTCTCTCTTCCTCCCTCTATCCCCTCTTCCTCTCTCTCCCTCTACCTCTTTCTCTCTCGCTCCACCCCTTCCTCTCTCCCTCTTTCTCTTTCTCTTCCTCTCTCTCCCTCTACCTCTACCTCTTCGCCTCTCCCTCCTTATCTCTTCCTCTCTCCTTTTTCCTCTCTCCCTATATAAGATTTCTGAAAATTTCAACTCATTAATTTTTGTAGGACATTTATATATTTTTTTTCCTTTTAAAATGAACCCGAATTGAAATAATTTTTTTTAAATATAGCTCTGAATTTCTACCAACGAATTGAAATCGAGTAAAGGAAGCTATAACCAAATCTGAAGCGATTGCGATAAAATTTAGCAAAGGTATATCTGAGCAATGTTTGATATATTTCCCGGAATATCGCTGTTACGAAGTGCATACTACGGCTGTGAAGGACAAAAATAGCAAATCGGATTAACATTATTTTTGGGAGCCATAACTATATATGAACAGATACTTGCCAAATGATTTCATATTTGGACGAATATTACACATTTAGTGCACAATATAGTACATAAAACGGGGGGAACTTATATATGGGAGCCATATCCAAATTTTGACCGATTTTCCCAAATAGGGTTCCTCCGTGGGCCAAACAAATTATTTGTGCAAAATTTCATGTCGATTGTGCAATAAATTTACAAAAATACATGACAGACGGACGGAAGGACATGCATAAATCGAATCATAAAGTGATTACATGCAGATCATCGAAAGAGACTCTTACGTTTCCTTCTCTATGTTAGAAATAAATGCACAAATCATAATATCCTGACCACAGTGTGGTGTATAGTATAATTAGGAAATACATATTATCGTGGTATACAATGAAAATAGGTCTTTGGTGACCTATTGTGAATTTTGATCAAAAAAATATAATTTTCTTATTGACCTCATCTTTCCTCAATATAGCTTTGGATAAACTACCATAGAGTACGACTTTCACCTCAAAATCTACTTTTACACGCAAGTTTTGTGGAATACTCTGACTTACTACGATCTCGTTCAAAGAATCACTTGTGGGTTAAAATGTTCCAAAAAATAGTCCTCGTATTGATATTAGCAATATTGCCGAAGCTTTCAAAACACCGTAATCTATTTTTGGCTTTACTTTCATAATTTACAGAATTTTTCTTGAAAAACATTTTATTTTGATCGAAAAAGAGTCCCAGCTATATATCAACACAGAAAATCGTATATAAATAGAAAACTTCTTGTACAAACACAATTTTACGACCGTGTCTACTGTATCTCACACACGCTCCTGTTACAGACATTTTCATGAATTCCATTTCATTTTTTATAATTACATTTTTAATATATATATTTCAAACAGTAAATTCTTATGCAAACAATTTAATATATATTTTAAACATAACATTTTTGGCATAATTATGTTGCCACATTTACTCTGCCGGTCTGCCATTCGGACCATCAGTACAATGGCCTTAACTGCCATGATAGTTAATTGAGTCCAGGAACTCATCGACATCGTCGTCGTCGTACACTACCTTACAATACTCACACATTCGAATGAACGTAGTAGCTATGTATCCAGTCAGTAGAAACAATTGGTAACTGCATTTATTACATTAGCAATGCAAGCTGTAGTCAGTCAGTCGGTCTGTTTGTCCGTCAGCCAGCCGCCCAGCCGGCTATCATTTCAGTAGTCCCCGGTAGTCAGAGTGGTCCTTTATGAGTTTCCATTACCATTCTCCGCTCGACTCATTAACGCAGGGGAAACGTGTGCGTTGAGAATTTTAATTAAAATATAATGAAAACTTTTGATTTATATCAGGAATGTTGTTATTTTTGTTGCCATTGTTAGTGTTCTCATTGTTGGTGCTGTTGGTTAATGTGTCTAGGTACATTGTGGAAAAGTAGAATATGTAACTCTCTCTCTCTCTCTCTCTCTCTCTCTATGTGTGTGCGTATGCATTGTGTTAATGTATCCCTTAATAGTTATCAAGTCAGTCAGAAGCCTATATTATATTGTTTACTCGTTTATGTTTATGTGTTTGTAAGTCTGATGTGTGTGTGTGCGAGTGTGTGTGTGCCAAGACCAAGTAACCATTGTTTACATCTTCAGTCGCTGGCAGACAGAGTTTTATTGTTTAAATGGAGATTGGTTTTAATGTTTGTGTAATAGCTTAAACAAGGAAATAACATTAACTTAATTATACACAGACACGCACAGAACAAAACAAATACAATGATAGCCACTGGGTATGCATGTGTATGGAAGAATGTAAAGGTATATGGGGCGTTTTATTTGATTGGGAATTCTATTGATTGGAGTCACTTGAATGATCAAAATATTTAGATAATCAAAATTATAACGTATCAATAAATTATTCCCAATCCCTATGAATTTCAAACTGTGCTTTTTGTTATTATACCCTCCACCATACTATGGAGGGCATATTAACTTTGTCATTCCGTTTATAACTCCGCGAAATACTCATGTCAGACCCAACAAAATATACATATATATTCTTGGTCAGCCTAAAATTCTAAGACCATTTAACGATGTCCGTCTATCCGTCTGTCTGTTGTAATCACGCTATCTTTCGAACGAATTGAGATAGAAAGCTAAAATTTTGCACACATGTTTATTTTGCCAGTAGGCAGGTTAAGTTCGTAAATGTAGATCCACGTTTTCATATAGCCCCCATATAACGGTACCTGCCGATATTCGGTATTTTTATAATTTTAGCGAAATTTTACACCGGAATTGTTTTAAAATTTCGTATTTGAAGTTCGTAATCGATACTACAGCCTATGACAGAAAATTGTCTGTACAGGTCCACGTCTTCGTATAGCCCCTATATAACGGTACCTCCCAATATTCGGTATTTTGATGATTTTTTTTAATGATTATACACCGGAGTAGTTTTTGAAATTACGAATTTAGAGTTCGTAATGGGAACTACGGTCTGTGAAAAAAAATTGTCTTTGCAGGTCCAGATCTTCGTATAGGTCCCATATATCAGTAAATCCCTATATTCGGTATTTTGATTATTTTAGCGACATTATTCACCGTTTATTTCAAGTATCGAAGTTAAATATGGTAATGACTTATGACAAACAATGCCTATGTAGGTCCACGTCGTATAGACCCCAATAAACGGCTATATTCGGTATATTTATGATTTTAGCATAATTTTTAACGTATTTTATTTTTTGAAAAATTCCAAATTCGTTCTAAATGGTGGAGGGCATTCAAAGTTCGGCCCGGCCGAACTTACTGCTTTTTAACTTGTTAACTTTAATGGGTTTCATGCTACATTTGAGACTTTTACTAGGAAGACTTTAAAACATATACTTTAAAATTTTTAATAGATTTTTACAAAAAAAAAATCTAAAAATGTACAATTCTTGCAAGATTTTTTCTAGAGGATATTAACATTCATAATTTTCGGGCATAATCACATTTATAAGATATTCTTAAAAATTCCCACAAAAATTCATGATTTTTTAGAGAATATCCTTAAAAAATCCATGATTATACGACCAAAAAAAAAATCTTGAATTTATCCATTCCTCCCAGAAGGCAATGCAAAATCCACTCTTTTGTGTAGAAGGTCCCTAAAAGTATTCTTAAAAAAGTCCACGATTTTTACTAAAGGAAAAAACATGATTTTTTGCAAGACAGTATACTATATTTACCAGAATGTCCTTAAATGTCCGTAAATATCAATGATTTTCGGTCTTGAAAAATATTTTTAAAAGTTCTCCTAATATTAAATTCAGATGGAGTTTGGGGACCTTCTGGTAAATATAGAAGGCACCTAAAGGGAAGGTCCTTATAGAACACTCAATTTCGAGACAAAAAGTTCATAAAAAATTCATAAAGTCCTTTAAACATTCACGGCTTCGTGGTCGACCTTGTGATACCCTGCAACACTACAATGTATTGGAAAATCTCCTTAGTTCCAAACCCAGTTTAGTAAATTTTTTAAAGGCCATACAGTCCCGCACAAATGTTACCTTGGATTTTTGACCGGGGTATTTGTCTTATATTTACCCCTCACTGTCGTCCTGATAGGCATTCAAAGCAATTGCAAAAATACTAAACTTCTACCCCTCCTTAACTCTCTCCTCATGCAAAATTCTGTGTCGATTAGTTTTTAATAGTGACCCGTATAACGACTGCAAAATCGAGAAAATTTTTAGGTCCATTAGAACCCCTAAAAGTTCATCTTAAAACAATAGGCTTCTATTCTGACATTAACCCTACTTCCATTCAAAATTTCGAAAGGATCAGACGATAATTGTTACCTGTATATAATACCCTCAACAAATTGTGTTGCGAGGTGTAGAAAACTTTTGAAAATTTCAAATTCAAAATTGTAAAATCGCATGCGATAAAAATATGTCACAAATTGAAAAATATGTAATAAAAATTTCCTTTTTTTTATTTGCATATTTTTACAAGATTTTCTTAGATTTTATCATTTTCTGGCAAGAAAATTGTGAATATAAGTCCAGCGATTCTTGACTTATAAGCGGAATAAATAAGATCTATTTCTTTTACATATATGTTGAACCTATAACTTAGCTATCAGTATCACTGTAATGGTCTGAAGTGACATTTTAATGAGATTTGTGATATGGCCTGGATTAAAAATATTAGCGGTTTAGTGGACATTTTCGCATTTTTCGACATAAAAGTTATGGTTTATTTTACCCGCTAAATAATTTCTGATGACCTCCAAATTGGTAGACTTCTGTCCAGACCTAAACTCTAACTCCATACAAATTTCCGCGTCGATTGGTTCATAATTGAGGCCTGTAGAGCAACAGCAAAACCAATCCATTTCAAACCCGAATATTTTACGATTATCTCCAAAAGAATAAGTTTCTATTCTGACCCCAACCACACTTCCAATTTCGTGAGAATCGGACCATAATAGCGACCTGTAGCGTGATTACTGATTAATATGGACAGACCTTCCGTAACAATGATATTCCCGGAAATATATTAAATACAGAGCAGATATACATTTGCCAAGTCCAACAAAATGGATTCAGATTAAGATGTAGCTCCCATATATTTTTTCTCGATTTATATATGTTCGAATTTTAAGGAAAATTACAATCGAATTTTATATATTCCAAATGCAAATTATGTGGTTACCTTTTTTATTGCTAATTTAACACATTTCCACATTAAGTCACAACTTCCCCTGATACTTCATTTTTTGGATAATTTTCCAGGAAAATTCTTGTTCTAGGATGTTGACTTTTCTAGGATAATTGCTTAGCTACCAAACGCCCCTGATATCTTCTTACTCAAAAAATGAAAACATCTTAACTTTTTAAGTCATAATCTTATTTGGCTGTAATACAAAACAAATTTCTACGAAATATATCTTAAATGTCTTATGGGTTTTATTTCCGTTTACATTAATTTAATGAAAACAATGTTGTTCCTATAAACATTGGCATTGTTGTTGTTAATGTTGTTTTTGTTCTCGGCTACCTACAGCAAGCATCGCATGGTGCTCACATTAAGAATGCTTAAGAAAACAAAAGACTTAAATAAATAAATAAACAAATGAAGGAATGAATGAATGACAGACTAACTGACTGAATGAATGGATGAACAACGGAACACACAAGTGTGAGGTTGTGTGTGTGCGTGTGAATGCATTAAGAAGGACACAGTAACAATTTACAATTTAAAGGACACTTAAAAGTTAATTAGTATGTATTATACTCTCTCTCTCTCACTGGCTCTCCCACACACACGTGGGCATGTGGACACATAACACTTACATTTCTCACACACACATTGTAAAAGACATCGTCTAAGAGCAAAATAATGCCACATTGTGTCCTCTGATGTCTACCATCCAAAATTTAAACACATGTGAAAATATATTTAACAGCTGGATTGTGTTGTAAAGAATATTTCCCCTCCTTCTGCGGGCTGCTGCTGCCAGTCCTTGGAATAAATCATTTGATTACATTCCCGGAAAATGCTAAAGATTTGTGTAAAATTGTGTCTCTTCCAAACACTCGGAGTTTTATTATTTAAATTGAATTTAATGCTAATTTATACAACATTTAATTTCAATTTGAATTTCCAGCTAAGTGATTGTTTGGCCTATGGTTTTTCCTTAATTTGATTATTTAATTTACAATGTTACCGATAATATCTTACAATGGCGATGGCATTAAACGAAGTTGTCACTGCTGCAGGGCGTATTGTTAACGATGTAATTTATTCGAAGTGTTCTTCTACACTCAATGTATTCAAAGAAGTCGGAATGATAGAAAATTATTAAGGATTTTCAGATTTTTAATGGAGTGACTGGAGGGCATCTTAAGTCGGACACTTTTGCTTTGAATCCCCCAAATTATGATGAATGATTTAGCCATGCCAATCGACTATTCATTTAATATCGATATCCGTCCGTCTGTAAAAATCACTCTAGCTTAAGAATGAAATGAAGTAGGTTAATAATATTTTGCTCGGATGCAGAACCCTTGTTATTAAAAATATGTTATATATGTCCACGTTTTGGTATAGCCTCCATTTACCTGTCCAGACAGATTTAAGGCTTTTATAATTTTAAACGTATTTTTAAATAGTTTTTTTTTTTTAAATTTGCAAATATTGACAAAACGGGTCGAAGTCGGTACTCGCCTAGATTTTGCATATTATTTTTATATATTTAAATAGTATTGTTCCTGACGAGGTCTTCGGTCGGAGGACGACATATAGAAAATTAAAAAAGTTAAAAAGTATCAGTCGGTATGGCTGACAGATGTATACTCAGTCAATGTTCAATTATTTAAATATACTTTGAATTCAGTTATGATTATTCAAATTGTTGACCTTCTATTGAGTAAGATTCGTACAAAAAGGGGTTCACAGATATATATCATCTTCACAACTGATCTTGTGTTACTAAAAATGTTTGTATGTGCCAAATTTTGAGGAGTGTTGGATGCTTATTTCGATTTTATTGGGAGTTTTGTTTTTAAAAATCTTGAACCATATCTGAAGAAGGTTTCAGAAGAAATGGTCCGATCTTTATCATGTTTATAAAAGATATTTTGTTGATGGAAATATTGAGATGTCCCAAGTCTGAATAAAATCGGAAGTTAATTTCGCGTTTTATGAGCTTTATGGATATTCCAAATTCTGAGTACTTGGTGGGGGAGGTACCAGAAGGAGTGGACCGATATATCCCATCTTCACGGCCGATGTTGTGTTAGTAGAAATAATGGGATTTGTGAAATTTGAAGATATTTGGATGCTGTTTCGGATTTTATGCTCGTTTTGGCTATTCAAAATTTGGATCCTTTGTTGTGGCGGTACCACAAGGAAAGGTCCAATATAACTCATCTTTATAACAGGCCTTGTGTTGATAGAAATATTAAGATGTGGCAAGGTTAAATAGTTTTATGATCTTGGATATTCAAGAATTTTGATCGTGTGTGGAGAAAGTGCCAGAAGGAGCGAACCGATATAGCCCACCTTCACTTCAAATCTTGGGTTTACAAAAATATTGTGATGTTTTAAATTTGAAGATAATCAGACTCTTATATCACATTTTATAAAAATTATAGTTATTCTAAATGTTTACCCTTTGCGGTGGAGGTACTTAGTGGAGGGGGCCGATACTGTCCATTTTAGTATCTGAGCTAGCACTGGCAAAAATATTGGAATGTGCAAAATTTGCTCAAAATCGAATGATCCTTTCTCTTTCTATAAGGTATGGGGGTGATACCAGACGGAGTTGACCATAACATAACGATGTACCAAGTTTAGGCCAAATCGGACCTCGAAAAATATAATTTTAAAAATCTACGATTATGGCATTGGTGGTATATGAAATATTTCCCTTTAGAATTTTACTTATATAGCATTAATAGTTCTTAAAATATATACTACTAAAAATGTGTATGAAAAATCAACCTAATGCCAATGACCATCCCCGAAAACATATTTTTGAAAAACAATGATTTCATTTCGAATGGTAGTTGAAACCCTTTTTCTGAAAATCCTGGTGTATTTTCTCAGATACGAAGAAAAATATTTTTTGACGAATTTAAAAATATAGCCCTGAGAGATCTTGAAAGTAATTTCTAAAAATGCATGATCATTGCTACAATTGTCTTTGAAAAATAGTTTTAAAAAAATCCTGATAGTCTCTGAAAAAATATTCTTCAGGAAAACCCATGGTTAAAACTAAACGTAGTTGAAAAATGTTTTTCGAAAAACCTATCCAGAAATCCAAGTGTTTCAGTAACATATTTTTTAAATTCCATGATTAGTCTCGACAGACCTTGATCATATCGTTTTTAAAATCTTCGACTATGGCATTATAATAATATAGTATTATGGTAGTATATAAAATATGTCCATATAAAAATGTACTAATATAACATTAATAGCTCTCGAAACCACCAAATGTCTATAAAGGATACCAGCTCTGAAAGTCCTTGAAAAAAATTTCAATTTTATTGACAAATATCCTTTTGAAAATCTATGACTATGGCATTAGTAGTTTATGACTATAACGTTGATAGTTCTGAAAAAATATCCTTTTAAAAAAAAATCAATGAAAAATCCACCAAATGTCTATAAAAATAACAGCTCCGACAGTCCTTGAAAAATATTGTTCGTAAAAATATCCTTTTTAAAAAATGTCCATAAAAAACACACCATACGTCTATAAAAAAATAACAGCTTCGACCGTCCTTGGTAGATTATTGTTCGGAAAGCCGCGATTTTATCTTGAATGATCCTTGAAAGCCATTTTCTGTTTAATTAACGGTTGTAATGTTCCTGTTAAAATAACATTTGTCCTTGAAACGTTTTCTTCAAAAAATTCTGGAATATTCCTCAAGGTAATATTTTTAAAAATTCCAGAAAAACATTTTTTGGAAAATTTACAAATATAACCCCTACAGATCTTGAAAGTATGCTCTAAGAATCTATTATTGCAGCCTTTAAAAATTGCTATTAATATTCCAAGATTATTTCATTCATAGACCTAGAAAATATATATGTTAATGGAAAAATATTATTTTGAAAGTCTACGACTATGGCATTTGTTGTATATGAAATATGTCGCTTTAGAAATTCACGATAATTACGAATATAAAGCTTAAAGATTTTAAGTATTTTCTAAGAATCCATACTTTCAGCCTTAAAAAAAAATTGTACAAAAACCACAGAAATCCACGATGCTTGAAAGGATAGCAAATTTGATATCGCTTTGGTAGTCCTTAAATTTCTGGAATGTTAAAAGTTACAACCTTATAGAGTGGGCTCAAATTAAGTACTCGTTGTTGTGAGTAATTGTGATATTTCCTCTCTGAATCCAAAAACTAAAGTCTGTCAGTGCTCTATTCCTTGGACATTATC
Organism: Musca domestica; assembly: GCF_030504385.1. NCBI lineage: Eukaryota > Metazoa > Arthropoda > Insecta > Diptera > Muscidae > Musca > Musca domestica. The sequence goes on along the minus strand of NW_026712445.1, from coordinate 2,290,833 downwards.
TAGGAAAGTTAACGTTTTTTCTTCTTTTTTAGATTTTCCTCTATTTTTGTAGCTTGAACTCTTTTAACTTTCAATTTAATACATTAATTATTATTTTCAATGTAATTTACTAAGGTTTCATTTCTATATTCCAAGGGTTTCAATTTTCTTTTCAAAAAAATAAAAAAAAAATAAAAAATACACCACAAAGCATTTCAATTTCACCCAAGGGTCTTTTAACAAATTATTTATAAAGGACTGTGATTTAACACCTTTATTTTGTTAACGACTACCATTGCGAATGGAATCTCAGCTTTACGTGTTTTTCCCACTTTTTTTGTGTTTTGGAACCCCCATCTGAAAAATATTCATTCCCAAAGAGCATGCAAAACATGAAAACACAAAAAACGTGGTTTTTTTTTCTGCAGAAAAAATAAATCCTTTAATGTGTTTTCCTTTTTTATTTATTGGCGAAACCTTTTCTTTCTTGGGACGTCTGTCGTCCCAACATAAATTCCTTAAAATGCAGTTTATGGGCATTTGTTAATGGTTTACGACTTGGATGGAAATGGAAATCGTTTTGGGGTGCAAAATTAAAATTGCAAATGTAACAATTTTTTGGGGGGATATTTGGGTATGTTTTTTTTTTTTCTTGAATGTGACGGGCATAAATATATTTTTTTAAAGATCTCAATAAAATGGGGAAATTTTATGTTTGGCGGTCGCACAAAAATATTGGTGTGAAATTTCGATAAAAATCCTTTGATGGCGGAAAGCGAATCATCATTCGAAATATTTTTTTTATTTTTTAAGTGAATTTTGTACCTCAATGGTAAATAAGATATTATTACGAAAATAGATTAATTATAAAAATTATAAAAAAAAATTATAAAATTATAACTTAAAATTTATAAATTTTTAATTATGAATTTTAAATTATAATACATATATATTATAAATATATCTACAAAAATAGGCAAATAATAATTTATATATTATAAATTTTGAATTATAATTTTTAAATAATAATAGAATAAATATAAGTTATATATTAAAAAATATTAATAATAAATTACAAAATTATAAATCTATATTAATAAAAGGTAAAGTAATTGACTGACTTAAAAACTCATTTGAGGAAGCAGTAGAGCTACAACTCGTACTTATGTGTACTAAATCTCGTACCGTTTAAATTTTGGGTGAAGCAATAGAAGTTGGAATCCTGAAATTTGGAAATAAGACTACTATTGCATTGCAGGACGTAGTTTTGGAAATTCGTACTTATGTGTTCTAAATGATACGACATTTTGTACAGTTTAAATTTTGGGTGAAATTGTAGAGTTGGAATCCTCAGATTTGGAAAAAATATTTCTATTGAACTATATGACGAAGGTAGTTTTGGAAATTTGTACTTATGTGTACTAAAATGTACTAATTTTTGGTACAATTTGGATTTAGGTGAACCGATAGAGCTGGAATCCTAAAATTTGGAATTAAGATTACTACTGGAGTGTAGAATTGGGTTATGTAAATTTGGTACAATTTTGGTTGTGTGAACCTATAGGACTGGAATCTAGAAATTTGGAATTAAGATTACTGGTTTATAGGATAGATTAATGTAGAAACTTTTGGAAATTCGTACTTTTGTGTACTAAATGGTACTAAATTTGGTATTAATTGGATTTGAGCGAACCTATGGAGCTGGAGTTCTGAGAATTATTTTTGGAAACAAGTAATACAGGAGTACAAAAAAGTAGTAAATGGTACAGAATTTATTATTGATTGTTTGGATAGAGTAAGATTTCTGAGTTTTGGTGTCGGGGTCAAAATTGGTGTGTACCGTAGATGTACGAAAGCTATTAAATGGTACTAAAATTTTAAATATGGTCGATATTGGTGTGTAGGTTTGTGATATGAAATGGTATTGGACAAGGTACTAAAGGTACTAAATTTGTTATTTGGGTAAGGAATTGATTTGGAAATCTAAAATTTTGAATTAGGACCACATTTAGTGCGGTTGGTTGATAAATGCTGAGGGATTGGGAAATACCTTCTAAAAAGTATGGAAATTACTAAATAGTGCTGACTTTGGTATTTGGGGAAGAAATGGAGCTGGAAATCTGAAATTTGGAGTGAAAGTCCTTGATGTTGTTTAGGATAAGCAAAATGAAAAGTTTTTTGAAATTTTAAAAATATGTGTACCAAAAGTACTATAATGCACTAAATTTGGAACCATTTGGAATTATATAAATGGATAGAGGAAAAATCCTAAAATTTGTTATGCGAATCAAGCCTGAGAAATGGGGTTGAAATTTTGGCATTCGAACTGATTTAGGATTTATAGTGTTTTTGAAAATTTGTACTACAAAAAATTACGGAAAATACAAAATAGTATGAAATTTGGTATTTGGGCAGCGATAAATCTTAAATTAACGGATATTGAAATTATTTAATGCATTCTATTTGGGATAAAGAATTCTCTTAACATAAATTCACTTAATATAAATTTTTTAATCCGCATGCGGAGTAGCGGGCACTTTTTAGTACTAAATAAATATATAAGCGAAGTAATAGAAGCTTTGATAAATCAACACATTAATAAATATGTAGCCCCTCTCCGCTTCACCAGGGGTTAAAGACCTCTCAAACTTGCAACAATTTTGGTTTTCTTAAAAAGCAAAAGAAAATAAATCAAAAATCTGAAAATCAATAACGATTACCGAAAATAATCCGCCAGACATTATCATCATCATGAGTTTGATATTTTCATTGTTCTCCTTCCAAGTACCCATCACTCCACATTGGAAGGAGTTTTCTGCATTTGACCAAATGTATTGGTGTCATGCCATAAGACAAATGCGATGGATATTGTATGTGTGTGTGTGTTCCTACGTGTGTTTGTCTGCCACCGGTCACAACACCGAAGACCAGGCAGACGCTGACTGGCTGGCTGACTGAGTAACCGAATGGTTGTAGTGGCATTGTCTCTTTGCCAAAAACGATTAACAAAATTGTAATATTTTCAGATTACCATCGATTTTTATGGTCGACGATAATAACAATTCAACATTCGATTGCATTTTTCTTCCTTTTTTGATATTTCACCACCGGTGGTGAGGAGTCGCAAACGATAACAGCTGTTGGCAATTGTAGAGGAACATAGGAAGGAGCAGATTTTGTATTTTTCTGCATTGACAGCTTTTTTGTTTTCTTTGTCTTCGCATCCATGTCTGGACAATATAAATGACATGTATAATGAAATGAACTACGAAAATTGATTTTTCTTCGTCTGGCAAAAGAAGATTTTAATGTGATTACATGCTCTTTTTCAACACAAATTAATATTTTTGGTTGCCTAAGGGTGCTAAAAATAGAATAAATGATTTTTAAACTTTTTTTTTTTGGATTTTAGTGGCCAAAGGATAGCAAATTATATTTTGCATCAAAATTAATTATAATGGAGAATTTATGTCTATAGCCCTGATAGATCTATATATCATAAGAGTCTGTTGATACTTGAAATATATTCTTTAAAAATTTGAAACATGTTCCTATATTCTTTGAAACATATTCCTTAAAAAATCATCAATCAATCAGGAAAATGTTTTTGGTCCTAAAAAAGGATTCTTTAAATAATCCACATTTATAGTCTGTTGGTACTCAGAAAAATGCTCTTTCCTGGCTTTGTCGGTTCTTAAATGTGCACGTTTGTAGTTCTATTGATCCTTTGGAATACATTATTGCTTCCACGAAAAAATTCATGTTTGTAGCTTAATAGTCCTTTAAAATAGTCCGAGAAAAAATAGTCCTTGAAAAATAGTCCACAAATAAATCCAAGTTTTTAGCTTAGGAAGTCCCTAAAAAATAGTCCATGAATAAATTCTATGTACAGGGTGAGATGAAAAAACGGCAAACAACTTCAGACTGCTGTCATTTCTAAGCCACTTGTCCGACAGCTGTTAAAATTATTCCAGTGACAGCTCATTATATTGTTTACAAGCGTACAAAAGCATTTTGGTAAGAACTTTCCAAAAAATAGTCATTCGTGATGAAATTCAAGCGCGTTAGTATTATTTGGCTGGAAAACCACAAGTGGCTATCGTTAGAGCACTCCAGCATTTAAATGTGAATAAATCTTTTGTGTCTCGTACCATCGCTCGTTACCGTCATACTGGTAGCGTATCCCAACGTCAAGGAAGTGGACGGAAGAAAGCAGCAACATCAGTAGAAATGGTTGGAAAAGTAAAGAGGCGACATGATCGAAACCCGCTTCGCAGTGGCCGAGAAATTGCCAGTGAGCTGAACATATCGCAATATTCCATTCTGCAAATATTGAAAAATGAGCTGGGGGTAAAGCCATTGAAATTCCAAAAAGTGCAAGAGCTTACACTGCAACAGAAAGAAAATAGACTCGAAAAAGCTAAAGAGTTGCTTAGCTTGGTGCACTGCTGAAAGTGGTGAACTGCCGAATTCGGTTTTCAATGATCGTGTTTACTTTCCAAAGAGGTCAGCTGAAAATGTGCACCTTCGATTGCCCACCAGAACTCAAGCGCCGGCCATGGTGATGGTGTGAGCCGCCATAACAGCCGATGGTCTCTGTCCGCTCGTATTAATCGACCGTGGCATCAGAATAAATGCCGAATATTATCGCGAAAATATCCTGGATGGTGTATTAAAGCCTTGGGCAAGCAAACATTTTGGCCAACAGGACTCAGCACCATCGCACTCAGCATGGTTTCAAAATGGGGTTCCTCGCTTCATTTCCAGCGCACAATGGCAACCAAAATCTCCGGATACCAATCCGTTGGACTTCTGTGTCTGGAGTATTTTTAAAACAAGGTTGGCACTAAAAACCAGCAAATTGTCGATCACCTTAAGCAAGCGCTTCGCCGGGAATAAGCCAAAATACCGCAGAGCAACATTCGGGCAGCGTGTTCTAAGATATATTTGCTTTCATTCAATAAAATTAAAAAAAGCAAATATTATGGGCTTTGACTTTGTTGCAATTTTTTTTATCTCACCCTGTATATGGGTGCTATGCAAAGACGCTGACCAGCATACATTTTTACCATAAACCGTAACACCCATTACGAACTTTAAATACGAAATTTGAAACAATTGTCGCAAAAATCGTAAGAATACCGAATATCCGGAGGTATCGTCATATGAGGGTTATACGATATTGGCAATTCTCTTCCTAGGGTAAAGTACTCCGAAGGAACTTCTTGTGTGGATTTTCGGACAATTCTATTTATAAGTGTGGCTAATATCATAAACAAGTAAGCAAAGGCTATAGTCGTGCGAGGCCGACTATGTGATAACCTACAACGCTATAATATGTTACAGGTAAACTTATGCTGAAATCCATTTTGAAAGATTGCGCTTTTGAAATTATGCTACGATGCACTGTCCAGATATTACCCTTAGCATTTTGACCAGGGACATTTCATTTGAACCCCTAATATTTTGCGATCATCTCCAAAATTTTCTTCTCTATGATATTTGGCTGTATTCGTCTACGAAATCAGCATAATAAAGCCAAAAGTTCGCCTTTTGTGAACTTCAGATATCGCCTATAAGTAATGTTGGTATTCTTCAGATAAATATAGTGGTCCATTCTACCCGCTGTTTTAAACTCTAACTTCATGCGAGATTTCCTGTCCTTTGGTTTCTATTTATGACCTTTATAGCAGCTGCAAAATCAGGAACATTTTTAGTTGTTGGTCTACTTCAACCCCTAAATATATTGCGGACATCTTCTGAGCCTAACCCTACCCTTTTCGTGAGGATCGGACGATAATTGCAATCTGTATATAATATCCCCAACCTGTGTTGTAAAGTGAAAAAATATTTCAAAATATACACTTCAATATTGTGAGTCAAATTGAAAAAATCGCATGCGATAAAAAATGGAAAAAAATAAAAAATGTCACAAAATACTACAAAATCAATATTAACATCTTTATAGACTTCTTTTTATGCCATTTTTTTTAGATTTTATACTTTTATGCCAAGAGGGCTTTCTGAATTCACAACATTTGTCAAAATCGGTCCAGCCATTCTTGAGATATAAGCATTCTAACGAACATCCCCTTCCTTTGTATATACACATTGTATATATTTCGCTATATATAGCCGATATATTTACTATCGGCATCTACGTAACGGTCAGAATTGACCTGTTCGTCTATATGTGATTTCGCCGGGATTAAAAATGTTCGCGATTTAATGGAAAATTTGATTTTTATTTAACACAAATGTTGTGGTCTATTTCACCCACTAAATATTACCCGATGACCATCAAAATTGGTAGACTTCTGCCCAGCCCTAGCGCTGTGCTTACTTCCGATTGGTCTATAATTGCGACCTGTAGAGCAAGTGCAAATTCAGGAATTTTTTCAGTTTTTCGTCCATTTCAACCCCTAAATATTGTGCGATCATCTCCAAAGAAATAGGGTTTTATTCTGACCCTAGCCATTCTAAATTTCGTGAAGATCGGGATATAATTGCGACCTGTAGAGTGACTACAAATTAACATGGACGGACGGACAGACGGACGGACATACATAGCTAGATCGACTCAGCTCGGCGAGATAGGAGGATCCATATATACTTTTCTATGTGGGAAACCAATATTTCGAGGTGTTACATAATTTTTGGCCCAATCAAACATATAATACCCCCAACACATAGTGTTGTAGCGTATAAAAAGCCGAATATCGGGAGGTACTGCCATATTGGGGATATACGATATTATAGACCTATATAGACAAGTATCTTCCAGGGGATAAAGTAAGTAGAAAGGATAAGGGGATAAAGTAAAAGGGGATAAAGTAAGTAGAAAGGAACTTCTTGTATGGATTTTCAGGCAATTTCATTGAAAATTTAAAAAAAGAGATACTTTCGTAGAACTTCAGACAGTTCCATTAAAAACGTGGATAAAATCATAAAAATATCGAATCAGGGGGGAGGGGGTGATTGGTGTTACCGTTGTATGGCTATACGATATGGTGGACCGATAAAGCCCATCTGCGAACTTGACCTGCCTGCAGACAAGAGGCTGACCTGAGCAAAATGTTAGCATCCGATCTAAATACGTTTTAGCTCCAGCATGATTATATCAGGCGGACGAACAGGTTTGAATTATCATGATCTAGAATGTATAAAGTATAAAGTTATAAGATATAACTTAGGTCTAAAATTATTATTTCGTATTAAAATTACTAGCCGAATGACGAACGTAATATACCCTCCGTACTATGTATGGTGGAGGCTATAAAAAATATATTTATTTCAAATACTAGAATATTAGTTACCTTGTATGTTTCCATGGAAAATCAACCACATACATTTGTATTATTTCCTCCCCCTCTCTCTCTCTCTCTCTCTCTCGCACCCCATCCCTTTGTCACCATCTGCAGGCAATCACTGGGCCAGTAATAAAATGTAATTTCATGGCACATTTTTTTGTTGGAATATTTCTTTGACATTTCTTTTTCAGCATTTATTTCGTAGAGACATTTCCAGCAGCTGGTGATTAGTAAAATAAAACAATTTATTTTACAATACTTATAAAAATGTTAAATTCTGGCAATCACTGGCAGTATGCAATGAAAATTTATCGATTTTCATTATTCAGATGTTGGGGGCAGGGGCGTAACGGATTTTTGATTTTCATAGATAAATGGCCTCCAAGGAGAGAGGGAGAGAGACAAATAGTTCAAATCTGAGTAATATTCTAATTCTCATTTTTGGATATAATAATAAATTTTGGAATTATGATATCCCCCTTTCAGCTACACCCCTGTGTGTATGGCATCCTGTGATTGAAAGGAGATGAAAAGAAAGCTGCCATACAATGAAGTTATATTTATTTGAGGACATCTATAAAAGAATTGAATTTTTATTACATATTTTCCCACAAAGAAATGTTACAGAACTCACGTCATTAGAAAATTATTTTTAAGCTATGCTATGGTTTTAAGTACTCCAACAAAGTGTGTCCTTTGACTGAGTGTGTATGCGTGTATGAGTATTTGAGTGCGTATATTCCCTCCCATTGCAGCCACAATCCAAATTCAATTTAAATATAGCTTTTGGGGTAATTTGTGGTTTGCTTATGGTCTCTATGTGTCATTGGGTATGTGTGTGGTTGTGTGTGTGTTTCTTTGCCTCTTGTATGCGTCTCTTAATTTGCTTGCGGCACTTCGCCTCCTGTATTAATTCAAAGCCACCCAAAAGTGGAAATGTTTCTGACCAAATATTCACTTCATTGGCCTTAAACCTTATTTCAGAAAATCGTGGTATGGGGTGCGGGAAGGTTTAGGTCATACCTTACGGCTTAGCAATCTAATGCAATGATTGTTTATTACGCTTCTATTATTAGCATAATTTACATTGAACCTCTTGAGGAAGAGGATTTGAAGGATTAGCATTCATTATCATCAGCCAGAGCAGATTTCGCAAAATAATCGCCAGTAACATTGGATGGACAACAAATGAAGTGTAATGTGTAAATTGTAGCCATAGGTGATTTCGGATGAATATATACACACACACACACACACAGAAACACAAATACCATACATATGTTCTTGTGTATGCGCATACATTACTTAACGACATTGCTGATTATTAGATGCTCAATTATTCCAAATCCTATTACCAAATTAAATACTTCATTGACATTGCGAATGGCATTTGGTGATTATCGGGAGATAATTAAAGCCCTTGAGAATGGGAACATGTGGGCTGGAAAATACAGAGGTTTTTGTTTTTGGGCAAAGAATTTGGGTTTCATGTTTTCCAAAGAATTATCATATTGATTGATGCAATTAATTTATTTTAATTGGAAAAATACCCTGCCGGTATGCTCCTATGTTGCCTTGAGGCGAAACTCATACACAATAATATGTAGTTTTTATAAAAACAGATACAGTGTACTACTAAAAGATCATTTGGGGAATATGGAGTCCAACTTCAATATATTTTTTACCCTCAGCCATGTGGCTACAGGGTAAGATAAAAAAAATGCAAAAAAGTCCAACGCCAACATTTTTACATTATTTTTTTTTTAAATTATTGAGTGAAAGAAAAAATGTCGGAAATAGCATCAAATTTTAGATTTGTTCGAATTTGTCACCTTTGGCACGAATTATGACCTTCAAAAGGTCAATAAAACCATCACACGCTACCCGGATGTTGCTCTGCGGTATTTTGGCCCATTCCGGACGAAGGGCTTATTTGAGGTGTTCGACACTTTGGTATTTTTTAGTCCAACCTTGGTTTCCAAAATACTCCAGACACAATAGTCCAACGGATTGGTATCCTGAGATATTGGTGGCCATTTTGCGCTGGAAATTAAGCGCAGAACCTTATTTTGTGACCATTCTTGTGTAGCGCGTGTTGAGTGCGATGGTGCTGAGTTCTGTTGGAATTTCCAACATCTGGGGCAAAATTATTTGCGTTCCCAAGGCTTTAATGGATTTATTCGATTAATACGAGCGGAAAGCGACCATCGACTGTTATGGCGGCCCTGTATATCATTTGATAAGACCAAATCGTGCCTTACCGGAATAGCGGTTTTAGATCCTAAGTCTCTTTAGACGAAATCCGTTTCAGGACATTTGGAGTCGATCTAGGGTTGTCCGTTCCTCCGTCTGTGTGTCTGTCTGCCTTGCTGATATGAGTATCCGATTTTATTATAAACTTAATACGGGGATGGACAATAACGGGCCACTCTTTCGGATACATCTCTTATAAAAAAGTTTAAAATGTTTGCAAATGATAATTTACCGTACAGAACAGGAAAGGATCATCCGATTCTGGGTAAACTTTGCTGATCCTAATATTTGTATCTCTGCTAGGTCAGATACGAAAATCTACAATATAGACTCACTCTTTCAAGTACCTCCCTCACAAACGGTCAAAATTTTGAATAATCTCCACGCTTATGAAATTCGAAATACGAGTTCGATTGTCTAAAAATTTCGTATATCCCTATATTTCAAACAACTCTGGGTTTGGTAGGTAGATGGTAAAGGTCGGACCAGTCCTTTGAATAACCATCAAGCTCATAAAAATATACGTTTCCTTACAAACTATCCAAATATATCCACCAATACAATATCTCTTTTGAAGATCGTATATGTCAGACCACTCCTTCTGGTACCACCCCCACAAAGGGTCAACATATACAACTCTCATAAAATATGAAATAAGCTTACCATTCTTCACAAAATTCACACATCCCAATATTTTTGATAACACAAGATCTCACGTGAAGTTTGGGTATACCCGGAACACTCCACCTGGTGCCCCCCTCTCAACGGGTAAAAATTTTGGAATAATTATGATTCTCATAAAATGCGAAATAATCATCCGATTCTCCTCAAATTTCTCACATTTCATTATATTTACTAACAAAAAATCTGGTGGGAAGAAGGAATACGTCGGACCACTCCTTCTGGTAGCTACCCCACAAAGGGGTCAACATTTTGAATAACCATAAAGCTCATAAAACACCAAAAGAGCGTTCGATAATTTTAAAACTCGGCGCATCGCAAAGCTTCTATCAACACATGATCTGGTGGGTAGATGAAACATGTCGGACCACTCCTTTTGGTACCTCCCCCACGAAGGGGCAAAATTTTGAATAATTACAACTCTCATAAAATGGGGAAATAAGCATCCGATTCTCTTCAAATTTCATACATCCCAACATTTTTGATAACACAAGATGTGATGTGAAGGTGGAATATATCCGATCACTTCTTCTGATACACCCCCTCCCCCCTGGCTCTAATAAAATGCGAAATAAGCACCCGATTCTATTCAAATTTCACACCTTTCAATATTTATCTGTAATGAATATGGTGGATATCGGTCCACCCTTTCTGACACCTCCACCCCAGCAGGCCAAAATTTTGAGAAGTTATACCTCTCATAATATGCTAAATAAACATCCGATTCCTGTCAAACTCCACTCATGGCAATTCTTTTGCCAACACAAGATCTGGTGTGAAGATGATATATATCGGCATATCCCTTCTAGTAATTCTCCCACAAAGGGTAACAATTTTCAATATTTATATATCTCATAACTTGTGAAACAAGTCGGTGATTCTTTACTCGCATTTAACTCTCCCCTCAAACCTCTCCTGCAAACAAATCGCTGGAATGAATTTCAGACTTTAATATTCCCTTGCATAGATTATTTGACATAAATGAAAATAACTAATCACCACTATTAATACTTTCGGTTTTAATATTGCTCGCACACACGCTCATTCCTAATATTGCCACCGCCTACACGCCAAAGAATGTATTCTTCTAGAGAATAGTAGAAACAGAGAAATATATAAAAACCGCCTCATTCAGAATTTTTCCCCATCTACAAATCAATCAATGATTTATTACGTCGTTGGCGAATAGTTTATTGGGGTTTTCCATTTGAATGCGCCTTGATTGCCGGATGCAAATGAACATTCCATAAAATTTATGACATAATTTTCTAAGCAAATATTCAAAGTAATTGCGGCAAATGTCATAAAATTAGAAAATTACTTAGAGTAGTGGCGATGTTTGTTACACAAATGGAATGAATGGTTCGATGATGTACTTTTAATATGGAAAAATGGTTTGAGCACATATTCCACTTTAAGGGAAAAGAGCAATAAGCAATAAGCTAATAAAACGAATTTAATTTTTTAAAAATATAAACATGGACTCTTGCTGAGAAAAAAGAAAGGGGTAAAGCTAAAATTCTATAATTTGGTATTTTAAAAGTACCCGGAAGGTAGTAAAATGTCTCCAAAACAAATTTAAAAATATCAGTCGGTTTTGCTCATAGATGTATTCCTTCAGCCTATGTCAGTATATTAAAATATATATGTTTTGATATAGATTATGATTATTCAAAATGTTGACCCTTTCTGGTGGAGACACCGAAATAGTAGACCAATATTATCCACTTCTATGTATCTGAACTACCTGATACGCGTGAGATACCAGGTAAAGTGGACGAAAGTATTCCATTTCACCTAATACTTAACATTATGAATAATGATAAGTCTTATAAATGTGATGTAAGAGTCCGGTTGTCTTCAATTTACACACATCACAATATTTTTAATTACCAAGATCTGGGGTGCAGATGGAATATATAGGCCCACCCCTTCTGGTACCTCCCCCACAAAGGGTCAAAACTTTGAATATCCATGAAGTGCATAAATGTTAAATTAACACCTATTCCATTCAGACTTGGCACATCTGAATATTCCTATCAATACAGGATCTGTTATAAAGACGGCAGAGTTCGGACAATTTATTCTAATACCTCACCCACAAAGGGTCAAATTTTTGAATAACCAAAACGATCATAAAATCCGAAATAAACAGCCGGTTCTCTTCATATTTCACACATCACATTATATCTACTAACAAAAGGTCTACTGTAAAGACGGAATATTCGCACCATTCCGTCTGGTACCTCCCCCACAATGGGTCAAAATTTGGATATCCATAAAGCTTATAAAAGCGAAAAAATTAACATCCGATTTCATTAAGGCTTGGTACATCTCAATATTTTTATCAACACAATATATGTAGTAAAGATGGTAGAGATCTGACCAGTATTCGTTGCTCTCTTAATAGATAACTCTGTTTTTGGCTGTATGACATTTGCCGCATAAGGTAATTTAACACATACATACAAACATTTTTGCTAACACAAGATCTGTTGTTAAAAGTGATATATATCTGCGAACCCCTTTTGGGGTTCACAAAGGGTAACAATTTTCAACACACAACTCAGCGATTCTTTACAACTTGCTATATCTAAATATTTCCCTCAACAAGAAACCTGAGATGAATATGGAATGTATGATTTCAAATAAAATTAATTTTCGTATCTCACGCACATTTTAACATTTTCTGAAAATTATTACATATCCCTTATAAAGCGAAGGAGGTAACAAATATAGTCCAAACCTGGTACGTTGCAATATATATCTATCTCATATTTATTTAGGTCCGATATAAAATGGACAGTATTGTCCCATTCCTTCGGAACCTACTCCATAGAGAGACAACAATTTGAAAAATCATAACATCTATCTTTTTTATACCCTCCACCATAGTATGGAGTGTCATTCCCTCGTCATTCACCTCGAAATATACATTATAGTCCCCACAAAGTATATATATTCTTGATCAGCATAAAATTCTATGTCGATTTATCAATGTCCGTCCGTTTGTAGAAATCACTCTAGCTTCCGAACGAAATGAAGTAGGTTGATAAAATTTTTCTCAAATGTGAACTATGTCTGCAGGACTTTCGGTGTCGAAAATGGGCTATGTAAGTCCACGTCTTCGTGTAGCCCCCATATAACGCTACTTCCCGATATGTGGTATTTTGATGATTTTGGTGACATTATTTACCGGAATTGTTTAAAAATTAATATTTGAAGTTCGTAATAGATACTACGGCTTGAAGCAGAAAATGGACCATGTAGGTCCACGTCTTCGTATAGCCCCCATATAACGGTACCTCCCGATATTCGGTATTTGGATGATTTTAGCGACATTATTTACCAGAATTGTTTCAAATTTGGTATTTGAATCCTAAGACAGAAAATTGTCTGTGCAGGCCCACGTCTTCGTATAGCCCCCATATAACGGTAGCCCCCGATATTCGGTATTTTGATGATTTTAGCGACATTTTTTACCGGAATTGTTTCAAATTTCGCATTTGAAGTTCGTAATGGATACTACAGCCTATGACAGAAAATTGTCTATGCAGGAACACATCTTCGTATATCCCCCATATAACGGTACCACCCGATATAGGGTATTTTGATGATTTTAGCGACATTATTTACCGGAACTATTTCAAATTTAGCATTTGAATTCCATAATGAATACTACAGCCTATGGCAGGTCCACGTCTTCGTATAGCCCCCATATAACGGTATCTCCCGATATTCGGTATTTGGATGATTTTAGCGACATTATTTACCAGAATTGTTTCAAATTTGGTATTTGAAGTTCTTAAAGGATACTACATCCTAAGACAGAAAATTGTCTGTGCAGGCCCACGTCTTCGTATAGCCCCCATATAACGGTACCTCCCGATATTGGGTATTTTGATGATTTTAGCGGCATTACTTACCGGAACTATTTAAAATTTAGCATTTGAAGATCGTAATGAATACTACATCCTATGCCAGAGCATTGTATGTGCAGGTCCACGTCTTCGTATAGCCCCCATATAACGGTACCCCCCGATATTCGGTATTTTGATGATTTTAGCGACATTGTTACCGATTTTTATTTTAAGTTTCGCATAGGAATATTGTAATGGCTTATGACGAATGTTATCTATGCAGGTCCATGACGTCGTACATACCCTAATATAACAGCTACATTCGGTATTTTTAAAAAAAATTTTGGAGGCTATTTAAATTTCGGCCCTGCCGAACTTACGGTTTTTTTACTTGCCTATATTCTAAAATATTTTCTCATTCCAAGAGCATTTTTCGTTCTTTAAGAATATTTTTTTCCAAAATGTTTACTTTGAAAATGTTCCTATACCTAATTTTAATTCATTTTAATATTCCATGAAAAGTTAACACAAACATTTGTATTCGTTGGGAAAAATGCAGAAGCGAACAGCCAGCCCAAAAGGCAGTCAGTCACCAACAAGAATAAGGGGGGAGAGGGTGGTAGAGATCTTTGACTCAGCCACCAAAGTGGTCTTGTCGCTAAAGTGCCAAGGTAAGGAATATTATTCGTAAACAGACTGGAATAAATGCGAAACGAAAGAGAGCATGACGATAAAAGTGGGAAAATAGTACTCTAAGGACAAAGGATGTCTACTGCCACTATTTAATTTTCTTTTCCGTTTTTATTTTACTTTTTTCATGAAAATTATCTCACAAAGTCATAATGGGCTGGTGACATTTTTTGTCAAAGGGTTAAGGCCAGATTAGAGAACCTTTTGAGTTAAGGTGACTACGGTCCAAAATGTGACATTGCAGGATGGCCTTTAATTATTTCGTTTAATTTAAGATTTTTATAAACAAAATTCAACTAAATTCAGTATGCCCTGGCACGCAATTGAGCTGAGTTTAATACTTTTTATCCTAGCAAAAAGTAATCAAAATATAATATTTAAAGCTACGACTATCTTAAGTGAAAATAAACATTGGAGGAACAACGAGAGGAGTGAACAAAAAACATAAAACGATATTGTTTATTACGTTCTCTCATTTCGATATCCTTCATTTCCACTTGTTTTCCATTTCCCGCAATCATTCCCCTCTTAAAGCTGCTCTTTTTTCTCATGTTTTCACCTGCAGTTCAATGCGATGCGAATCCATTTTATTGCTCCAGAATAAATTCAGGTTTCGGGGTTACGAGATGTAGGTAACGATGGCTGCTGGATAGCGCTGGTAATGGCAAGCGAGCAGAACAAAAATAAAAAAATTATTTTAAAAACAAAGAAGCCATTCCAAAAGAACTTAACATAAAAATTAAAAGAAAACAATATGTTAATCCTTTTTCGCTAAAAGGCAAAAATACAACGAGAACAACAACAGCAACCATAAAAAGGAGCAAAACTCTTGTAAAACTCGTCCGTTCACATTAAAATTTACCTAAATAGAAGTGCATACATTTGCGTATCGCCAATATGCTAAGCGAGGAAAATGTATAACAATGGATTGGGAAACCTTGCCCTGCAGCAGTGGAGGGGGAATTTATAAACATATTGTAAAAAATAATACATTAAATTTATATGTTCTGCTTCAGGAACTTGGACTAAAACGTAAAAAATTATTTGAATCTTTAATGATAATATTTGTCCCCAAGTTATATCGGAAATTTTTGGCTTGTATAAATTACTAGCTTAACCCGGTGCGCTTCACTTCCCCATTTTGCTTTTTATTAACGAATATTTTATGGGTTTTAAATAAAAATGTAACACTCACTTGAACATGCCACGTACAGCTGTCCATGAGAAAAACAGGAAAATTTCAAATTTAGTTCGCATGCACGAAAGGCTTATCTTTGGGATTTATTAATTTTTATATCAAAGGCTAAGCGTTCAGAAAACGATCTTTTAAAGTTGAAAAAATGTTTATTGCTTATAGAGGAATTCGAGGTAGCAATACAACTGAACCTACATACTTCCCCGTGAAAATCGTAGTCTCCATTAAATTTTTGTGTAGCTTTTTCTTCATTGTTAGCCTCGTACCATAGCAAACGCATGGTGGGTTTATGTTTCTTAATAAAATAATATCCGAATATAAACTGGTTTCAGTATAAATTGACAAAATTTATTTTTAGAACAACTTCCGACAAACTATTCAAATCAATGGATATGTCGGTACATACCTAATTGTTTTTGGAGGTACCTGTGATTCTGATGATATATTTCTAGCTACAAGTGGAATTTCAAAAATGTATATACTGGGTGAGATAAAAAAAACTACAACAAAGCCAAATGCCATATTTTTTTTAATTTTTTTTAAATTTTTTTAAATGAAAGCAAAAAATGTCGGAAATAGCATCAAATTTTAGAATAAGTTTAGATTTGTTCGAATTGGTCACCTTTGTCAGGAATTATGGCCTCCAAACGGCAAATTAAACCGTCACACGCAGCCCGAATGTTGCTCTGCGGTATTTTGGCCCATTCCCGGCGAAGCGCTTGTTTTAGGTGATTGACACTTTGGTATATTTTTTTAGTGCCAACCTTGCTTTCCAAAATACTCTAGGCACAATATTCCAACGGATTGGTATCCGGAGATTTTGTTGGCCATTGTGCGCTGGAAATAAAGCGAGGAACCTGATTTCGTAACCATTCTTGGGTTGGAATGTCCAAGGTCTGCGGCCAAAATGTTTGCATGCCCAAGGTTTTAATACACCCTCAAGAATATTTTCGCGCTAATATTCTGCATTTATTCTGATGCCACGGTCGATTAATACGAGCGGAGAGCGACCATCGGCTGTTATGGCGGCCCACACCACCATACAACCATGGCCGGCGCTTGAGTTCTGCTGGCCAACCGAAGGAGCACATTTTCAGCTGACCTCTTTGGCAAGTAAATACGATTATCTTCTTTGTTTACAAACTGCTGGACAACGTATGTCTTCTCATCGGAGCGGAGAAAACCAAATTCGGCAGTTCACCACTTTCGGCCAAGCAAAACAACTTTTAAGCTCTTTTGAGTCTATATTCTTTCTGTTGCGTTGTAAGTTCTTTCACTTTTTAGAATTTCAATGGCATTACCCCGAGCTCATTTTTCAATATTTGCCGAATGGAATATTGCGATATGTTCAGCTCACGTGCCATTTTTCGGCCACTGCGACGCGGATTTCGATCAAGTTGCTTCTTTACTTTCCGAAGCATTTCTGCTGATGTTGCTTTCTTCTTCCGTCCACTTCCTTGACGTCGGGCTATGCCACCAGTATCACGGTGCGCTACCAGTATCACGATGGTACGAGACACAAAAGATTTATTCACATTTAAATGCTAGAGGCTCTAACGATAGCCACTTGTGGCCTTCCAGCCAAATATCAAGAAATCACACTATCATGCTTGAATTCCATCACGAATAATGTTTTTTCTGGAAAATTCTCACCAAAATGCTTTTGTACCCTTGTAAACAATATAATTAGCTGCCACTGGAATAATTTTAACAGCTGCCCGACGAGTCGCTTAGAAATGACAGCGGTCTGAAGTTGGTTGCAATTTTTTCACCCTGTATAACCTTGAAGGGTCTAAAATGATTATTTCGATGAGTTACAAACGGAGTGACAAACTTAATATACCCACCATGTTATGATGCTGGGTATAATAATCTATTGAAAATTTGACTGAAATAATGAAAATACGAAGTAAAAGTGGATGGAGATGAACAATTTTTTCTAGCAGCTTTTCTACACATATAAGGAGTTTTCCGATTTTACATTAACCATCCATGCTCCAACTCTTTAGGAAATCCAAAACAACAACAATCACATTTCCTTAAATGTGTGCATGTGAGCGTATGGTTTTGTCCGCAAATGTTGAAAATTTCCGTTAACATCAAAGGACAGATTTTTTCCATGTTCTACAACTACGACTACACATGAGGTGGGATGATAAACAGGGCTATCTGTTATTAGGCCATTGTTTTGTAAACGCCAGTAACAGATAAGGCATATGCGGTGACCAAGTGCAGCAACAAAAAAATCTCCTCCCTATGCAATATGGATGGCTGGATAGTAGTAATGATGTGGGTGGGTTTCGTAAGGACAGAAAAAAACTATCATCAAGTGCAAGCAACGGAAAAAAACAGATATTGGCACAATGCTTCGACAAAATCATCATGGTGTATAGCCTGACATGGGAATGCGTATGCCAGACCCGCTGACGACATTTCTTTCGCTGCGTGTGCGAGGTCATTAGTGAACCTCATTTGGCAACCAAATGTTCAGGCAACATGCCGTACAGGCCCCGCAATGTCATGTGACCGACGTTCACAATTTATGAGCGCACAATTTTATGCGTAACTGGCAGTGGACTGTGGTGTCTTTCAAAAAGGGAATGGGGAGTTGGCATAGGTTGAGAATAAAACAATGCATTGAAACTGCAGATAAACTTGGGTTATGGGGGGTTTTAATGAGTCTTTGAAGAGGGTTATAGAGCAACATTTTTGAAGTCAAGCGGAGTGGCGAAAATTCATGTGAGATATAGTTTAGATCCAACCTAGTTAAATAAATTTTTCGGAAATATTATAAAACTTTTTAAAAGTATTCATTTAAAACAAATCACACTTAGTGGAATGGTGTCAGAATGGTCCTGGGAACCATTCTACCTTTGAGGATACCAAAACGAAAAATATTACCAAAATCGTTTGCAAAATATTAACAAGACCTTCATAGTAAATAAAATAATTTAGGGTTTTTATTTAATGACTGTATTAGACATTTACCGACCGCAGGGTGAGATGAAAAAACTGCAACCAATTTCAGACTGATGTCATTTCTAAGGCACTCGTCCGAAAGCTGTTAAAGTTATTCCAGTGACAGCTCATTATATTGTTTACATACGTACAAAAGCATTTTGTTGAGAATTTTCCAGGAAAAAAGTTATTCGTGATGGAGTTCAAGCGTGATAGTGCGATTTCTTTATATTTGGCTGGAAAACCACAAGTGGCTATCGTTAGAGCACTCCAGCATTTAAATGTGAATAAATCTTTTGTGTCTCGTTACCGTGATACTGGTAGCGTAGCCCGACGTCAAAGAAGTGGACGGAAGAAAACACAACATAATCAGAAATGCTTCGAACATGAGCTGAACATATCACGATATTCCATTCGGCAAATTTTGAAAAATGAGCTCGGCGTAAAGTCGTTGAAATTTCAAAAAAGTGCAAGAACTTACACGGCTACAGAAAGAAAAATAGACTCAAAAGAGCTAAAGAGTTGCTTCGCTTGGCCGAAAATGGTGAACTGTCGACTTTGGTTTTCTCCGATGAGAAGACAACTGTTATCCAACAGTTTGTAAAAAAGAATAAAATGATCGCGTGTACTTGCCAAAGAGGTCAGATGAAAATGTACACATTCGGTTGGCCACCAGAACTCATGCGCTGGCAATGTTAATGGTGTGGGTCGCCATAACAGCCGCTGGTCGTTCTCCGCTCGTATTAATCGACCGTGGCACCAGAATAAATTTCGAATATTATCGCGATAATATTCTGGAGAGTGTATTAAAGCTTTGGGCACGCAAACATTTTGGCCGAAGACCTTGGATATTCCAACAGGACTGAATTTGGTTGCCGATGAGAAAACACTCGTTGTCCGGCAGTTTGTAAACAAAAAAAATGTTTGTATTTACCTGCCACAGAGTTCAGCTGAAAATGTGCACCTTCGGTTAGCCACCAGAACTCAAGCGCCAGCCATGGTGATGGTTTGGGCCGCCATAACAGTGGATGGTCGCTCTCAGCTCGTATTAATCGACTGTGGCATTAGAAGAAATGCCGAATATTATTGCGAAAATATTCTGGAGAGTGTATTAAAGCTTTGGGCACGCAAACATTTTGGCCGAAGACCTTGGATATTCCAACAGGACTCAGCACCATCGCACTTAGCACTCGCCGCCCAAGAATGCTTAGAAAATGATGTTTCTCGCTTTATTTCCAGCGCACAATGGCCACCAAAATCATCGGATACCAATCCGTTGGACTATTGTGTCTGGAGTATCTTGGACAGCAAGGTTGGCACTAAAAAATACCAAAGTGTCGATCACCTCAAGCAAGCGCTTCGCGGGGAATAGGCCAAAATAGCGCAGAGCCACATTCGGGCAGCATGTGACGGTTTCATGGCCGTTTGAAGGCCATAATTCGTGACAAAGGTGACCAATTCGAACAAATCTAAACTTATTCTAAAATTTGATGCTATTTCCGTCATTTTTTGCTTTCGTTAAATCAAATTAAAAAAAAATGTAAAAATTATGGCGTTTGACTTTGTTGCAACTTTTTTTTATCTCACCTTGAATGGTATAATTTTAGAAGTTTTCGTAACCTTAAAGTTCGAATTTTCAAAAACCTTTTGGTACATCTATGCTGCACTCTATCAGTGATTTTTGTTCCGAATTTCAGTTTCTTTTCATTTGAGTAAATTTTAGTACTTTTCGTAGCCTTTTAGTAGGAAATACCAAAAAACCAAGCCAAGACTGAGCCTCCTGCAAAATTTCAAGTTTGTAAGCGTTTCGTCTGGGCGTTCATTGCCGTTTTCCTTAGAGCCTCTCTGATAAAATACTTCATTATATATAAAAACCCTTTGTGGACTTTCTTTGTAAATTTATTATCCTTGTTAGGTCTTCATGAAACAGAAGACTGTTTGAGGTATTATATAGGCATATTATCTCTACATAGAAGGACATTTTACGATTTCCAGATCTGCTATAGATGGAAGATTGCTAAAAGTTTACAATACATAGAAGACCGTTTATCGTACTAAATTTCATAGGTCCTCTATCTGTCGAAATTATTTTCAGATCTTCTTATAATATAATACCTCTATATGCCATCTATAGGCACCACACGTCTTCTATATTAAGAAGATCCGTTAATAATATAGATCAAAGACGCCTTGGGTACGGGTTTAAAACTCCTAAGAAGTTTTTTGTAGACGATGGTAAAAGTCCTATTTGAATAAAAAACCTCCCATGACCTCTAGCACATTGAAATATCAACCCGCGTCAACACATCCTTATATTTAAAGAATTTTCTTTTCAATCCAAATTTATATTAACAGAGCTTGCAGCGGGACAATATCGCTTCGTATTCAAGTATTTTAATTAAAATACCAACATTGTTACTGTGAACAAATAAATCATTCTGGTCGGTGGCATTTCCTTGGTCCATACCCAGTTGGCACTTTTGTGCAACATAAACTTCAACTCGATTTACATCTACAAATACACATACACCCCACGCACACAGACACACACACACTCATTCACACACCTAAAAATTTACATCAAACGAACTTCTTTTATTTTCAACAATCGCGCACACATACAACACACATTAACCTGCAGCCGCCTGCGAGGACACACTTCCTTCTGCGTTAAGTTAACCCACATTTTTTCTCTGTGTTTTTCCTGATGAAAACCTGAAAAAACTTAAAAGCTTTATTGCATTTTTAATTTAACACCGAGCAGCCGAAAAAATTCACTTTCACACACACACACACAGTCATTTGTGTGGCAAAATGAAACATTTAAATTTTATGGGGCATTTCCATGAAATGCAAAGTGGGACAACGCCACGACGAACAAGAACAAAACGTAAGTCCGGATCCAGTGTATTTGCACTTGAGCCCCACGTAAATATCTGGCACAACAACCACACCATTTCACAACGCAATGCAAACAAAACTTCTTAGGGATGCAGCCTGATTTCGAACAGTAGGCCAGGCAGGCAGTCAGCCACCCAGCCAACAAGCTGCTGTGGTAGTCTTTAACGGTAGTCTGTCAGCAGGCGTTAACACCAACTAACCGAACAATCGGCCGAAAAAATTTTTCAGTTAAATATTACCATATGCAAAGGCAATCAATAAAGCCGCCAGCCAACCAGTCAACCGGCCGGCCAGCCACCCATTGATGCACAAAGTGAGAGAATGGTGCAAAAAAATTGCAATTCGATCTGTAAGAGTAAAATGAAACGGGAAATTGCAACAATAACAACACGGCAAAGATGAGTCTGTCCGAAATTCGGAAGACTAAATTGTATACAGACGTAATGGGGCAGAACAAAAATCGTCAAATATTCTTTGACACTTCGTGAGAGTTATAGATTTCCAAATTGAAAATGAACTTTTACCTACAAAGGAGAAATTTCTAGAGAGAGAGAGAGATAGAGAATGTCTCTTAATATTAAGGAGGACTTTCGCCTATAAATTATCTTTCTAATGTCGTTAAAAAATCTGGGAGTATTTACCCGCAAGTTTTTTTTTTTGAGAATGACATTTAGATAAAATCCTAAAAATAAAAGTATTTAAAGTTGTAACCCTTTGTGGGTGAGATATCAGAAGGGTATCGCAGATATATATCATCTTCACAGCAGATCTTGTGTTAGCAAAAATATTTGTATGTGTGAAAATTGAAGAGGGTTGGATGCTTATTTCGCTTTTTTTGAGCGTTTGGTTTTTCAAAATCTTAAACCCTATATGGGGGAGGTACCAGAAGAAGAGGTCCGATCCCACCCATCTTTAGAACAAATCTTGTGTCGATGTAAATATTGAAATGTACCAAGTCCGAATGGAATCGGATGTTAATTTCGCGATTTATGAACTTCATGGATATTCGAAATATTTACCCTTTGTGGGGGAAGATACCAAAAGTGGTGGGCCGATATATATCATCTTCACACCACACCTTGTGTTAATAAAAAAAATATTGGTATGTGTGAAATTTGAAAGGAATCGGATGCTTACTACACAATTATAAGCGTGGGTGAGGTACTAGGAAGAGAACACCGATATATTCCATATTCACGTCAGGTCTTGTATAAACGGAAATATTGGGATGTACTAAGTTTGAAAATAAACGGATGTTCATTTCTCGTTTTATTAGTTTCACGGATATTGAAAAATTTGACCCTTTATGCGGAGGACCGATATATATCATCTTCACACCATACGTTGTGTTAATAGTAATATTGGAATGTGTGATATATGAAGAGAACTGGATACTCATTTCGGATTTTATCTCTTCTATATTTATAACAGATCTTGTGTTTCTGGAAATATTGAGATTTACCGAGTCTGAAAAGAATCGGCTGTTAATTTCGCGTTTTATGATCTCATGGATATTTAAATTCTTGACCCTTTGTTGGGAGGTACCAGAAGGAGTGGGCCGAACTATCCCATCTTCACAGCAGATCTTGTGTTAGTAGAAATATTCAGATGTGGGAAATTTAAAGAGAATCAGATGTTTATTTAGGATTTTATGAGCTTCATGACTACGCCTAATTCCGACCCCTTGTGGGGGAGATACCAGAAGGAGTGGACCGATATACCCCATATTCACCGGATATCTTGTGTTAGTTAAAATGATGGGATGTGGGAAATATGAAGAGAAACGGAGGCTTATTTCGAATTTTATAATCATTTTGGTTACTCATCGTTTTGGGCCGATCTCTACCGTCTTTATATTAGATATTGTGTTGATAGAAATATTGAGATATGGCAAGTCTGAATGGAATCGGATGTTAATTTCGCGTTTTTTGAGCTTCATGGAGATTCCAAATTTTTACCAGAAGGAGTGGGTCGATAGATTTCATCTTCACATCATACCTTGGGTTAGAATATATTTTGCGATGTGTGTAATTTGGAAACAGTCGGACTCTTACATCACATTTTATTGTATTGTATTGTAATTATTTCAAATTTTGAGCCCTTTGGAGGGGGGGTGGACCGATATTGTCTATTCTCGCACCTGACCCAGCACTGATGCAAATGTTAGAATATACAAAGTTGCAGCAAAATCTGACTATCCTTTCTCTTTCTGTGCAATAAACTTTGTAAATATTGACATTTTGTGGGGGAGGTGGCAGAAGAAAAAAAATATCAAAATTTTTGCAATTTAGCTCTACTGTCACAGTTTACTATTTTATTCTGTAATAATTTTGATAATGAAATATGAAAAGGTCTACAGCAGTTTTTTTTTTTCATATAAATACGACCCATAGAAATTTTTTGTATAGAGAAGTTTTATTAACTTTGAATAGCCTCCACCATTTGGAACGAATTAGAAAATTTTCAAAAAAAAATAAAATCCATTGAAAATTCTCTCAAAATCTTTAAAATACCTAATATCGGAAAGTGTCGATATATGGGGGGATATACGATATTGTGGACCTATATAGACAAACCTACGTCTGGGGGTAACGTACTAACAAGGAACTCCTTATGTGGATTTTCAGATAATTCCATTGGGAAATGTGGCTAAAATCATCAAAATACCGAATATCGAGAGGTACCGTTATATGGGGGCTATACGATATCGTTAACCTATATAGAGAACTCTCTTTAAGGGAGTAAAGTACACACAACGAACTCCTTGTGTAGAATTTCAGACAATTCCCTTGAAAAATGTGGCTAAAATCATCCAAATACCGAATATCGGGGGGTACCGCTATATGGGGTTTATACGATCTCGATCTTTCCACCGACATAACCCATCTTCGAACTTGACCTGCCTGCAGACAAAAGAGAGATCTGTGCAAAATGTTAGCTTCCTATCTTAATTCGTTAAGACTGTAGCGTGATTACAACAGGCGGACGGACATGGCTAATTCGTCTTAGAATTTTACGCTGATCAAGAATATGTATACTTTGTTGGGTCTAAAATGATTATTTCGATGAATTACAAACGGAATGACAATCTTAATATACCTCCATATTATGTATGGTGGAGGGTATAAAAATACGCTTTCGGAACTGAAATGCAAAAGGTATTTTATACCTTGAAGGTTTGTAGAAGGTCTGTTATTAAAGAAGGTCTTAGATTTATAGGGAAAAGTATTTTGGAATATATATTGATATAGGAAGGAGGTACTGGAGTTAATGCCCTTCTACTAAAATCTGAAGCCAAAAAATATTCCCCAACAAAACTAATAAACGTTTAGCCTATGAATATATACCCAGCCATATTTGCATGCCAACCACGCACTTAACAACAATTTTAAAAATGCTCATACATGTTCTGCATTACCACGCCTTTTTTGAGTACAAATAAAATTCATAGAAAATGGTTCTAAATGTCACCATTGATGTTGATGGCGATGATGTTGATGAAAACACGCCATTGTGTGATATCATCCAAATCTTGAAAGGAGAACAACAAAAAAACCAACAACGAAAGCATTAAAATCAAATCTCCCACTCATGTTGAAGTGACACATCAATGAATATGAATATATATGCATGTGTGTGTGTTTGTGTGTGTGTACATGAAATAGACACAAAATTCACAAAATCCGACCACAGCCAAAAATATGTTGTTGTAGAAAAAAAAAAGTTGGAATGGATCCTCACCCACGCATTGCTGCCACATCAATTGAGAGTTTGTGTCAATTTTATGCAACGCTAACAATGAAACCACTGCCATTATCTGCAACCCATTCACCATTGCGATTACGCGCTGCTATGCAATCAGTGAACCAGTTAAACCCCCAAGCCGAGGCAACCAGCCAGCCAGCCAACCCGCCAGCAGGTGCATCGGCAACATCAGTGATTGCAATGACAGTTATGGTGGCAACCGGCAACTGCATGTTGCAGTAGGTGTGCCAAAATCCATAACCATTCAACCAGACAGCCAGCAACATATTCGCCAACAATTGTTCGTTTGGATAGAGGGGATGGGCGGATGGATAGCTGGTATTTGCCAATTTAGCCCCTAACAAGTCGTTTTTCAAATGCAATCACTCAATTTTCCGCAAATAGTTGAGGTTAAGAGAGAGAGAGAGAGAGATATGTATAAGTGGCGAGGGCACCCCCATACATATCAACTGATGCAGGTAAAATGCAAATGCCCATCGCTTTCGGTATGAGTCTGTGTTTTGCCTGCACGCCGAGTGCTTTTATTTCGCATCGCATGTCGTTGTCGATTTGTGTTGAGTAAATGATCGAAATTTTGCATACGCCAGCTTAACAATGAATAACTTTGTTAATTTTCCAGTTTCTGTTGCGAATGTAACAAGACCAGCAGTATTGATGTTGGCAGGGGAATGGTGGCCTCTGCCAGCCGACCAAACGAGTGAAAACACACCCCGCATCTGTTTGTTCTCCAACTCGTCCACAAATCACAAAACCCACACACACACACACATATCGTCCCCAAAGTAATGTAGTCAGACATTTACATTTTACGCAGTCGTCCCAGCAGCAGCATAGCTGCAGATCAATCTGCATATAAATGTTTGAATATCAGGTATAAAAGTATGGATATCAAAGTTGTTCGCCCCCCATCACCCGCACAGCAAAAATTCATTGCTGGCATAACTTTGCATACGAAACTGTAACGAATTAATTGAAAATAGTTTTCTCTGTGTGTGTATGTGTGTGTTGTGGGTGTGTCGTGTGTCTTTGAAGTGGTAGTAAGTTGGAAAGTAATATGGGTTTTTCTTGGAAGTGGAAAGTATGGAGAAAAGCAGATGAGTGGTTTTATATCTAACTGCAGTATATGGAATTAGATGTGAGGAGTAGCAGCTAAATAGGCCAGAACTTGCAAAGAACGTTTAAATGTATAGAAGGCAATTAAAATGACTTCTATTTAAAGGAGATCTGCATTATTCGAGGGTTAGAGATCGAAAGAGCTAATGTAAAATATTGTTCTTTCTTCTGTATATACCAAAAATACTGACATTGTCATCGCCTATATTCCTATAAAATTTGCAAGGCTTAATAACTTACTTTTATCATGCCGACTAGAAAATCCACAACATAAGTAGTAATTTTCTGACCCATTGGTACCCATAAAAAATAACTCATATAAAGGCTTTTAGCTGCCAAAGTTAATAGATAAGCACTAACTAAGTACTTATTTTGTGCTTCGAAATATCAAGTTGATACACTTACTTCCTATAACATGCTCATATATACCATTCTGTAAACAGTTTCTAAGGCCAAAATTTGTATACCCTATAGCACTACGTGTTAGGGGTATTATATTTTATAATAATTTTTAATTGGGCCAAAAATTCTATAACACCCCAAATTTTGGTCCTGTACATAGAATGTTATATATGAATCTTCCTATCTCGCCGAGCTTAGCCGATCTAGTTATGTATGTCCTTCTGTCCATGTTATTTTCTAATCACGCTACCGGTCGTGGTCGGTGGTGATATGGTCAACGTAGAAGTCAATTGCTTTTAGAGATAATCGCAAAAATAGATGCACCAAAAACAGAAAAAGTCCTGATATTGCAGTAGCTCTACATACCACAATTACAGACCAATCGATACGGAATTTAGTTAAGGGCTGGACAGAAACCAACAAATTTGAATGGTCATCGGATAATATTTAGCGGGTAAAATATAACATAATTTTTTTCGTACAAACTAAAAAAAATCCAATACACCGCGAACAGTTTTTAATTCCAGCGAAATCACAAATACACATAAAGACCACTTCCGACCGTTCCTTGATGCTGATATCCAAGATATCGCAGGTATAGCAAAATATGTACAATCACATATATTAAAGAAGAAGATGTTAGATAGACCGCTTGTAACTCAAGAACGACTAGACGGATTTTGACAATTTTAACCTATTCAGAATGGCTTTTTGGAAAAGATGCTAATAAAAATGTGAATATTTTTTGAGAACAAAATTTTGTGTGCAAATGTTACGAAGATTTGCATGACCTTGTGGTTTCAGTCAAAAGCCAAGATAAAACGTTTGCAGAACTATGTGACATTAATTAAATAATCAAAACCGTTCCATATCTCAATCCTATCAATATCTCAATCATATCAATATGTCAAGAACCACCTGCATATCTCAATTCCGGATACTAACAGAGATCTCAATATCAAATTTGAAGATTTCAGCCCTACACTTTCACTCAGTACCAAATTTAGTACCATTTAGTACTATTCGCACAATTATTGGACGCATTTGCAAAACCAAATTTTAGAATGTCATATCTATTAATGCACTCAATACCAAGTTTAGTTCAATAGAGAACTTTTTTAAAAATTATAGTATACATACAAATTTCCGAAAGCAGCTCCATATGTCCAGCCTACACGACCCTAATACAAATTTTCAGATTTCAAGCATTTTCTGTTTACCCAACACCAAATTTAGTACTTTTTATTACAGTTCGCACACATAGTACATATTTTCAAAACTACCTCCATATATCAAACTTACTTTCCAACCATGATACTCATACCAAATTCCAAGTTTTGTAACGACACCATTTCCGCCGTTGCGCGGGGGCCAAGGCGCGTCATAAAAATTTGTTAATGTAAGCGACTGGAGTAAGGAGAATAACTCGATATCTTTCTTTGGGAGATATACCGCGCCTTATTTTTCAACTATTAATTTTAAGTTCGTACTGCGGCAAATCCTGGAATGCGGATGCATAGCGATGGGGAGGCGGTCAATGTTAGGGGTTGTGGCTCCCAGCGTCCTAGGCCATGCTCTGGAACCATGGGGTATGCGGTTTCATCTGGCTGTCAAACTCGCTGCAGTAGACTACTTGTTTTATCCTGCCTTTTTAGTGTGACTTTCTAGTACTCACTCTTCTGCATAGCAAGGTAGAGGACTTCTAAGAATTGGAAGCTGAGTGGCTTACGGCAACTCACTCTTGTTTGTTAGTGATCGAGAGCCTTATCCGTTGTTATTGATTCACGCACTCGATTGTGTAACCAATCTTCACTTGATTGATTCCCACCAACAGTGGGTCACTCCTTTTATAGGGATCCGTTTAAGGAAGGTCTGCTTCCTGAAATTCGGAACGAGAGTCATTGATGTAGTGCAGGATAGATATTTTTGAAATTCGAACTATAAGCGTAGGAAAAGTTGTATAATGGTACTAAAATTCTATATTGGTAATATTTGGTGAACGGATAGAGCTAAAAACATGGAATTTGGTAGGATTTATTTACCTGATATCTGTAGAAAAGTTTAAGGAAGTCCTCTATCTTTAAAATATTTAAAGATCTTTTTACCACTTTTGTAGTTCTTCCATTTACTCGAAGGCCTATTAGATATCTTCTTCTCTTTATCAGTTTAAAAAAAAACATCCTGTTTTAAATTTGAAAACCGGAGTCTTCTTCCAAATCTTGGAAAATTTTGCTGCAGTTGAACAAATTTATTAAATTGTCAGTTATGAGCACAACAGATAAATCAATGAAGCAAAACTAAATTCTGCATAGAATCTTCGTCGAGTCGTCGAATACTGCAAACAAAAATAAAAACCAAATCTCTTCTGCTGCAATGCATAAACAAAAACAACAACAACATTCTGCTGAACCTGTAAAAACATGCTGTAATAAAATCAATAAAAAATTTGACTCCTATAAGTTCATTGAACCAATATCAATTTCGGCAATACACTCTGTTGTTGACTGCCCCCACCCCGCCAAACTCCAACGTCCAGTGTATATTATTGAATAACATCGGTCGGTACACAAAAGGCCAATATGGATGAACAAAACAAACTGGAAAACACAATGTGTGAGTATGTATGTGTGTGAGTGCGGGCGCTTGTAAAGGCATATGTAAGGCAATACATTGACATTGTCATTCAATTATATAACGAGATATGGGGTATTTAATATTTTGAGGGGCTAATGTAGAAAAATCGGGTTTCGGGGGGTTATTATTTTAAAATAATTGGCAAATAGCAATGAATGCATTCGAAATAAAATTTCCGGAAAATATGCTCTGATTACCCTGGACAAATAGGAACATTGAAAAATGAAAATGTGCACCTTCGGTTGGCCACCAGAACTTAAGCGTTGGTGGGCCGCCATAACATCCGCTCTCCGCTCGTATTAATCGACCGTGGCATCAGAATAAATGCCGAATATTATCGCGAAAATATTCTGGAGGGTGTATTAAAGCCTTGGGCACGCAAACATTTTGGCCGTAGACCTTGGACATTCCAACAGGATTCAGCACCATCGCACTCAGCACGCGCCACCCAAGAATGGTTATAGAATGAGGTTCCTCGCTTTATTTCCAGCGTAAAATGGCAACTATAATCTCTGGATACCAATCCGTTGGACTATTGGGCCTGCAGTATTTTGGAAAGCTATGTTGGCACCATAAAATACATAAGTATCGATCACCTCAAGCAAGCTCTTCACCGGGAATGGGCCAAATACCGCAGAACAACTTTCGGGCAGCATGTGACGGTTTCATTGGCCGTTTGAAGGCCATAATTCGTGCCAAAGATGACAAATTCGAACAAATCTAAAAATTATGGCGTTGGACTTTGAGAAGGCTGCGAGTCCACAAAGTTTCCAAGGATTAGTGGGCCCACTCCCACTGTACCTGGCAAATATTTTCCCAAAAATTCATGAATAATTTATTCCATTTGCAATGGCCCATATGTGGAGTTCAATTTCCATACATTTGTTTTTTTTTTTTGCTTCTTGCAAAGCAATGAACCCTCCAAAAAATTGCACAGCCATAGCAAAACTGTTGTTGTCATTTTCTCAGAGAACAGATGTTGTCAGATTTGTTGTGTCTAGTCACAGCAGGGGGAGTTGAGCTCGGCAGAGTATTTTTGAACAGAAAACAACTTTAAGTCAAACGAAAATATCAACAATATGTCGATTTACAACACCATCTCACACACACACACATGCCTGCCTGCCACAGCAGTGCAGAAAATTTGCAAAAAAAAATGTATTTATCCATGTCCTGGGGAAATTCAATGCAACGAATGCTTTGGGTTCTTGTTCAGGCCTTGGCATTGTTGTGGATTTAAGAAAATATGCTTTAAAGTATCCCAAATAAGTTCACTTACAACGTCATACGATAATGGTATTTTTTTGTAATTCGATGAAGTTGAAGTTCCGATAGTTGAAACTACAAAGGAAGACGATGCATTGTAATGAACATTAATTCTTTTTAAGCAAAAACAAACCTCGAAAATTTAATTCGACAATTTGTCAATACATGTATCCCCTTAAGTTTAATTTATTTTACGTTTAAAAGAAACATCTATAAATGAATGTAATTAAAATCGTTATAAAAGGTATGAGTGCAAAGTTGCGATTGGACCAGAGGTTTAGAAACTTTTACAATAAAATTTATGAAAAGTAATATTAAAGGATGTTTCTTTACAGAGAATCAATGTTTGCCTATTTAAATTTGGTGGAAATGGATTCAAGTTCTGGTATTAAACAAGTAATGTCTTAAATTCCACCAAAATAGCTCAATGCACAGGATGAGATAAAAAACTGCAAAAAATTGCAACAAAGTCAAACGCCGTAACTTTTACATTTTTTTTAAATTTTATTGAATGAGGAAATATAGGAAACACCATCAAATTTTAGAATAAGTTTAGATTTGTTCGAATTGGCACGAGTTATGCCCTCCAAACGTCCAATGAAACCGTCACACGCTGCCCGAATGTTGCTCTGTGGTATTTTTGACCGGTATTCCCGGCAAAGCGCTTGCTTGAATTGATCGAAACTTTGGTATATTTTAATGCCAACCTTGCTTTCCAAAATACTCCAGACACAATAGTCAAACGGATTGGTATCCGAAGATTTTGGTGGCCATTGCGCGCTGAAAATGAAGCGAAGAATCTCATTTTGTAACCCTTGGGTGGCGCGTGTTGAGTCCTGTTGGAATGTCTAAGGTCTGCGGGCAAAATGTTTGCGTGCCCAAGGCTTTAATACACCCTCCAGAATATTTTCGCGATAATATTCGGCATTTATTCTGATGTCACGGTCGATTATTAACGAGCGGAGAGCGACTGTTATGGCGGCCCACACCACCACTATGGCCGGCGCTTGAGTTCTGGTGGCCAATCGAAGGTGCATATTTTCAGCTGACCTCTTTGACAAGTAAACACGATCATTTTGTTTGCTGGACAGCGAATTTTTTCTCATCGGTGCGGAGGAAACCAAATTCGGCAGTTCACCACTTTCGGCCAAGCGAAGCAACTCTTTACCTCCTTTGAGTCTATTTTCTTTCTGTTGCGGTGTAAGTTCTTGCACTTTTTGGAATTTCAATGACTTTACCCCGAGCTCATTTTACAATATTTGCGAATTGAATACTGCGATATGTTCAGATCACGAGCCATTTTTCGGCCACTGCGACGCGGGTTTCGATCAAGTCGCTTCTTTTGTTTTGGAACCATTTTTGCCTGACACCGGGCTACGCTACCAATATCACGGTAACGAGCGATGGTACGAGACACAAAATATTTATTCACATTTAAATGCTGGAGTGCTCTCGAACGATAGCCACTTGTGGTTTTCCAGCCAAATACAGAGAAATCACACAATCACGCTTCAATTCCATCACGAATAATTTTTTTTCTGGAAAATTCTCACCAAAATGCATTTGTACGCTTGTAAACAATGGAATAATTTTAACAGCTTTCAGAAGAGTGGCTTTGAAATGGCAGCAGTCTGAAGTTGGTTCCAGTTTTTTCATCTCAACCTGTATAGTGTCTTAGGCAATATAGCAGATAGAAATAAGGAGTGTAAACAAAGGTGAAAAAGGTGTAAACAAAGGGGTTTTGTTGTTAAAAACTCATTTTAAATGGGATCGTAGTAAGTTTTCTAGTTCCATTCAATATCAGTAGTTCCTGGTAGACGTCTATGGTCTAAATCTTACCTAAATGCCAGGAATTCATATTGTTTGTGAGTTTGTGCAAAAATCACTAATAAATCATCATTTTCGAAGGATGACATCAAAGATTAGAATATTCGACATGAAATTTTACTATAAGACACCACAAAAAAATAAATCTATGTGCCCGTTGTATGCCAACATATTTTTGCATCAATGTTCCGAAAAAAATAAACGAAAATATTTTTTTTCTTTTTTTGTGGAATATATTTAACTTACCTAACTTACCTTACTTAAAAATATGACCATGAAGACACCTTCGTTGGCTCCTTTGAGGGTTCAAATTGAAATTAAAGGATCATAAAAAGTTTGTCTCTTGACCATTTGTCATTACCTAGCCTTGGTATTTAGATCGGACAGTCTTTATACCCTACAAATGTGTTGGGGGAATTATAAGTTTGATTCAGCCAAAAATTATGTAACACCTCGAAATATTGGTTTCCCACATACGAAAGTGTATATGGATCTTCCTATCTCGCCGAGCTGAGTCGATCTAGCTATGTATTGTCGTGCGTCTGTCCATGTTAATTTGTAATCACTCTACAGGTCGAAATCATGGTCCGATCTTCACGAAATTTAGAATGGAGGTGGGGCTAGGGCCAGAATAGAAGCCTATTTCTTCTGGAGATTATTGCATAATATTTAGGGGTTGAAATGCAACAGAAACTAAAAATTTTTCTGATTTTGCAGTTACTCCACAGGTCGCAATTATAGACCAATCGACGCGGAAGTTAGCATGCCGCTAGAGCTTAGGGCTTGGCAGAATTCTTCCAATTTTGATGGCCATAAAATTTGTGTTAAATAAAAGTCAAATTTTCCATTAAACCGCGAATATTTTTAATCCAGGCAAAATCACAAATAGACGAACTGGTCAATACTGACCGTTACGTAGATGCCGATAGTAAAAATATCGGATATATATAGCGAAATATATACAATGTGTGTAAACAAAGGAAGGGGATGTTAGCTAGAATGCTTATATCTCAAAAATGGCTGGACCGATTTTGACAAATTTTGACAATTCAGAATGCCCTCTTGGCATAAATGGAAAAAATCTAAAAAAATCGCATAAAAAGATGCCAGTAATGATGTTAATATACATTTTTTAGTATTTTGTGAATTTTTTTTCATATATTTTTCCATCTGACTTTTTATATTGAAGTATACATATTTTTCACCCTACAACACAGCTTGGGATTATTATATACAGATTGCAATTGTTGTCCGATCCTCAAGAAAATTTTCAAAAGGGTAGGGTTAGGATCAGAAGGGCTAGGCCTGTTCTTTTCAAAGATGTCCGCAATATATTTAGCGGTTGAAATGGACCAACAACTAAAAATGTTCCTGATTTTGCAGCCGTTATAAAGGTCACAAATAAAAACCAAAGGACACGAACTCTCTCATGAAGTTAGAGTTTAAGACAGCGGGTTGAATGGACCACTACTTTTGTGGGAAAAAATACCAACATTTCCATTCTACCTAAACGCTGAAAATAACTTACAAGCAATATCCGAAAGGCACAAAAGGCGAATTTCTGGCTTTTTATGCTGATTTCGTTGACGACTATAACTAATTATCGTGAACAAGCAAATCATATAGATGAGTCTAAATTTAGAGACACAGAGGGGCCTCTTGCTTTTGGAGATGTTCGCAAAATATGACACAAAAACAGAAAAAATCCTGATCACACAATTGAAGCCGTCGACACGCCTGGGAATAGAGTTAATGACAGGGAAAAGTTCTAGCATTTTGCGAAGAGTTCTTGCATTTTGGTTGACCATTGGATTATATTTAGCTGTAAAATGGAGCACAACTACTGACAGCACGACGGAGTGCGTAAATGTTTGGAAAATGTCCCTGGTTAAAATGCTAAGGGTAATATCTGGGCAGTGCTCCGTGACATAATTTCAAAAGCGAAATCTTCCAAAATGAATTCGGACATAAGGGGGCTTCTAATATATTGTAGTGTTGTAGGGTATCACATGGTCGGCCCCGCACGACTATAGACTTTGCTTACTTGTTTTTTTTTTTTTTGCACATGGAATATTGAAAGCTTAATTTGTTTCTCTGTCTTGAGCTTTGCATGAATATTTGAAGCGTTTCAAATAATAAAATAAGTATTTTAACATCGGCCTAATCAGCAATTTATTCTGTAGAAATTATCGTATTAGTAAAGGGAATAGGTTTCTAATCTAATTTCGAATACTGTATTTCCACTTAATTCCCACATTCCATATTTTGAAATTTTCATATTTCGTTTAACTTTTACGTATTTCTCAATAGTCTGGAATATTATATAATGAATATTATATACAATGAACAAATACTAACATTTTTTTATTTCTGCTTTCTTCCAGGTAAGAGCCAATTAAAATGTAACTGAAATAACAGGTAAAAAAAAACACACAAAACAGTTTTTAGTTAAAAAATAAATGTATTTATTTGTTCTCTCATCTTTCTTTTCCTCGAAACTTTGAAACTAAGACTTCTAAGAAATAAAAAAATCTATTTATTGTTTAAATATTCATTTGCCGATTGCCATTTACATATTCTAAGCTGAATTCATTTTGGAGAAAGCAAATCTTAAAAAATTTACTTTGTTTTCTACAGTTCCTTGGAAATCTTGCCCCACAAAAAAAAAAAAAAAAAACAAATATTTAAAACTTGCAAACTTAGCATAAAAATCAATTTGTGTCTTCTTTATCTGGCTGGCATATGGGTCAAAACAGCAAATCTCTTGTTCGACATGACAAATGTTTGGAAAGATTTTCAATTTTTTTGACTTCTAGGAAGAAGTAGTCGGAAAAAAGAGAAAAAACAAAAATTCGACAAAAAAGCAAACAATTATTATTGTCTCATTTGTTTGCGAGACAACAAGTCAAAATACTCATACTCTTCGAAAAATTTCGAAACAAAGAAATTATTTCTGGTGAAGTCATTAGTGTTTCAACACAACCAACTAATGGTCATTTGTTTTGCCAAGGCAAATGACTGGCATGGAGGAAACCTGTAAATTCTAACAAAGAATAGAGTTTTAAATTCTGGGAAACTTAAATGGTTGTCAGTTCTGTTTTAGTTGCAATGGAATTTTAAGGCTGTGAAGGCCTCTAGACTACGAAATACTTGAAGTCGGAGTTATTATTACAAGGCGACTATTCCAAAAAAGTCGACCATTTTCTGTACCAATGATCTCTATCAGATTTCAAAGCTCTTTACTAAATATTGCGGAATAACAGTGACCTCTATACCAAATTTCAGCTATATTCTTTTACACAATACCAAATTTAGCCCTTTTCGTGGAAATATAGGACATATCTTAATTCCAGATACCAACAAAGACCTAAATTTCAATTTTGAGTATTCCAGCCCTATCCCTTCACCCAATACCAAATTTTGTAACATTTAGTACTTTTAGTACTCAATCCCAGGTACCAAGAATATGAAATTTCTGGATTCCTGCTCTACCTTTCACCCAATATCGAATTTAGTACATTCCGTCCGTCCGTATTGGACGCATTTCCAAACCACCGCTCAATCTCAAACACTGATACCATCAGCAATCTATATGAAATTTCCGAATTTTATCTCTATTACTTCACTCAATACGAAATATAGTACCATTCCTTTTCGTACAATAATAATACACACTTCCAAAGCCCCCTCCACATATCTCAATCTCACAGATACCAAAAGAGACCTCAATGTCAAATTTCGGATTTCAAGCCTTAAGGTGTGGCTTCTTCGTAGAGGAAAAGAAGTAATTCTATGTTGAATTTAGGTGGGAATACATAAAGCGCTTATCTGGCTGGCTTAAGTCATCCGCTGGCTTCTTCGGAAATGAAAAAAGGAGCCTAAGCCAAAATCGAATCGAAGTCAACCTAAAACTCCTTTGTTCATCTACGAAGAAGCCAGCCGATGACTTAAGCCAGCCGGATAAGCGCTTTATTCATTTCCGCCCTTACTTCGATTTTTTGCCCTACGCTCCTTTGATCTTTTCCAAAGAAGCCAGCCGATGACTTAAGGCAGTCAAAATAGCGTTTTATGTACTCTCACCTTTAAACATTCTCGCAATAGCAAATGTAGTAACATTTAGTACTTTTCGTATAATTTTAGTACCCATTTGCTAATCCGAACAGTTATTGTTGTTGTTATTGAACGAAAGCAAAAAATGTCGGAAATAGCATCAAAATTTTAGAATAAGTTTAGATTTGTTCGAATTGGTCACCTTTGGCACAAATTATGGCCTTCAAACGGCCAATGAAACCGTCACACGCTGCTCGAATGTTGCTTTGCGGTATTTTGGCCCGGTATTCCCGGCGAAGCGCTTGCTTGAGGTGATCGATACTTTGGTATTTTTCAGTGCCTACCTTGCTTTTCACAATACTCCAGACACAATAGTTCAACGGATTGGTATCCGGAGATTTTGGTGGCCATTGTGCGTTGGAAATGAAGCGAGGAACCTCATGTTGTAACCATTCTTGGGTGGCGCGTGCTGAGTTCGATGGTGCTGAGTCCTGTTGGAATGTCCATGGTCTGCGGCCAAAATGTTTGCGTTCCCAAGGCTTTAATACACGCTCCAGAATATTTTCGTGATAATATTCGGATTTCTATGGCAGTGAAGACTACGAAATACTACTTATCCCTACAAGGCGACTAAAAAACTGGACCATCAAGTGGAAAGTGAAAAGTGGACCAATGATTCTGGATGTAATCCCAAGATCTCTATCAAATTTCAAAGCTCTATACTAAATGTTGTAAAATACAGGGTGAGATAAAAAAACCGCAACAAAGTCAAAGGCCATAATTTTTACATTTTTTTTAGTGAATGAATGCAAAAAATGTCGGAAATAGCATCAAATTTTAGAATAAGTTTGAATTGGTCACCTTTGGCCTTCGAACGGCCAATGAAATCGATACACGCTACCTAAATGTTGCTCTTCGGTATTTCGGCCCGGTGTTCCCGGCGAAGGGCTTGCTTGAGGTGATCGACTTTTTTGTATTTTTCAGTACCTACCTTGCTTTCCAAAATTCTCCAGACACAATAGTCCAACGGATTGGTATCCGGAGATTTTGGTGACCATTGTGCGTTGGAAATGAAGAGAGGAACCTCATTTCATACCCATTCTTGTGTTGCGCGTGCTGAGTGCGATAGCGCTGAGTCCTGTTGGAATGTCCAAGGTCTGCGACCAAAAGTAGTTGCGTGCCCAAGGTTTTAATACACCCTCCTGAATAATTTTGCGATAATTTTCGGCATTTATTCTGATGCCACGGTCGATTAATACGAGCGGAGAGCGACCATCGGCTGTTATGACGGCCCACACCATCACCATGGCAGGCGCTTGAGTTCTGATGGCCAACCGACGGTGCACATTTTCAGCTGACCTCTTTGGCAAGTAAACACGATCATTTTTGTTTACAAACTCCTGGACAACGAATGTTTTCTCATCGGAGCGGAGAAAACCAAATTCGGCAGTTCACCACTTTCGGCCAAGCGAAGCAACTCTTTAGCTCTTTTGAGTCTATTTTCTTTCTGCTGCGGTGTAAATTCTTGCACTTTTTGCAATTTCAATGGCTTTACCTCGAGCTCATATTTCAATATTTGCCGAATGGAATATTGCGATATGTTCAGCTCACGAGCCATTTTTCGGCCACTGCAACGCGGCTGGTTTCGATCAAGTCGCTTCTTTACTTTTCGAGCCATTTCTGCTGATGTTGCTGTTTTCTTCCGTCCCGTTCCTTGACGTCGGGCTATGCCGTGATACTGCAACCAGCGATGGTACAAAACACAAAATATTTATTCACATTTAAATGCTGGAGTGGCTGGTTTTCCAGCCAAATATAAAGAAATCCCACTATCCCATTTGAATTCCATCACGAATAACTTTTTTTCTGGAAAATGCTCACCAAAATGCTTTTGTACGCTTGTAAACAATATAATGAGCTATCACTGGAATAATTTTAACAGGACGATTGGTTTTGAAATGACAGCAGTCTGAAGTTGGTTGCAGTTTTTTCATCCTACCAGTATTTCCTATTTATAAAAATTCATCAATACATTTACTTTGAAATACCTTAATATTCCATTTAAAGTTATAAAATAAATGCATATTTCCAATTTCCATCTATCCGCATTACAATGACCTCAGGACAAATACTCTTTTTTTTTTTTTCCTTTCCTTCCTTAAGACCACCCATGCATCCATTTATCGAAACATTAAAACCTTCTGGCCAAGGAAGCAATGTCGAAATGAACATTTAGTAAATGAATATTGAAATTGCTTTGGCAGCACATAAGTTATGACTGCAAAATAAGTTCTGTGGCTCGTGGCCGGCTCTGTGAACGGAACGGAGCCAAAAACATTTGGTCGCACTAAGTAACCGGCAGATACTGGGCATGGAATATGAAATCTATTTTGCCATTGGAACCAGAAGACTTACATTTACATGAGAGGAAAACGACAACAACAATAGCAGGAGGAGCAGTCAAAAGTTATGGTTGATATGCAAAACAAGTTGAAGAAAACAACCGTCCAGACCAGGCCAGGCAGACAGTCATACGTTGTGTTTGTCCTCTCGGCAGTTTCTTTTGTACATCAATGGAATGAAAATAGCTGCGAGGCTGGTACAGTGGGGAATTGTTGCCAAAATGGATAAATTTTAAAACTAACCCACAACAATTCGAAATTTTATAAAACCCTTAAAATTAAAGTGTTGTTTTTTTTTTTTTTTTTTTGATCGCAAGAAATAAAAGCACTTTAGCACTTTTCGTATAATTATAGCACACATTTCAAAAAAAATTCATATTTAATTCCGGAGAACTCAATATCAAAATTGAGAATTCCACACCGTACCCTTCACACACCACCAACATTTAGTACCATTCAGTACTTTTCGTAACAAATTAGAACGAATTGGCAAACCACCTCCAAATCTCAAACACATATATCTTAATATCTTATCTTAATATCAAAATTCAGAATTTTATTTCTATATCCCTTCACCCAATACCAAATATAGTACTATTCATTCATTTTCGTACAATTATAGAACACATTACACATGAGCAGCGACCCCAATAACAAATTTCCAATTTCAATTTTCGTAACCCTAAAATTCGAATTTCAAAAAACCTTTGCCATGTCTATCCTGCACTTTTACTTAGAGTTACTTAGATTTCAAAATTTCTAGCACATTCTGTTTGGACAGTACAAAGTATTAAATTTTTAGTAAATTTTAGTAGTTTTCGTACCCTTTTAGTACGAATTTCAAAACATACAGCCTACGAACCAAATTTCAAAGATTTTAGTTTTAGTCGTTCCGTCAGTTATTTCACTATATTTTTCATAAATACAGATATATTAAAGGCCCTGTCCGTCCTACAAAAAAAAAAAAAAGTTGTCTAAAAAAATCAAGATTTTTCTCAGGTTGTTTTCTCATTGTTACACCTTGAAAAAGTCTATAAAAAGTCCACAATTATTCTATGCTCCTCCAATGAACAATGTTGTTAAAAAAAAAAAGATTTTCCCTGTTGGTCCTTAAAAAATATTGTTTAAAAAGTTCAATCCTTTTTTCTTTTGATCCTTGAAAAAACATTGTTTGAAAAGCCCACGATTATTATCTGCTTGAAAAATTGTGTTAAAAATCCACGATTTTTTGTGTGTCCTTGAAAAGATATTGTATAAAAAATCCTGCTGGTCCTTAAACAAATATTGTTTAAAGAGACCAAGATTATTCCTGTTTGTCCTTGGCTAGTTCTTAAAAAATTGTTGCTAAATAGTCTATTTTATTGTTCTTGGTTGGTCCTTGCAAAAATATTGCTTAAAAGTCCTGTTATTCCTTGAAAAAATAATTTTGAAAACGCTGTTAGTCCTTGAAAAATTATTGTTTAAAAATTACTGTTAGTCCTTGAAAAATATTGTTTAATAGGTCCACGATTAGTCCTTAAAACTTTTTAGTTAAAAAAGTCCTCTTGGTCATTGGAAAATATTGTTTAATAATACCAAGGCTATTCCTTGTTTGTCCTTGAAAAAATATTGCCTAAAAAGTCCACAATTGTTCTTCGCTTGTCCTTGAAAGAATATTCTTTAAAAAGTCCAAGTTTATTCTCTACTAGTCCTTAAAAAAATATCGCGTTCAACTCCCTGGTAGTCCTTCAAAAAATATTGTGTAAAAAGTCCATGATTGTTTTCTTTTATCCTTGAACAATTATTTTTTAGGAGTTCACCAGTATTGTTCGTCAGTCCTTAATATTCATTGTTGGTCCTCGAAAAATATTGGCTTAAAAGACCACGAATACTCTGTTATTTCTTGAAAAAAAAATGTTTAAAAAATTTATCCTTTAAAAATTATTTTTTAAAAATGTCCACTATTATTCTCTGTTAGTCCTTATTGCTCGTTCATAAGGTCCTGTCAATCCTTAAAAAAGTATTTTTTAAGAAGTCCACAATTATTCTTTGTTGGTATTGGTATATTATTTAAAGGTTCCACGATTAGTCTTTGAAAAATCTTATTGAAAAAGTCCTGTTAGTCATTGAAAAAACATAGTTTAAAAAGTCCACGATTATTCTCGGTTAGTCCTTGAAAATATTTTATTTAAAAAGTCCTGTTAATCCTTGAAAAGATCTTGTTTAAAAATAAAGCGATATTTCTTTGTTAGTCTTTAAAAAAAAATTTGCTAAAAAGTCCTTGAAAAAATAGTATTTAAAAAGTCCTGTTTGGCCTGGAAAAATATTGTTTAAAAAGTCCTCTTAGTCCTTGAAAAAAGTATTGCTTACAAGGTCCACGATTCGTCTTTGAAAAAATCTTAAATTTGTTTTTTAAACAGTCCACTTTTGTAGATTGGGTGATAGCTGAAAAAATGGTTAAAAAATCCAGATCATTCTTAAAATTATAGCTGAGAAAGTCCTTGGAAAAAAGTCTTTCAAAATTTAATTTTCTAAGTATTTAAAAAATATTCTTTAAAATTCCACGTTTGTAGCTCTTTTGATCCTTGAAAACTATATTTTTAAAAAATTAAAGTTCCAAGTTTGGTGGGTCCTTCAAAAAAATTTTTTAAGGTTTTCATAGCTTAGTTGGTTTTGACAAAAAATATATCTTTCACTTTAGCAGCTTTTTGGGTTCTTTAAAAAGAAATACTCATTCAAAATTCCTTTGAAACTTGGTTAGTCCTTGAAAATGCGTAGCAGAAAATTCTAGTTTTTGGCTCTGTTGGTTTCTTTAAAAACATATTTTTAAATAAAAAGATTTGTAGATTGTTTGGTATTTGAAAAATATTCGTTAAAAAATGTTTAAAAATCTCACGTTCGTATTTCGATTAGTCCATGAAAACACTTTGTTAAAAAATCCATTTTTGTACCTCGGTTGATCCTTAAAAAAGATATTTTAAATCTCCAACGTTGCTCGTTCCTTGAAAAATATTCTTAAGAAAATTGGTTGGAAACATACGTTTTTTAAATCGGTAAGTCCTGGAAATACCTTGAAGAAAATCCAAGTTTATTGCTGGGTTGATCCTTAAATAAATATATTTAAATATATTAATGTTTCTAGAATGGTTGGTCCCGGAAAAATATTCGTTAAATAATTGGTAAAAATTCCATGTTTGTTGCTCGGTTAGCCCTTGAAAAGTATTCTGCACAAAATCATTTTATAACTCGGTGGGTCCTTTGAAAAATATTCTTTGAAAGTCAACATTTGTAACTTTTTTGATCCTTTCAAAATATTTAAAAAAAAATTCCCTTATGCAACTCCATTGGTCTACGATATACCCCTTTTACTTTTTATTTTTTATTTATTTATTGTGCAAAATGTCATCGGACACTGTAAATAAATCTCACAACAATAGGCTGATGTAATGGTTAAGTAAGTGAATTCATATAAAAATATGGTATTTTTATAAATAATTTGGAATAAAGAGGAAAATATGCACTCCATAACATGCGGATGACATTCAGTTCAGCTGCAAAACAAACAAGCGACAGCAAATAGAATGGAACACAACATAACTTTTGTAAGAATAACATACACAACATGTACCTCACACACACACATGCATGCACATAAAACCTTACATAAATGGAAACGAGTACAGGACATCCACATGGATATGTGAATGAAGTTAAAGTGGGCATATTTGGTTCATAAACATTGAGGCGGTATTTACATTCACTTACACAAAAATGCTCACCGAGAGAGAGGGAGAGAGAGAGAAAAATGCAACGAGAGCCATAACCAGCATGCCAACATGAAAGGTATTTGTCCTTATACAAAATATTTTCACATGGAGGTTACATATATATCCTCACATATATTCCAATAAAGACAACAACATTTATAAAAATGTACATGCCTTTCCTCATACATGTAGCTCCAAATG
This sequence comes from Musca domestica, assembly GCF_030504385.1. Classification (NCBI taxonomy): domain Eukaryota; kingdom Metazoa; phylum Arthropoda; class Insecta; order Diptera; family Muscidae; genus Musca; species Musca domestica. The sequence continues at coordinate 2,247,600 of NW_026712445.1, read as the reverse complement.
TTGCTTTTGTGTTCGGCCAAAGTTTATGATAACATTCGTTTTATTTTTTCATAAAGATATCCTTTACGCCAGAGAAGAGAAGGTACCACATGAAGAGAGCATTCAAATTCATATTGCCAGGGTAACAATATTTCATAACAATTTTTTGTAACATTTCTTGTGATCCTCTTTAGTGGAGGAGGAGGGATTCGTCGTCCTCGTCTCCACATTATTTGGCCTGATTTATTCATAACATTCTTTGTGGACTTCCACGAGATTTCATATTCATTCTTTACGCGAATTCGTATCCCCTGCTCTTTTTTCTTCCTTTTGTGGGTTAAATAAGTGGTCATCGTGGAATTATGCAAATTGAATGAAACTATGGTAGCGGTAGTTTTGAGTTATGCTAACAGGGTGATTTGGGTTTGGTGTCTTTTTCTGTGGCAACATAGTTGCGGTTAGTGATGCAATCCCATTATTTTGATTGAATGCAAGCATATTTTAGCAAAACTCAAAACTAAATAAACATAAAAAATTAGCAAATTAATTGGGCAAATCACTGTTATGATTTACATATTTTTCAAGAATTAAAAAAGATATACTAGTGGAATTTTCTGATTGGACATTTCGTTTTCTAGAACTGTCAGGTCAAGACAGCGAATTTTTCAAAGGGCTAAAATATTACCATGAATTCTTAACGAAATATTTTTCGAAGATCATCTGAATATCAATTGTGATTTTTTTTATAGAAACTGATCTACAAAAGTGTATGTATTAAAGAATACTTTTTTAAGACCAACCAATTTTAATTTGGATTTTTTGAAAACATTTTTCAAGGACCAAACTTGAATTTGAAGATTTTTAGGAGAAAACATTTCAAAGGGTTTTTCGTGGATTTTATTGCCTTCTTAATAAAAAATTTTTATGACCAACAAACGTGGATATTTAAAATAAGAATTTTCAGGGACATACCTTACTACAAACGTAATTTTTTTTAAAGAAAAATTTCCAAGGACCAAACTTTCTACAAACGTGGACTTTTTAAAGAAGTTTTCTTAACGACCAACATTCCAAAAATGGATTTAGAAAAAAAATCCATAACCAACCTTTCTAAAAACGTGGATTTAAAAAAGAGGTATTTCAAGGATGAACTTTTCCATAATGCTGGATTAAAAAAAATGAAGGACCATCTTCCTATAAAAAAGGTTTCAAAGGTTTTTTAAAGTGGATTTGAAAAGAATTCAAGGACAATCTTTCTATAAAAAAGGTTTTGAAAACAAAATCCAGGACAAACCATTAATTCATAAGCGTGCATTTTTTCAATAAAATTTTTCTAGGTTCAAAATCTCTTTAAACGTGGATTAAAAAAACATGGCCAACCTTTCTATAAACGTGGATTGTTTGAAAAAAATATTTTTCAAGGATCAACCATTTTCTAAACATGGATTTTTTAAAAACGATTTTTCATTGATCAACCTTTCTATAAACGTGGATTTTTTTAAAACGGTTTTTCATTGATCAACCTTTCAATTAAAAAGATTTTTCAAGGACTAACTTTCAAAAAAAAGGATTTTTTTAAAACGGTTTTTCTCTAAACGTGGATTTTAAAAAAAAGATTTTTCAAGGACTAACTTTCCAAAAAACATGGATTTTTTAAAAAAAGATTTTTTAGGGACTAACTTTCCAAAAAAAACTTGGATTTTTTAAAAAATATTTTCCAAGGGCTATCTTTCCAAAAAAACGTTGATTTTTTTAAAGATTTTTCAAGGACTATCTTTCCAAAAAAAAAAACCTTAATTTTTTTAGAAAGCTTTTTCAAGGACTAACTTTCCAAAAACGTGGATTTTTTAAAGAAGATTTTTCAAGGACTAACTTTTCAAGAAAACATGGATTTTTTAAAAAAGATTTTTCAAGGACTAACTTTCCAAAAAAAACGTAGATTTTTTAAAAACGATTTTTCAAGGACTAACTTTTCAAAAAAACGTGGATTTTTTAAAAAAGATTTTTCAAGGACTAACTTTTCAAAAAAAAAAACGTGGATTTTAAAAAAAAAATTTAAGAACTATCTTTCCAAAAAAAACGTGGATTTTTTAAAGAAGATTTTTCAAGGACTAACTTTTCAAGAAAACATGGATTTTTTAAAAAAGATTTTTCAAGGACTAAATTTCCAAAAAAAAACGTGGATTTTTTAAAAACGATTTTTCAAGGACTAACTTTTCAAAAAAACGTGGATTTTTTAAAAAAGATTTTTCAAGGACTAACTTTCCAAAAAATCTTGGATTTTTTCAAAAAGATTTTTCAAGGAACGTGGATGTTTTAAAAAAAGATTTTTCAAGGAACGTGGATGTTTTAAAAAACATTTTTCCAGGATCGCCTTTTCTATATACGTGGATTTAAAAACAATTCAAATACCAACTTTTCTGTAAACGTCAATTAAAAAAAAAAAAAAAACAGGAGCAATTTTCCAAAAATGTGTATTTTTTAAAAAAGAATTTTCAAGGATCAACTTTCCAAAAAAAAAAAAAATTAAAAAAAAAGATTTTTCAACTTTTCAAGGATCAACTTTCCAAAAACTAAAAATTAAAAAAAAAAGATTTTTCAAGAATCAACTTTCCAAAAACATAAATTTTAAAAAATCTTTTATTTAAAAACCAACTTTTCAAAATCGTGAATTAAAAAAAATATATTTTCAAGGACAAACATTTCTAAAAACTTGCATTTTTTAAAAAAGGATTTTTCAAGGACCTTCTCTCCAAAAAATGGATTTTTTAAAATAGATTTTTTGAGGACCAGTCCTTCTCAAATGTTAAGTTTTTAAAGAATATTTTTTCAGAAGAGATCTATAAAATTGGATTTAAAGAAAATATATATCTATTGCTTCAAGGACATGCTTATCTACAAATATGAATTTTAAAAATATAAAAATGTATTTGTTTAAGAATATTTTTCAAACAAAATAGATCTTAAACGTGGATATATTTAAAAAAAAAAATATTTTAATTTCTGATAGAGATTTTATTGCAATTTTTGGAAATGGAGGTAGATAGCACATTCAGGGACTATTGGGAAGTTGTTCTAAGGGTCAACAAAGTTAAATTTACGGATTTTAAATTAATATATTTTTTTAATTTCTATAACACCCACAATGTGGTCTTTAAAAATAAATAATAATTTAAAACTATCAACCAATCTAACCATGTATTTTTTAGTTCTTTGATTTCAAAAAAAAAAAAAAAAAAAAAAATCCGAGGACATCAGTTCCACAATCGAAGATTTTTAAGAAGTACTTTTTCAAGTACTCAGCCCTTTAAACTTGATTTTTTATACCCTCAGCCATATGAAATAACGGTTTTAGAACCTAGGTCTCTTTCAACCAAATGCGTTTCATGACATTTCATGTCGATCTAGGGGTGCCGTCCGTCTGTCTGGTGCGTATAATATAACTCTCGAAGGGATTATTCGAATTGATCGAAACTTGGTACATCGTAATATTATTATCAAACAAACTGATATCTTCCCCATAAAAGTTCAATTTTTTTACAGAAAATAACTCACCTCATAAAAAGAGAATGGTTCATTCGATTTTTTACAAACGTTTTCATTATTTTTATCAGTCCTAAGTCAGGTGGGAAAATAGACAATATCGGCCCACTCCTTTCAGTACCTAAAAATAATCAAATAATCATAACTCTTATAAAATACGAAATAACAGTTTGAAGGTCTTTAAATTTCAAACACCTCAATATTTCTACCAACAAAATATCTGTTGTAAAGAACGGACCAGTAATTCTGGTTCCTTCCCCACAGCGGTTCCAAATTTGGTCATTTGGTGCACAATTAGCCCTAAATCTGTTGAGATATATATGGGAGCTATATCTACATTTGAACTTATTCTCGCTAATATCAATAGGGTTCGTCCTTGGGCCAAACAAATATTTTTTGAAAAATTTCATCTCAATTGGATAATAAATGCGTCCTGCATTTCGCATTTTTTGCAAAAATACAAACGGACGGACTGACATGCCAAACAAATATCGACTCAGAAAGTGATTCTATGAAGATCCTCAAATGTAACTATGGGTCTATCTCGCTTCCTTCTGCATGTTACAAAGAAACGTACAAAGACATTATAGCCTTACCACTATGTGGTGTAGGGTATACAAAACCCAAACTATAATTTAACAAATACGCCGGATTGAAACTTTAAGTGAAACAAGACATATAATAAAATCCCTTCGCATGTTTTGATTATTTTCTCTGACACTGTTCCTCCTGCAAAATCAAAGTCCAAAATTTCCATTTTAAAAAGTCTTTAAAAATATTCTATCCCAATGACCACACCAATAATTCCCTTAGCTAACTCTACAAAATCCACATACAGGTTCTGTTTTGGCTGGCACAATAAATACGCCTCGCAATATCTCTTTTCAAATTAAATGCTATTCGGTTATTTTGGTGAGGCTTTCATGAATGAATTATGCAGATCACAGACATGTTGTCGTGTAACTATGTGGATATACCACGTAACTGTATGTATACACAACATACTATATGCATATGTATTTATCAGGGTTGGGCATATTGCACTATATTTTTAGTGCACTAAGAATTAAATAATTAGTGGTAGTGCAATTTTTAATTCCACTACCACTAAAGGGTTAGTGGTAGTGAAAAATAAATTGCACTGCCACTAACCCTTTAGTGATATTTAAAAAAAAATTGCACTACCACTAAATTTTAGTGGTAGTGAAATTTTAATAGCACTACCACTAAATTTAGTGATTTTTCAAAAAAAATTTGCACTACCACTAAATTTTAGCGAAGCCAAAAAAGCACTATGTATATAAGTATTATACCAGCTATAATGAAGTGAGTAGGGAACAACAATCCAGAATATATAGTACAAATTCATAAAATTTGATTACTTTTCTAAATAGCACTAATTTAGTGCAATTTTTTATGAATTACCACTAATTTAGTGCAAGTTTTTTTAGATATCACTAAATTTAGTGGTAGTGCTATTGAAATTTCACTACCACTAAAATTTAGTGGTAGTGCAATTCTTTTTTAAATATCACTAAAGGGTTAGTGGTAGTGCAATTTATTTTTCACTACCACTAACCCTTTAGTGGTAGTGGAATTAAAAATTGCACTACCACTAAATGAACAGTGATAGTGAAATTATTAGTGCACTAAACATACAGTGCATTATGCCCATCTCTGGTATTTATGCATGTGTGTGTTTTGATCCTTTTACACAATTTTATTTTCACACTAAGCTCATGTTTATTTGTTTATCATGCACATGCAGACGCACACATCCGCACACGTTTATTACTACAACAAACATTATCAACAACGTCGACGATTTTCTCGGATAAAGTGGAGTGGAGGTTAGGGCAATAGCAAACATTTTTAAATATAATTTTCGAATATGTTCTGGCTTGCAGTTTGGCAAAATACCTATTTACCATGTTGCATTTAATGTTATCTCTCTCTTGCCTTCTATATGCACACATACAACTCGCAGTAATCTGGTGCTTATAAACCGGAAGGATGTGTAACGTTTTTGAAACCAAAAAAGAAAAAATGTTTTTGTGTTGCTTCCAGTTTTCCGAAAACTATTCCCGAATAAATTTAAGTGAAGTGCAATTTATGTAAATTAATATTTTTGTTGGCACTTGACGCTCATCAAAGGTGTAGCTCTTCATCTCTTCTTCTTCATCATTTTGTAAAAGACTTTGAAGGGTAATTTATTCAGATGTTTTGTGAAAAATATTTTAATTATTTGAATTTAAAAATTGCTTTGGGACTGTCCTGATTAGCCTGAAAGAATTTAGGGTTCCAAAATTAAAAGGAATGGATTGGATAGATTGGAATAACCTTGGAAAATATAATTGCTAAAATTTTAGTTAAAACAATTAAGCAAAGGCTATTGCCGTGCGGGGCCAAACTCATTTTAGTCGATTATATGAAATAATGCCATACTGTCCATAATTATTCAGAAGTGAAATTTTCGTGCATTTGTGATTTCGCCAGGATTAAAAATATTCGCAGTTCAGTGGACATTTTCGCATTTTTTACATAGAAATAATAGTCTATTTTAAGGGCTAAATATTGTCCGATGTCCAAACAAAATGGTAGGCTTCTGACCGGCGCCAAATTCTAGCCCCATACAAAATTCCGCGTCGATTGGTCTATAATTGCGTCCTGTAGAGCAGCTCCAAAATCAGGGAATTTTTCTGTTTTTGGTCCATTTCAACCGCTAAATATTAAGCGATCACCTCCAAAAATCAATTGGCTTCTATTCTGACCCTAGCCCCACCTCCGAGATAGGAATATCAATATATAGTTTCCCATATCGGGTACGAATATATGTTACATAATTGTTGGCCCAATCAAACTTATAATACCTCAGAGTTCGGTCAGAAATGTCAGAAGAAAATATTTTCAAAATATAGAAATATTCCGGTTTAGATTCGGAAGGCAAATGTTAAGAATGTTCATGAAATGTATAAGAGTATACGGACTAGAAGAGAGAAAGAGATCGAGAGAGAAAGTGAGAGAGAGGAAGCTCCTTGAGGTCCGCCCTGCCCTAAGTTCAAAAAAATTTCTCAAAAAAATTTTATATCTGTGGCTTTCCAACCAACCGAATTTATATAGAGAGATATAAAGGCATGTCGGGATCACAGGTTCGGTTATAATAGTTACATAATTCAGGATATTTGTCAGAAAATTCTCCACAAATTCTGAGAAAATTCTGAGGTTATGATCAGTTAGGTCGCATATCTCTACAATAATGATAGGTTAGGAAAATAAAAACTTAGTAGCATTTTCTCCTAGATTATTCCAAATCCACACCAGTATCTACGAAAAATAGGCCAATCTGTATCATTATCTTCGAGAAAATGTCTAACCTATATATCTAAAGTAATGGTCAGTAGGAACTATTATATCTACGTTAAAGAACAGTCAGCTCAAATATATCAGTCAAGTCCACACTCTCGGAGTTGAGGCCAAGTCTGGGCTATATTTCAGACATAGCTACGACTTTTCGCTTCTAATCTAGTGTTGTAGGGTATAAAGACACACGGGAAAAATGATTGAGGGTACCCATTTTAGTTCTTGTCAATCAAAAATATAATTTAAAAAATATTCTTTGAAAATCCACGATTATGTGGCTGATGGAACTTAGAAAAAATATCTTTTAAATTCAACGATTGTGGGGCTGATAGGAAAATCTTTTGAAAAATATCCTCTGTATGGCTAATATTACTTGGAAGAATATCCTTAAAAAAATCAATCATAATATTCCTTAAAAAAATCATTAATAAATTTACGATTGTGGGCCTTGAAAAAATAAAGTCTAAGAAATCCAGCATTGTGGGGTTTAGAGTCCTCAGAAAATATTCTTTAAAAATCCACGATTGTGGGGTGGCTTATTGTCCTTGGGAAAATATCATTATATTCATCAGAAAAATATTCTTTAAAAATCCACGATTGTGGGGTGGCTAATTGTCCTTGGGAAAATATCATTTATATTCATCAAATTCGTAGCTGATAGTCCTTGGAAAAAATATTCTTAAAATCCAGGATTATAGGTTTGATAGTCCTTGGAAAAATTATTTCTTAGAAATCTAGTTCTTAAAAAAAATGTTCGTTAAAAATCAACAATTTGGGTAGATAGTCCGTGGAATAATTTTTTTTATGAAAAATATCCTTTAAAAATCTTAAGATTGTAGGACTGATGATCTTTAGAAAATACTCTTTAAAAATTCACAATTGTGATGATGTTAATCCTTGGGAATAATATCCTTTACAAATCTACGATTGTGGAGCTGATAGTGCTTGAAAAAATATCCTTTAAAAATTGAGGATTATAGACATGAGAGTCATCAGAAAAGAAATTTAATATAATTTTAATTTTTGTTTTTGAAAAAAAAAAAAAACTTTTTAGTGTAATTTAAGATATGGTAATTTGTCGGAAATTTACCCAGAAAAAATTCCGATGTTTCGTTTTTCCAGAAACTATTTACTTAGTTTAACAATTACATATACTATTGTTAATAATACCCCATTATTACTTTTTCCATTTTTGTTTATTTTTCTTTTTTTTAATTAATTTAAAAAGCATCCAAAAATATGGATTTTCAACATCGAGGGGGAGAGGGTACTCTTAGGAGGATTTTTTATAATTACGGACATATGACTCTTGCTACCAAACAACAAAAATTTTTTTTCAAATTTTTCCATTTTCATACATAAATATTTTTTTTTAAAAAGGGTGGTTTTACTGTTCGAAAAATCGAATAAATGAGATAAATGGATTTAAAATTCCCGATTATGGAGCTAAAAGTCATTGGAAAAAATATCCTCCATAAATCTAGGATTGTGGGTCATGAAAAAAATATTCTCCAAATATCCATGATTGTGGTGCTAGTAGCCATTGGGAAAAATATCCTTTTAATTCCTCAATTATGGGAAGGAAAGTGCTGGGGAAAATTTTGCTTTAAAATGTCACCTTTGGAAAAATATTCTTGAAAATCCACGACTGTGTGGCTGGGATATATTGAAAAACAAAATAGTCTTTAAGAATCTACAAATGTGGGACGTTGCAAAATTTGGAAAAAATACACTTTAAAAATCCGAGATTGTAGGGATGATCTTCCTTGAAAAAACACTACTTACAATTGACATATCCTTCGATTATATTTGCCAGGATCTCTTCTATTTCTAAGAAAAATATTCTTCAAAAATCTACAATTGTAGGTCTGATAGGCCTTGCATACATATTATTGAAAATCAATGATTAAAGATCTCTTTGTCCTTAAAAATTTTCCTGTTGGACTAAAACCACATATACAAGGAAGGTAGTAACACTTTTTGATATCCCTCACCGAGGGACAAAGTTAAATAAATATTACAAATTTTTGAAAAATCGAAATAGGCACGAGGTGCTTTTAATACCCTCCGCAATATGGCGGAAACTTGAAAAATGTTAAAAAGTAATTGTAGAAAAATACCGCTGAAATTAAAACCGTTATATTGAAGCTATAGGAGAAGGGGAACCTGCATAAGTAATTTTTTGTTTAAAAAAAAAAATGTAGTATCGATTTCGAACTTCAAATATGAAATTTAAAACAGTTCCTTTGAATAATGTCCCTAAAATCATCAAAATACCGAATATCTGGAGGTATCGTTATATGGGGGTCTATAGTATCCATTACAAACTTGAAATACGAAATTTGAAATACTACCGTTGAATAATGTCGCTAAAATCATCAAAACTCCGATTATCGGGAGGTGATGGTGATGTGGGCATTCATAAGTAATTTTTTGTAATAAGTTGTAGTGCCCACTAATATTGGGAGATACCGGGCCTCACGTAGACCGATATGACCCATTTACGAACTTAATCTGCCTACTGGCAATATACACATGTGTGCAAAAGAAGAATATATATATACCTTGTCATTAACTTTTCGAAATACTTATGTCAGACCCACCTTAGTATGGTGGAAGGTATAAATATTCTACCGATATACAAATTTTTTTCTTCTGGTAGATCCCCAATTAACGCCAATTATTTTTGAAGAATCCTGAATCCCTTCAACGAAATTTCAATTTTGGTGTAAACTTATATATTTTCTGCACATCCCACCGCACCCTAGGTCGTTTCCGCATTATATGTCGAAACTTCTAATCAAACTTCAACCAATTTTAATCATATATCCTCAATTGAATTTTCAATCAACGAAAATTAAAATATTGAGAACTTTTAATAGTAAGAGTAATCACTACGTGGATGCTTGATATTCAAAGCCCAGGACCAGGTGTAAAAATCTAATATAATAAATATTTTCTAACTAATTTGTTGTTTACCTATCAGCCACTTAGGGTGTAAAGTTATGTTAAAAGGTGAAATTTGTATTCTCCTGAATGTCATATAATTAGAGAGGTTAGAAGTATACCTCTCTTATTATATACAGGCTGAGATGAAACAAGTAAAAAAGCTGTAAGTTCGGCCGGGCCGAACTTTTAATACCCTCCACCATTTGGTACAAATTTGGCAATTTCCAAAAAATAAAACCCGTTAAATATTCTGTTAAAATCTTAAAAATACCGAATGCTTATACGACGACGTGGGCCTGCATAGGCAACTTTTGTCATAAATTATTACAATATTTAAATGCGAAACTTGAAGAAAAATCTGTTTATAATGTAGCTAAAATCGTCAATATACCGAGTATGGGGGGTACCGTTATATGGGGGCTATACGAAGACGTGGACCTGCACAGACAATTTTCTGGCATGGGCTGAAGTATCCATTACGAACTTCACATACGAAATTTGAAACAATCCCTGTAAATAACGTCGCTAAAATCATTAAAATACCGAATATCGGGGGGTACCGTTATATGGGGGCTATATGAAGACGTGGACCTACATGGCTCATTCTCTGACGTTGGATGAAGTATCCATTACGAACTTCAAATACCAAATTTAAAACGATTCCGGTAACCAATGTCGCTAAAATCATCAAAATACCGAATATCGGGGGGTACCATTATATGGGGGCTACAGGAAGACGTGGACCTGCACAGATAATTTTATGTCTTAGCCTGTTACAAACTTCAAATGCCAAATTTGAAATAATTCCGGTGAATAATGTCGCTAAAATCATCAAAATACCGAATATCGGGAGGTACCGTTATATGGGGGCTATATGATAACTTGGACCTACATGGCCCATTTACGAACTTAACCTGCCTACTGGAAAAAGATACATGTGTGCAAAATTTTAGCCTTCTATCTCAATTTGTTCGAAAGATATCGTGATTACAACAGACAGACAGACAGACGGACAGACAGACGGACAGACAGACAGACACACAGACAGACAGACGGACATGGCTAAATCGTCTTAGAATTTTACGCTGATAAAGAATATATATACTTTGTTGGGTCTGACATAAATGCTTCGAGGAGTTACAAACGGAATGACAAAATTAATATACCCTCCATAGTATGGTGGAGGGTATAAAAACGGCAACAAACTTCAGACTGCTGTCATTTCTAAGCCACTCGTCTGACAGCTGTTAAAATTATTCCAGTGACAGCTCATTATATTGTTTACAAGAGTACAAAAGCATTTTGGTGAGAATTTCCCAGAAAAAAAGTTATTCGTGATGGATTTCAAGCCTGATAGTGTGCTTTCTTTATATTTCGCTGGAAAACCACAAGTGGCTATCGTTGGAGCACTCCAGCCCGTAGCCCGTAAAAAATCGCCTTGATTGAAACCCGCGTCGCAGTTATCTTTCATGACAACATTTTCGATCACATTCAAAAAGAAAAAAATACAATTTTCTATAGAACTCTCTTTTCAATAGGACATCACATCAACCGATGCGGTAACACATTTTTAAAGTCCAAATTCTTGCACTTGACAACTTCCCACGAAATAGGTACGGCATTATTTTCACTCACATGATATTAACTTGACATCTACTCATGTTGGCCTTTGTCGGCGGATGACAGAGAACAGCATTATTCCATTTAAATTATTTTCATTTTCCAGTTTTTTATTCATTTCTGTGGCGCAAATACTACTGCAGTGCAAACCACACACAAGCGAGCAAGCATATGGATGAGGAGATTATGTATTTCTGCTTGAAAAGATTTGAATGATTCAATCGCTCATCTAGCGTGCAGTGGCTGGTTGATGGTAAAGCCAGAGTAGACATCAACACTGCTGTGTCCTTACGAGGATGGAGAGAAGACAAGAACGGTGCATGAAGGTTGTGATTAGGGTATATTATAATCCAATAGTTCATATTGTGGTATACAATGATGATGATGTGGTGACATAGAAGCTATAAGAACAAGTTTTTTTTTTTTGCAATGAGGTATATCTGTCACTGGAAGAAATGAGAATTGAAATTCGTATATTTTTTCTTTAAATTACATAAGTCTTTTTCTTCGAGATTCAAAGCCCTCTATATAATAAGGGGTCTCTATTTCAATTCAAAAATCAAATAGGAGGTGTTATCCAAATAGTTTTCAAATTTTATGCTATCGATAATTTTTGTATGATTTTTAAAACATCAAACAAATAATTTTAGGTTTCGTACACCGAATGACAAAACGAGCATATTCTCCATTTTACAGGGGAGAAAACACAAAGTTAGAATCGCATTCGAGTACGACCTAATATTTAGAAATTTAAGTTTAAATTACCTAATTTTTATACCCTCAGCCATATGACATTAAAGGGTATACATATTTTAATACGGCTAAAAGTGCCTCATCGAAATAACAGTTTTAGACACTAGGTATCTTTGTACCAAATCCGTTTCAGGATATTTGGAGTCGATCTAGTGATGCCCATCCGTCGGTCTAGCTTTCGATAACTTTCGAAGTATTCCATTAGGTCCAAAATTGGTACATAGCAATATTATTATCAAACGATCGATTGATCTTCTGGTACCTCCTTCACAAAAATTTAAAATTTTCATAGAAAATATTTTTTTTAAATCCTAATATTTTTATTAGCGCCCATTCCATCAAGTACCTCACCCACAAAGGGTCAACGTTTGGAATAAGTCCGATTCTCTTCAAATTTCACTCATTCCAATATTTCTATCAAGATCATGTATGAATGTGTAATATATCGGACAACTCCCTCTGGTACCGCCCTCTCAATGGGTCAAATTTTTGAATTACCATGAAGCTTATAAAAAAACGAAATGAGCATCCGATCACTTTCAATTTCGGCACATCTCAATATTTCTATCAACACAAAACCAGGTGGGATAATGGAATAAGTCAGACCACTCCTTTCTGTACCTTCTAAACAAAGTGTCAAAATGTAAATAATTATATCTCTCATAAAATATGAAATAAGCTTCCGATTCTCTTCAAATTTTATACATCCCAATATTTCTACTAGCACAAGACTTAAATAATTATATTTTCAGTAATTATAATACTTTTAAAATGCGAAATAAGCATCCGATCTCTTGATGTTTCATACATCCCAATATTGCTAGTAGCACAACACCTACTGTGAAAATGGAATGTATCGGCTCACTCTTTCTGGTACCTCCCCCACAAAGGGTTAAAATTCAAAGGATCATGAAACGCGATTCCATTCCGACATCTCAATCAACACAAGATCTGTAAAAAAGATGGTAGAGATCGAAGATTATTCCTCCTGGTACCTCCTCCACAAAGGGCCACAATTTTGAATAACCAAAACGCTCATAAAATCCGAAGTAAGCATTCGGTTCTCTTCATATTTTACACATCACAATATTTTTATTATCCTAAGGTTTGGTGTGAAGATCAGATATAACGATCCACTCCTGTACCTCCCACACAAAGGGTCAATATCTTAAATATCGTTATATATGTTATGTTATAAATATGGTAGAGATTGGACCATTTCTTCTGGTACCTCCCCAAAATAGTTAGCTATAAGAAACGTGGAACTAGATATTCAATGTTCTTCCACCGGGCTAAAACCCATTATGAACAACAAATACCAATTTTTAAAAAAAATCCCTGGAAAAATTATAAGGGGGCTATAGCTATCTATCCGTACAATGATTCGCCACAAGAGCTAGAATAGATACAGAATATCGAGGAGATTCCGTTATATGGGGACTATACAAAATCGTGAACCTATACATAAAATGTTTTGACACCGGAGCTAGAACCCATTTTGGCCAACAAATACCGATTTTTAGACAAATCCGTAGAAAAATCTGGCAAAAATCATCACAATACCGAATATCGAGAGGTACCGTTATATGGGGGCTATACCAAAACGTTGACCACTTTATATTTCATTCAAAGATCTAAATCAAATAATGTGGGCTCTATCGTAATTTCAACAGACAGACAGAAGGACGAACATCATTAAATCGACATAGAATTTTGTTCGTCTAAGACGAATATTTAGGGATGTTACAAACGAAATGACAAAGTTAAGATACCCTCCTTTCCAAGGTGGAGGGTATAAAAATGGAATACTTCCGTTGACTATATCTGGAACCTCACGCATTTTAACATTATCTTAAAATTATCACATATCTCACATAAATTGAAGGAGGCCATATTTAGGCTTTTTTTTAGGTCATATTTTTTTAGCTTCGATACGAAATGGACAGTATTGGTCCATTCCTTCGGAACCTACTCCATAGAGGGTCAACAATTTGAATAATCATAACAGAAGTAAAAATATATTTAAATAATCGAACATTGGCTGGAAGGTATTTATCCGTCGGCAAAACCGACTGTTACTTTTCATCTTGTTTTTAAGTAATTCTAACAGGTTCATCAATATATATTCCATTTGACACTAATCTCAAATTCCTCAAACTTAAATCTCCTTTTTGTTGTGCTCTCCTCTGAAAACTTGCATCTCCCATTACCCCAAACACCTAGCCTAGCCGCCCGTTTATTTTCAGTGTATGTGGTATTTTCAATTTCAATTGGGATAAATATCTTGACGGGTTTTATGGTTACGATGGTTAGCCCACTTTTCCATTAAGTCTTCGGTTACGAAGATTCTCTCTCTCAATCTCTCGGTTGTGTGTGTGAGAGGGTTTTTTTTTCTTTCAGCATTTCTTTTTTTTTTTTTTCAATTAAATTTTTGCTCTAGTTACGATTTATGCTGCATCTTCCTAAGTCGTCGGTATTATGAAAGGTTTCGTATTTGTGGGCAAACCTCACACACACACACGAATGGTGTAGCTATGAATGGCATGAAGTGTAGTGGATTGTGTATGCCAGAAGAGCTTTTCCGTTGAACTTAAGCCAATTTATTTCCACCATCTTTATGTGTATCAGTGTAAGTGTGTGTGTGTGTGTTTGTTGGTAGTGGTACTGCTAACACTGATAGCCTGATTCATAGTTGACTCAACTCAATTAAGTTTATTTGCCCAAAATCAGTGGGATTCAAAATGTTCGCAAATATGGAGTCACATGGAATAGAAGCTATTCCATCATAATCCATAGCAAAAACGTTTTCTATTTCAATTAACCATTTCCACATTATGTGTGTGTGTGCGAAGAGGAGAATTGGAAAGGGTTCTTCAATACGGGGATTATTATAATAGATTTAAATTTTGATAGGATATCATACAGGAAGATAAAAGCCGTTCGTACAAGGCAGCTATGGGCAGCCTCGAACGAAAAAGCATCAACAAGCACACGTATTCCTTCTCGATATTTATAAACCAATAATTTGGCTGGGCGAGAGAGTCTCTTACCACTACCTATGCATATATTTTGAGCAAATCTGGTATAAGGAATTTAATACGTTGACTTTGATGAGAGGAATTCGATCTCTCTCTTTCTCTCTCTCTCTCTCTCTCTCTCTCTTCAGTTTTCATTGTTTCTAAGCTCATTTCAAATGGTAATTTTTAACAATATGTCATTCTTTTTGGTTTACCCTGTTGCTCTTCGACATCTTTCTATTCCCCCAGTGCAACATCTTATATTGTCTTTGGATATAACCCATGTGTTTGCATAATTTTAATTGAAAGTATTCAAGTAAGAACACTTTTAATTTGCATGGTTTTGAAAATCATTTGCGTTTTCTCTTCATCTCTCTCGCCGGGACAATAATAATGTAAAAGTAAATATGCCTCGAAGTTGATAATTAGTTTCAGTTTTCTTAACATTTGCATAAGTCTCGAGGAAACCGAATTATTATTTTTCCTTTTATACCCTACAATAGTATGTGTTGGGGGTATTATAAGTTTAATTGGGGAAAAATTATATAACACCTCGAAATATTGGTTTCCCACATAGGAATGTATATATGGATCTTCCTATCTCACCGAGCTGAGTCGATCTAGCTATGTATGTCCGCCTGTCCGTCTGTCCATGTCTATTTGTAATATTTCTAGAGAAGCCTATTGCTTTTGGAGATGATCAGATAATGTTTAGTGGTTGAAATTTATCAAA
This sequence comes from Musca domestica, assembly GCF_030504385.1. Taxonomy (NCBI): domain Eukaryota; kingdom Metazoa; phylum Arthropoda; class Insecta; order Diptera; family Muscidae; genus Musca; species Musca domestica. The sequence goes on along the minus strand of NW_026712445.1, from coordinate 2,231,646 downwards.
AATTGAAAATTTTCCGATTTTGCAGTCGCTCTCTCAGGTCGCAATTATAAACCAATCGACATCGAATCTTGCATACAGTTAGAGTTTGAGCTGGGCAGAATACCAATTTTAAGAATCATCGGATAATATTTAGTGGGTAAAATAATCCATAACTTTTATTTCAAAAAATACGAAAAATTTGCACTAAACCACGAATATTTTTCTAACCCGGCCAAATCACATATAAATTAAAAGGTCACTTCTGACCATTATGACTGATAGCCAATATATCTAATATATAGCAAAATAGGTAAAATATATATGTAATCGAAATATATCTTAGTTATTCCGCTTTTAAGTCAGGAATCACTTGACTAATTTTCATCAATTCGGAATGGTTTCTTGCCAAAAAAGCATAAAATCTAAGAAAATCGCGTAAAAATATATCAATAAAAAGGTGAATATATTTTGTTAATTTTTTTCACTTTTTGTCATATTTTTTATCGCATGCGATTTTTCAATTTGACTTACAATTTTGAATTGTAAATTTTCTAAATTTGTACACCCCCCAACACTACGTTTAGAGGTTATTTTATGCATATGGCAATTATCGTCCGATCCTCACGAAATTTTACATAGGGGTAGGGGTAAGGTTAGAACTAAAGCCTATTGTTTTCGAAGCTTCAAAGGGGTTCAAATGGACAAAAAAAAAGAAAATTTTCCTGATATTGAGTCGCTCTACAGGGATGAAGGCTAGAATTTTGGATGACAATTGGATTATATCTAGCTGTGTGAGATTATTTTGAATACCTAACAACCAGGCGGTGCAATGCACCCGGTCAAAAACTTATGGTTAACATAAGGGCAGGTCTCTATAATATTATTTCAAAAACGAAATTTTCAAAATGGTGTTGTAGGATATTACATCAACTCCGTACGACTGTAGCAGTTGCTTACTTGTTTTTATACCCTCAGCCATATGGCTAGTTATACCCTCAGCCATATATCATACCCTCAACCATACCCTCAAACATTTATCATTTGATATGGTCAAAACGTGCGGTATTAGACCCTAGGTCTCTTTGGACCAAATCCGTTTCAGGACACTTGGAGTCAATCTAGCAATGTCCGTCCGTCTGTCAGTCTGTGTGGCTGGCTGGTGCGCACGATAACTCTCGACGGGATTATACGATTTGCTCCTAACTTGGTACATCGTAATACATTTCTCAAAATGGATCGATTTCGGAGATGGGCAATATCGGTCCACTCCTTCTGGTACCTCCCCCACAAAAAATCTAAATTTTCAAAAAATATATTTTCTTGCCAGAAAGAGAAACGATAATCCGATTTTGCCCAACTTTGTAAATCTTACTATTTGCATCACTTCTAGGTCAGGTGCGAAAATGGAAAATATCGGTCCACTCCATCAAGAACCTCCCCCACAAA